>NC_058413.1:80294333-80384103 GCF_002201575.2 Neomonachus schauinslandi | reverse complement strand
TATATATATATATATATATATATATATATATATATATATATATATACACAATGGAATATTATGCAGCCATCAAAAGGAATGAGATCTTGCCATTTGCAATGATGTGGATGGAACTGGAGGGTATTATGCTGAGCGAAATAAGTCAATCAGAGAAAGACATGTATCATATGACCTCACTGATATGAGGAATTCTTAATCTCAGGAAACAAACTGAGGGTTACTGGAGTTGGGGGGGTGGGCGGGATGGGGTGGCTGGGTGATAGACATTGGGGAGGGTATGTGCTATGGTGAGTGCTGTGAATTGTGCAAGACTGTTGAATCACATATCTGTACCTCTGAAACAAATAATGCAATATATGTTAAGAAAAAAAAAAAGAAGAAGAAGATAGCAGGAGGGGAAGAATGAAGGTGGGGAAATCGGAGGGGTAGACGAACCATGAGAGACGATGGACTCTGAAAAACAAACTGAGGGTTCTAGAGGGGACGGGGGTGGGAGGATGGGTTAGCCTGGTGATGGGTATTAAAGAGGGCATATTCTTCATGGAGCACTGGGTGTTATGCACAAACAATGAATCATGGAACACTACATCAAAAACTAATGATGTAATGTATGGTGATTAACATAACAATTAAAAATTTTTAAAAAATAAATGATGATGTCCTCCCTGGTGCTCTGGAACTCAGACCCTAGGAAAGAGGATTTCCTCATATAGGTAACAAATGTCAGTAGGAATAAGGGCTCTTAGTCTCCAGAGTGAAATATAAATCTGCCTTTATCTGCATAGCCTGCTCTCACTAAGGGCCTCTCCTTTATCTTCCCCCAAATTAGAACATCATCCTTTGATTAAATCAATTACAAGTAACCTTGAAAAGCTAAGATATTGAACTACTATTATCTTCTAAAAAGAAAAAGCTTCACAAATTTATATATTTTATAAAATACGTTGTCATAAACATGGATCAGGTAAGTTTTGCTACAGAAGTGGAAACTAGATCTGGAGCTTGTGGTATTGTGTGAGAAGGTAAACTTGAAAGTGGTGTTACTGTAGTAGATTCACAGGCTGGCAGAGTATAGCATAAAGCCAAAGGCATCAGGAGACGATAAGAAGGAGCCTCCAAAGAAACCCAATAGTTCCCTAATAGGAGGAGCAAGCTCTGGAGACAAGCTCTGCCATTTCATTGATTGGAGCCAAACTTGTTTCAGGACTGAGTGACTCTTAAAATACCAGGCTGGGTCTGGATTTGACAGAAACTAAATCTAAGGAAGATATAATCTTCAATGTTCGTTTGCTTGTTCTCTCCTGGAAATTTCTAAATGCAGCTCTGTATAACAAACCTGGAATATTGAGCTGAAACTTTGTGCTTGCAAAAACTCACATCTCTCTCTTGGGAACCTTGGAATGAGGACTTTGTGTGTGTGTGTGTGAGGGAGAGAGAGAGAGAGAGAGAGAGTTGTGGAGTGGGAAAGAGGAGGGGATGTGAAAGAAGGCAAAGGACAGGAACCATTTGTGGTTTTTCCCTCTTTCCTCTTTTCTCTTAGCTATTGTAGGTATCATGGAGGAAGAATTTCCTCTGCCCTTTAAGTTCTCTCTAGATGGACTAAGAATCAACTTAACATGAGACAGATTAACAGGAGAAAATCAAATTTAATAGGATAAGTACAGGAAATCCACACAGACATGAAATTCTAGATTGTCAGGCAACATGTTGCTTATATGAGCTAAGGAGAGGGGTAGGAGTCTGAGGATACAAAGGGGAGAAAGACCATTAGCAGGAAGGTGAGAAGAGATGTTTGGAAAACAAAGATTGCTCTATGATGTAGATAATTATCTTAGGTAAAGAGGAATCTCTGTTAATAGCTCTTCCTGGTATAAGCAAGCAGTTGAGGATATGGTAAAGAGGTATTCCTGAATCTTCGGGGGTTTTTTTGTTTTTAAACTCAAAATAGCATTCATGCCAAAGTGACCCATCTTGGGGTGATCTGCTCCTACATAGGGGAAGATAAATAATTTTTTCTCTACCTTTCTAGGTTCTTGTTTGAGATCCCCCTCACCCCACCCCTTAAAAAAAAAAAAAAAAACAGCTTTACAGGAGAAAAACCAACAAAAGTTTAATAACATGTACCCCCTATGTACATGGGAGAGACCCAGGAAAACTGAGCAACTTTCTCAAATGGTGGCATAAGCCACCACTTCAAACACCATCTCTAGTTAAAAAAAAAAATGTTGGAGGTAGGGAACCAGTTATGGGAGGCTACCAGGAAAAGCACAGTAAACAAGGGTAAATTGTTACACAGATTTAGGCCCTTGCCTTCACTACTGATAAGACTTTCTAGAGATTTAGTCATCCTTCTCTTCCTGGTACAGGTAGGGGGACACCCTTGCAAATAAATATTTTTCTTATAAGTGTAAAAGTCTTTTACAAAAGGGTAACTTAGTTTTCAGAGCTTTTTTGTGTCTGCTACTTCTTAAAAAAATAACTAACTCAAGATAATTCTTATGTCAAAGAAGCATATTTTGGGTTGGCAAATTCTGCTCTCCTTCAAGAGATACCCAAGAAAACTGTGTAAGTCTCTGAAATGGCTCAAGCCATCACCAGAAACAGCATCTTTGGGTAAAAACAAAAGAAATATTTGCGTGGGGTAGTGTAAGGCCAATTAAGGGAGGTTATAAGGAAAGCACAGTAAACAAGGGTAAGGTTGTTGTACAGATTTAAGTCATTGCCTTTACCGTGGACAAGATTCTCTTGTGATTTAGAGTCTTCCTTTTCTTCTTGGTAAAAAGAGAGGGAGAAACCCTTACAAATGGAGATTTCCCTTATAAATGTAAATTTATCTTACAAAAGTATAACTTCTAATCAGTTTTCAAAGCTTCTCTGGTGTCTGTTATTATTTATTAAATGATGTACAATGTAATATTACTCAGTCATCAGAAAGGATGAATACCCATCATTTGCATCGACATGGATGGAACTGGAGGAGACTATGCTAAGTGAAATAAGACAAGCAGAGAAAGACAATTATCATATGGTTTCACTCATATGTGGAACATAAGGAATAGCACAGAGGACATTAGGGGAAGGAAGGGAAAACTGAAGGGGGGGAAATCAGAGGGGGAGATGAACCCTGAGAGACTATGGGCTCCGGGAAACAATCTGAGGGTTTCAGAGGGGAGGAGGGTGGGGGGATGGGTTAGCCCAGTGATGCATATTAAGGAGGGCATGTATTGTAACGAGCACTGGGTGTTATACACAAACAATGAATCATGGAACACTACATCAAAAACTTATGAAGTACTGTATGGTGACTAACATAATAAATTAATTAATTAATTAATTAATTAATTAATTAATTAAAAATAAATAAATATCTGCATGATAGGTAACATGTTATGAACTAATCTGATCCTAAATTAAATTCATGGAGAAAAAGAACAATAGGATTAATAATAAATTGCTTAATAATAATAAACAAAAAATGATGTAATAGTTTATTTTTTTCTTGTTTCTTTTTCTGTTTGTTTTTTTCAACTTTTGTTATTTAAAAGTAACCAGCTCAAGATACTCCTTATTCAAAAAGGCAAATCCTGGGGTGGCAAGTTCTGCTCCCTTTCACTGCCTCTATGTTATTGTCTCTAGTCAGTGTCCATTCAGAAAATGTTATGGGGCACCTGGGTGGCTCAGTCAGGTAAGCAACCAACTCTTAGCTCAGCTCAGGTCTTGATCTCATCAAGATAGTGAGTTCAGGCCCTGCATTGGGCTCCATGCTGGGTGTGGAACCTACTTTAAAAAAAAATGAACTTCAATAACATATTTGGGGTGCCTGGTGGCTCAGTCAGTTAAGCATCTAACTCTTGATTTTGGCTCAGGTCATGATCTCAGGGTCTTGAGATCAAGCCCCATGTTGGGCTCTGCAGTGGGCATGGACCTTGCTTAAGATTTTCTCTCTCCCTCTACCTCTACCCTTCTTTCCCTGCTCACACTCTCTCTCTAAAAAAAAAAAAAAAATTATATGCTATTATATGGGGGAATTCCCAAAGAGCAAGCTCCAGTGGGTTCCTAACACACAGCTCTCAAGCTGGGCTCACGCTCAAAATTTGAACAGAGCAAGAGGATCATAAATAGGATTGTCAGGTGGATAGCTCTAAAGGATTACTCTCAGTCCCATTTGCTGGGAATTAGTGCTCCCAGAAGCAATGGAGGGTCACTTTTCCACTTGTGGTTTACATGAAAAAAAAAAAAAGTTGGACGCTGTCCTCTGAGGGATTCCCTGACCACTCTTGAGACTGCTGGCCAGAGTCTATATGGAAGGGACAGCTGACTATACATATTTAGAGTGATATCCTAGGCATTGGGAATACATGAAGAAAGACCACAAGTTATATGCAGTCTATGGTTTTGTTTTCCCAAGAGTTCTTTTGGGATTTGTTTAGAGCAGGGGCTTGACCCTATTAAAAGTTAGTTTGGCAAAGAATGGAACCAAACCTATGCCCATCTAAGGAACTAATGAAATAATAAACTAGTTGAATAAGCCATATACATTCACAGAATGGAGTATTATTTAACTATAAAAAGGGATGGATATCTTCATATAGAAAATATCTTTATATAGTTTCATCTTCAGGTTAAAATGTTAAGTAAAATGAAGCAGAATAGAAAATTATGTGTAAAGCAGGCAACCATTTCCCAAGAAAAATATGAATAATAAAAACATATAAATTTTTCTTATTTTAGAAAAGGCATAAACTATATTTTAAGAATTATTTATCTATAATTCAAGGAACAGAATATTTTGGAAGGCACCTAGAGAAACTAGACTTTTATGCATATTCTTTTAATATCCCTAAAATTAAAATCAAATTAATTAATTTAACTGTATATATAGTTGGTGAAAAATCACAAAGAGAGGGCATATTACAAGTGACCTTAAAAACATACTAATTGGATTGAATATCCCTAATTTTCTTAAAGATTTGATTCTTCAGGATTAAAAAGACCACTCTTTCCACCCCCAAAATATCCTTAAAAGGCATTCTATAATCATTTTTGTTGCATAGTGGTGGTATTCTTTTTTTTTAATTAAGAAAATAATATTGAGTGATTATCAAGAACAAATTATGTTGTGGAAGACAGGCAAAAAGTTAGAAGCCTGAGGAAAATTTTATGAAAAACAAACTGGGGTCATTAGTTACTTAATAAAGAGGAAAAGATTAAGCTAACAAATAAGAACCTTGGAGATGATGTAAATATAAATATTGCCATTAGAACCCAAGAAAGTGAAATTTAGTGGTAAGGTGTTTGTTTGTTTGTTTGTTTTTAATTATGAAAAGATTTCAACTTTACAGAAAAGTAGAGAATAGTATAGCAAACAACCATGTATTTACAATTTAAATTTAATAGTAATGCTTTATTGTATTGCTTTCTCTCTCTCCCTTTCTCTCTCTTTCTCTCTCTCTTTGCAAATATATTTTAAAATAAAGATATCATTACATTTTACTCTGAAATAAGGTAGTATGCTTCTCTAAAAAAATCAAGACTTACACAAATACAAATTTTACTGTTGGGATCTGAGAACCCCTAGAAGACATGCCTGAGGGCTTTAGTTTGGAGACTCAGGTGTGCAAGCTATGAACTTTAGCAAAATAGTTTGGGATAGTAAAGGGGATTTTTAAAAGTTGTTTAAAAGATTTAGAAATGGAAAAATACTGATCTGAATGCAAGGACCTGGAAAAGAGACAGAGATATCTAAATCATATGCTATTTGGTGTATGATTTAACCATTTTTCCTATCTCCCACAATGTCTTAATTTAAATTTGCATATTTTTAAATTTAGATGTAATTGACATATGGCACTATGTGTCAGATGTATACCACTATGATTCAATGTGTATATATTGCAGAATGATCACCATGAAAGTCTAGTTAACTTCAATCACCATACATAGTTATAGTTTTTTCTTGAGATGAGAACTTTTAAAATTTACTCTTAACAACTTTCACATATACAATACATTATTGTAAACTATAGTTACCATGCTGTATGTTACATCCTTTTGACTTATTTATTTTATAACTGGAAGTTTATATCTTTTGACATCCTTTACCCATTTTGTCTACCGCCACCCCCTGCCTCTGTCAACTACCAATCTGTTCTCTGTACCTATGAGTGTTTTTATTTTCTTTTTAGGTTCCACATATAAGTGAAATCATATGGTGTTCGTCATTTTCAGTCTGACTTATTTTATTCAGCATAACGTCCTCAAAGTCCATCCATATTGTCACAAAGGACAAGAGTTCCTCCTTTTTTATGACTGAATAATATTCCATGTGAGATATATATATCTCACAGTTTCTTTATCCATTCATTTGTCAGTGGACACTTAGTTTGCCTCCATGTCTTGCCTATGGTAATTACCGCTGCAATAAACATGGAGGTGCATATCTTTTTGAGTTAATGTTTTTATTTCCTTCAGATACATATCCAGAAATGGAATTGCTGGATCATATGGTAGTTCTATTTTTAATTTTTTGAGGAAACTTCATACTGTTTTCCTTAGTGGCTACACCAATTTACATTCTCACCAACAGTGCATGAGGGTTCCTTTCCTCCACATCCTTGCCAGCACTTTTTACTTATTACCTTTTTGATGTTAGTCATTCTCACAGGTGTGAGGTAATATCTCATTATGGTTTTGATTTACATTTCTCTGATGATTAGTAATGTTGAGCACCTTTCTATGTACCTGTTGGTCATCTATGTGTCTTCTTTGAAAGACAGAAATGTCTATTCACTTCCTCTGCCCATCTTTTAATCAAATTTTTTCTTTGCTATTGAGTTGTATGAGTTCTTTATATGTGTTGTATATGACCCTCTCATCAGATATATGGTGTACAAATATTTTTTTTTCCATTCAGGAATTTGCCTTTTTATTTTGTTGATGTAGTGATGGTATACTTATTTTGAGATGGTTTTGATTGTATTTAAAGGGTAAATTAATAAATTAAGTTGATGTCACTGAAAGCCAGGAATTCCAGTGAGGGAGAAAGATTTAAAGATGTAGCATTGAATAAGGCTAAATAAAAATCCAGTAGTTATAAATCTGAATCGGGATTACCAACATGAATATATGATTTATTTTATCTTTAAACCAATATATATTATTTACAAATCCTTGGACACAATGTCCATCTTAGTGACAGTGGGCACATAACAGTTCCCAGCGAAAGTTATCAGGGTTGCATAAAGTTATAACTGGAAATATACCAAATGAACCTAGAACATCTTACCATACTAGGAACGCAAGGAGTTTGTTAGATTATAGTCTTGTTAACAGACTCAGAATCAACTAAAAGAGGCTCCCACTGGTCAAAGAAGGGGTAACCTGAGAACCAATAAAGTCATTAACTTCAATCGGTAGAAAAAATTTATCTTTATGAGTCCAAAATGTTATTAAAACAAAAATAATGCCTTGGTTAATAATGTTATTAGAGTAACATTGTTGGCAAAAAATTTGTAAATAAATTCATCATATTAAAAACTATAAAGAGAAATATGTAAATACTAACTTGCCTTTCCTATACAAACTTCAACTGAAGAAAATCTAATAGTTTATGAAGGTAAATTTATCTTCATACAACTGTCCCAGCTAGTTAATAAAAATGGAATGGCAGAATTAGAATATCACATTTTGGCAACTCCCTAACAAAATAATGAATCAAAACTGCAATCACTAATGACTGCTACCATTTTTTTAAAACATATTATATACTTTCTGATAGAAGTACACAATAGAACCTAGAAAATATTTTTCCCCAAAACTTAAACCTGAATTTAAACATTTAGATATTATTTACAGCATATATAGGAGCTAGAAGAAGCTATATATTATCAATAACACAGGAATACAATCAGTAAAATCCATAATATGGGAAACTTCACATTGAAAAACAATTCCTTTCTTATTTAACAACAACAACAACAAAATGCAAGGAAAAAAGGATAGAGGAAGCAACCTGTATGTTAAAATTTTAACAAATACATCAATAAAATTTCAGCATATGAATCTTATATGGATCTTTTTTAAAGTGCTTTTTTTGTATTTTAATTCCAGTTAGTTAACATACAGTGTTATTAGTTTCAGATGTGAAATATAGTGATTCAACAATTGTATACATTACTTGGTGCTCATCATGACAAGTGCACTCCTTAATCTCCATCACCTATTTAACCCACCTCCCCCCCCACATTCCCTCTCCTAACTGTCAGTTTGTTCTTTATAGTTAAGAGTCCGTTTTTTAGTTTGTCTCTCTCTCTTTTTTCCTTTGCTCATTTGTCTTGATTCTTACATGCCACATATGACTGAAATCATACTGTATTTGTCTCTCTCTGACTGACTGACTTCATTTAGCATTATACCCTCTGGCTCCATCCATGTTGTTGCAAATTGCAAGATTTCATTCTTTCTTATGGCTGAATAATATCTGATGAATAATAATTGCATTGGATATACAAGACCCAGTGTCTTAACACAATATTCAACACTGGTTGACACAAATATGACTCTAATATCCAACCATAATCAAGATTTCGTTCTTTCTTATGGCTGAATAATATCTGAGATATATATATATATATATATTAAATATATATGTGTGTGTATATATATATTATGAGTGTGTGTGTGTATATATGTGTGTGGATATATATATATAGTATGAGTGTGTGTATATATATGTGTGTATATATATATATAGTATGAGTGTGTGTGTATATATATGTGTGTATATATATGTGTGTGTATATATATATATAGTATGAGTGTGTGTGTATATATGTATGTGTATATATATATAGTATGAGTGTGTGTGTATATATGTATATATACACACACATATACCATACCTTCTTTATCCATTCATCTATTGATCGATACTTAGGCTGCTCCCATTATTTGGCTACTGTAAATAATGCTGCAATAAACATAAGAGTGCATGCGTCACTTAGAATTAGTGTTTTTGTAATTTTTAGGTAAATACCCAGTAGTGAGATTACTAGGTTGTAGGATAGTTCTATTTTGAACTTTTTGAGGAAACTCCATATTATTTTCCACAGTGGCTGTACAAGTTTGCATTCCCACTAATGGTTCACAAGGATTCCTTTTTCTCCATATCCTCACCAACACTTGTTGTTTCTTGTGTTTTGATTTTAGCCATCCTGACAGGTGTGAGATGATACCTTGATTTGAAGAAATAAGCATATAAAATTGAATTTATTTAAAAAATATTATTTAAGATATCGTTTTTTAAAGTATGGTAATAATATTACAGTTATATTTTAAAACAATGTGAATGTGAAATTTGAATATAAATCATAGATAATTACAAAATTAAATGTTGAGTTGGGTCACTGTATTTAGTAAGAATATTCTTATTTTTAGAAGATAGTTGCTAAAATACTTATGGTGAAATATCAAGATGTATACAAGTTACTTTCAGGTGGTTTAGCAAAACAAGAAAAGAAAAATATGACTGCTAATATGGCACATTTGTAGCATTTTGAACATGCATCAAAGACTTGGTCTCTGGCCTTTCAGTAGGAAAGAGAGGTAGTCCAGTTATGAGAGATGGGGTAAGATCACTTCACTCTGCCTCTCCAATTAGTGCAGCTATAAAAACCTGGAAAGAATTCATGGAGCTATTCTGAGAGGTAAATAGTAACAAGGTAATAGTAACAAGTGATTGGAGGAAAAGATCAAAATTTAAACTAACATCAAACTGATGGTTAGTTTTTTTTACCTATTATTTCCTTCCCACATCCCTCAGTCAGGTCATTCTGTGTCTCTAAATACAGTCTTTAGCTCAAAATCTAATTTGTCTGATATAAAAATTGCTACCCCCACTTTCTTTTGAGGTCCGTTGGCATGATAGATGGATCTCCATCCCTTCACTTTCAGTCTGGATGTATCTTTAGGTTCAAAATGAGTCTCTTGTAGACAGCATATGGATGGGTCCTGTCTTTTTTTTTTTTTTTTTTTTTTAATATTTTATTATTTATTTGACAGAGAGAGACACAGCGAGAGAGGGAACACAAGCAGGGGGAGTGGGAGAGGGAGAAGCAGGCTTCCCGCTGAGCAGGGAGCCCGATGTGGGGCATGGGTCCTGTCTTTTTGTCCAATCTGCAACCCTGTGCCATTTTATGGGAGCATTTAGGCTCTTTACATTGAGAGTGATTATTGAAAGATATGAATTTATTGTCATCATGTTGCTTGTGAAGTCCTTGTTCCTATAAATTGTCTCTGTAAATTTCTGTTCCATATCCTTCTTGGAGTCTTTCTCCTTTTATAGAACCCCCCTTAATATTTCTTTCGGGGCTGGCTTAGTGGTCACATATTCTTGCAGTTTCTGCCAGTCTTGGAAGCTCTGTGTCTCCATCCATTCTAAATGACAGCCTTGCTGGATAAAGTATTCTTGGCTGCATGTTCTTCTCATTTAGTACCCTGAATATGTCTTGCCAGCCCTTTCTGGCTTGTGGGTAGGTATGATGTTATTCTGATGTTCCTCCCTCTGTACATAAGGAATCTCTTCCCTCTAACTGCCCTTAAGATGGTTTCCTTGGTTCTAAGATTTGCGAGTTTTACTATTACATGTCAGGGCATTGGTCTGTTTTCCTTGATCTTGGGAAGGGTCCTCTCTGCCTCTAGGACACTAATGTTTGTTTCATTCCCCAGATTAAGGAAGTTCTCAGCTACGATTTGCTCAAATACATCTTCTAGTCCTCTCTCTCTCTCCACCCCCTCAGGGATCCCAATAATTCTGACACTGGAATGTTTCATGTTGTCATTTGTTTCTCCTCCTGTTCCTTCCTATCAGTTTGTCTTATAGATCACTAATTCATTCTTCTGCCTTGTTTACCTTAGCTGTTAGAGTATCTAGATTAGATTGGATCTCATTGATAGCATTTTTATGTTCTGCCAGTTCAGCTTTCATTTCTGCCCTTAGAGACTCTATGTTGCCATTAATCGATTTCTCCATTCTAGCTATTGTCTTCATAACTGTTACCCTGAAGTCCATTTCTGACATATTGGTTATATCTGTATCCATTTGTAAATCTGTGGCAGAAGTCACAATCTCTGAGTCTTTCCTATTTTGGGGGTTCCTCTTCCTAGTCATTCTGTTGAGGGGTGGTTGAGGGAATGTATAGAGTCCAGATTATTGACCACAACCCAAGCAAGATGCACTTGTTTTGTAGGGACCTTAGGGTTGTCTGCCTCTTGTTCTCCCAGCCTGTCTTCTGAGGGAGGGCCTGTTGCACTGTTGCTCAGGCAAACCTGTTTGGGCAGAGTTGTCCTGCCCCCTGTGCAGGGGAATGGGCTCAGTGAAAACAGGTTTTGGGGGGCTTTTATTCTCTGGAGGCTTTCTCTGGTGGCTTTCCAAGTCTCTTCCAAGAATCAGAGCAGAAGAGACCATTTCCAACCCTCTGCCTCTAACAGAGAGATCGCAGTTTGTTCTTCAGTGAGCTCTCCAGGCCACACTGTCTCCATTTCTGTCTGTGCTGCTATAAACTGCAGTGTCCTGGGATGTGCGCCCCTCAGCAGCACTTCCATTGCTCACCTCCAGGTCGGGGAATGTCTCTGGTCTTCGTGCTTCTACAACCGCCAGCTACCCACAGTTCGCTCACGCAGCCCTGCCGCTCCGGGTTTCAGTCCAGCGGGGCTACCCTAAAGTCCTTTTCCCATTGCTACCGGTCTGTGAGTCTGTGCCCTGTCCCCAGTGCAGGAAGCTTTTGTGCTCTAGCAGTGCAGGATTCTGACGGCTCCCTCCCCCTTCTGTTTATCTTCTGATATCTGCCTGGGGAATCATGACTCCCCATTTCATACCTTGAAACCAACCACCTGCAATATTCTCTTTGTAGAGATCCAGATCAATCTTCTTACATCTCAGGCTGATTTTGTGGGTGCTCAGAGTGGTCTGGTAGATATCCAGCTCAATTCAGAGGACCAGTTGGAATAGGGTCCCCTACTCCTCCACCATCTTTCCACCTCTGCCTCAATAATACCTTCTTATAGTGGGTTGGTTTGAATAGGAATCCTCAGTCCACACTGCGTTTTATTATGTTAACTATCTTTTATTTTGTAACATCCCACTCTACATTTTTGAAGTTATTGACTAGGGTATTTTCCCTATAAATTGTCCCATGTTATGAACTTGGCTGATTGCTTCATTATGATTGTCACACTGACCTTGTAAACTAGTAATTAGATCTAGAACCTTGATTAGATTTAGGTTTTATTTCAAAGACAAAAATACTTTATAGTTGGCACTGAACACTTCCTATTGCATTGTATCATAAGTCATGTACAATCTAGTTATTCCACATTCAGTAATTCAAGATTGATCAGTGGCTTAAGTAGTGTCAGTTTAATTTCTATTATAGGCAATCTATTCTATAGGGTATTTTTTATTATCAAATCCTCCATTGAATTTCTGCTTAATGATCTTGGCATATACTGATGATCACGGTCTATATCCATTATTTCATTAATGGTTGAGAAAATTTTGATTTTTAAAAATCAGTCACTTTCTTTTGCTCCTTTTTTTTGGAAAAAAAAAGAATAATTTTACTCATAAAGTATCTGGACGTGCTACAATACAGTTTATTCAAAAAAGGCAAAATAGTGAAGATACATAATTATTTATATTGGTTGATCAACATTCAGAGTAATGAGTTGGTGCACTAGCTACCTCTAGCATGAAATAATATTTAAAAAAATTATCTTATGAACTCATGAATTTGTATGCATTTTATTGTTTCAATCTGTGGCAGTTAATTTTCTTTTTGATTCTCAAATGGTCTCATCTTAGGCCAATGGGAGCCCTGTTAATGGTAGACTGCTGTTTCTTTCTCACATGACATCTTATTTTATGAGACAAAAATACTTCCTAGGATTATCTTGTACATTTTCACACCTGGAATTGACAATTTCTCCAAGGAGCTATGTCTTCTTTTAGTGGGAAAAAGCATTTAGAGGTTAGAATATAGGTATCAGGAGCACTGCAGTGTTATTTAACCTTCAAAATGATTCTGAAATCTACTTATAATATCCAATTTTAGTAAAGATTCTGAGGCTTAGAGAAGTTGATAAACACAACCAAGGTCATAGAATTATTTTGTGGCGGAACTCCAAACTTCTATGCGTGCTATACCAGAGTACACAATACAGAGCTGAGAGATTTGTAATTTGTAATCTAATTGGTAAGAAATGAAATGATTCAAGTGCATTATGAGATGACTAGGAGTCACAGATTGGATTTCATGGCAATAGAAATATGGTTACTGGCATAAACTATAAAAGTAGAGATGGTAGGGGAGTCTGGATGGCTCAGTCAGTTAAGCGTCTGCCTTCGGTTCAAGTCATGATCTCAGGGTCCTGGGATCGAGCTGGCATCAGGCTCCCTGCTCAGTGGGGAGACTGCTTCTCCCTCTCCCTCTGACCCTCCTCCCCAATTGCACTCTCTTTCTCTCTCTCAAATAAATAAATAAAAATCTTAAAAAAAAAATGTAGAGATGGTATTTGAAGAGTGGGCTTATGCCCTATTGGTAGAGTAACTTGTGAGAGAGAAACACCAATATCCCTGGTGTCTTAGTTTGAGTGATCCTAAAAACAGCACCTGAGATAAAAATTTGTGTGATAATGGTTTATTTGGGGTGCTAGGAAGTTGAAGTAAGGAAGCAGAGAGAGTGAGGTAGGAGAGAATAAAGGCTAATAAAGGGTATATTATCAAAGTTGCTGCAGAGTTTCAAGGGTTCAATTCCACCTTTGAGAAGTGTACAGATTACTACCCAAACTGTTCATCCTGACATTGGTCCATGGACTTTCCTACATGTTTTGAATAATACCCTTTGAGCTTCTGGGCAGCACCTGGTTGTATGTCGGTCAGGCATAAGGAGAAAGTTTTAGAGAAGATCCTCAAGCAAAAAAACAAAGAATGGGTCTGCATTTAGGTTGGACTCTGTTGCTGTGCAGGCAACTATTTGCTACAACTGTATCTAAAATGACTTTGTGAGGATGTGGGTGGTCTTTGACCCGCGTTCTACAACCTTCTTCTATTCTGTCTTCTCTAGGTTGTCCTACCCTATTCTTACTACTGCTCAGGGTTTCCTTGAACAGAGCAGCTTCAGAAGGGATAAGAGTGAGAGGACTGAATGGACGTGTGACACATGTTTTCCAGGATAAATGTACCCTGTCTGTGAGCCTCCTTTGATTCCCTTTGGGAGGTGTAGTCCACAGAATAGGCCCATTCTTAGCTCTAATTGGAGATGAGGAGAGAAGGGAATGAGGGCTCTTCCTTCTTTCATAAGGTCAAGTCTCTGTGTCTTCTAAAGATTCTGTTCCTATCTTCTTAGGTTTAGAGCACTCAATTTAAGTAGTAAAACAAGTAGAATTCTTAGAGGACAGAAAACAAACATTGAGCTTGTCTACACTAATCATACAGAAGAAAGAGAGGGAAACAAAATGGGAAAGGCCTGGTGAGGAAGAACAGTGAAGGCAGGTGAGCAAATGCCAACAGGAGATCTGAAAAATATATCTTCCCACGCCTTTCCTAGAAAAATCTCCACCAGCTGAGTGCCATGCTCCATGCTGCCCAGCATCCCCTAGAATTCTTCTTCTCCCTTCTTTTCTCCATACCATCCAGTCCTAATGTCTTATCAGCAACACTCCCAGCACTCCTCTTCACATCCAAAAAGAAAGAAGAAAATAATAAAGTCCTGAGCCCATTGAGAATGTTTTTTCTGGCAAAATGTCACTATGTCTATGCAGGAGTCTGTTGCTGTGTGTCTATGTGTGTGTGAACAAGCTCAGGAGTCCTTGTTGTATATTCTTTTTCTACTAACAATTATAAACCTTATATGGTCTGTCACCATGTCTTTCATACACCCGAGACAGTACACAGTAACTCTGTAATAACAGTCATTTAATAATAATGACAATGATGATGATGATTGATGCTGCTGACTAATCCAGATATCTCCAGGGAAAGAAGGACAGTCGCTCTTTTGAGAGAGAACAGAGCTAAGGAACTGCCAGAAAAGTTTGCATTTTCTAGCCAATTTATCAAGTTTCCATTTATGATTTTCTTCAAGTGTGACACAAATGAATTGCTTTCCTTTCTGAAAGAAAACAAATGAGAAAGTTAATTTATACATTTTTAACAGCACTCAATAAAAATCACTCTCATGTTTCAATGTGAACTAGTCACATTATAAATATTTGAAAATGTTTTTTGCATGGATAAATAATAAAGGGAAGCTTTGAGGAGAACTTATATTTTTAATATCACTCAAGGAACAATTCATAAATACCTATAATCTGTTCTCTGACACTCATTGTCCAAAATCCATAGCAACTTCAACTTTATATGATATTATGGCTTTATTTTGCCTTGAGAGATCTTGTAATCACAATTACTACTTAACTCAAATTGTTTCAAGGTTCCAGACGAAACTAATATCACTAGGGGCACCTGGGTGGCTCATTTGGGTAAGTGTCTACCTTCGGCTCAGGTCATGATCTCAGGGTCCTGGGATTGAGCCCCGCATCAGGCTCCCTGATCAGTGAGGAATCTGCTTACCTCTCACCCTCTGCTGCTCTCCCTGCTTGTGCTCTCTCTCTCTCTGCCAAATAAATAAATAAAATCTTTAAAAAAAAATACTGTCATTACTAGTGACTACTGTTTCTTCAAGGAAGCAGCTCGTGGTGGTTCTTTTCAGCTAGGTTTTGTAAATTACTGTGAAATAGGTCCCTCCTGCCCCTGCTCCTTCTGTGAGGCTGGCAAATAGCTGTTGCCTTCTTTCCCATTCTCAGGGCTTCATTTGCTAAGACACCATGGCAGCTCAGGCGGCTCCTATTATGATATTTTTTCTCCATTCAGATAAGTTCCACTCAGCATGAAAGAGTAAAGAATCTGTACTTCAACCCCAGTCTGATGGGGGAGAGGTCCGTGGGGAGTGAGGGCAGCAGAGTGATTTCTTCTCAGAAAGTTTTTCCTCCGTCTAAAAATTTCTCACCAAGAATGGTTATTCATTTCTTTTTTAATTTGTATGTTCATTCAGTGTATGAATAATTATTTGCTAGGTATTTTTGGCATTATTCTTGGTGCTCAAGTAACAATATATGAAATGATAAAAACAGGAATAAAGTGACTTCATTGTTTAAATGCAAATCCAATGATACCGAAAACATTGTCCATAAAATAAACTAAAAATTAGACTTTATCAAAATTGAAAATTATTTGTCTGTGAAAGATACTGTTAAGAGAATGAAAATCACCCACTGTGTCGGCAGGAGAAGTTACTTTGCAAAGCACATATCTGATCAAAGACTTTTATTTAGAATTTATAAATAACACCTGAAATTCAACAATAAAATAAGCAAACAACTCAATTTTTTAAAATAAATAAAAGAACTGGACACTTCACCAAAGAAGATATGCAGATAGAAAATAAGCATAAGAAAAGATGTTCCACATAATTTGTTACAAGAGACATGAGATACCACAACATACCTATTATAATTGTTTGAAGAAAAAAAATGACAATACCTCATTTGTTACTAGTGGGAGTTTAAAATACTACAGCCACTTTGAAATACAGTTTGGCAATTTCTTATAATATCAAATGTACACATCAACATACCAGCAATCTTAATACTGGCTATTTGTCAAAGTGCATTGAAAAACTACATCCACACAAAAACCTACATGTGAATGTCTATAGCAACTTTACTCACAAATGCTAAAAACGGAAAACAACCATGATGTCCTTCAAAACATAAGCAGATAAACCAGTTCTAGTCCATTCATCATGTGGAATACTACTTAGCAGTAAAAAGAAAGGAATCGTTTATTCATGCAACAACACAGAGGACGCTTAGCTGCATTTTGCTAAATGGAATAAGCCAAACCACAAAGGCTACATATTGTATGATTTCCTTTATATGTAATTCTGGAGAAGGTGGAACTATAAGAATAAAAAAACAGATCAGTGGTTGCCAGGGATTGAGGGAGCAGAGTGATTCACTGCAATAGGTCACACGGGGGTTTTTAGGTTATAGAACTATTTTAGCATGACTTATTGATATCTGTGAATACCTGGTTAGGATGCATATGTGTATTTTGTATCTCTGTCCACTGAGAAGGTCTAAGAACAGTGACACCCTAGTAACAATGAGTATATCCACCATCCAGATTTTTGTTTCTAAATATCATTTTACAGTAAAAGAAAAGGGTCCTTGGAGAAATGGCGATTGTAAGGAAGGGACATGAAAAATGCAGGATGACCCCAAAGTTATCTGGTAATGTCAGAAAGTAAGGAAGTGTTAAAAACGTTATTGGAAATATGAGCAAAATATGAATGAAGTGAATATTGTACTAATTCAATTTCTTAGTTTGGGCAATTATAACACAGTAATGTTGAGGAATTTGGGTAAAGGGTATACAGAATCTCTCTATACTACCTTTGCAATTGCAACTTTTCTGTAATTGCATTAATCCTGGCAATCACCTGGCAATTGCCTGGCAAATGATCTTTCTTCCTGTCTTCCTGCTCCAACGTGAAGTTTCTGAGAATCATACACATGCATACGTATGTGTGTTTATGTGTTTGTATGCATGTGTTTATGGTGCAATCAAAGCCAGATGCATGGGCAGCACTGAGGGAGAACTAGAGCTGGACAAAAATGTCCCCTCAGCTTTCATTCACGCTATTGAATTTCAGTGTGAATGAGCCAGGCAGAGGACAGGACACTACATCAGGAAGCTGGCCATCCCCTCCAAGCTGATGTGGCTATTAATTTGCACCTTTCAATCAACAGGTGATGTACCTACTGTAAGATCACTCCCACTTGCCTTTATCCATCTTGTTTATCAGAGCCTCATGCAAATAATTCTTGAAAGCCCTATTAAAATACAGATCTGCTGTCTAAACAAACCTCTAACATTTCAAGAAATCCCATGGAGGCATGAATAAACTCCCTGGAATAATGAGGCAGCACAATAACTTACTTTAATAAAACCAGCCTCTGAAAATAACATTGCTTCCTTTCTTCTTGTTATTTCATTTCCCTCCCCCTTCCCCACCCTCACCTCTTCTAACATTAGCAGTGAAGCTTGTGGGAGCTCTTCCTAGATCAGCCAGGGAAGCTGCAGAGACCTGAATAATTAAGTAAATAAACCCTGTTGATTTCTCCTCTCATCCTACCCACCTTCTCTCCTGGGGTCCTGGGTCAGGTCCTGTTTGACATCTTACTATCCCCTAACCAGGGAACCCACTTTGACTGACATTATACAAGGGATGGAAATGCAACTGAGGAGGTGCCTCCAGTGTGGGAGCTGAGCTGATAGGTGGTCATCAGGGGGAGAAAAGGTGGCAGAGCCAGCATGAACCTGAAGCAGCAGCTGGGGGAGGTGCAATTGGGAGAGAGAATCTCAATCAACATAACAGTCCTTCATTTAGAGAACAGGAGAGCTTCCTGAGGTGTTCAAACATAATAAAATTTTAAAATAAAAGTGGCTAGTCTTAACCCTTCTGCAACTGTTTCTGTGCAGTGACCCCTTGAGTCAACAGGATGAGTAAGCTTAGGGAGGCCTTCCAATGCTGGAACGATCAGCGCTCTAGTCTTGCCTAGATGTGAAAGTGAGGGGTACCTGATATTCCACAGGCTCTGCAGCGGCCCTTCGCCAGACCCCTGTACCTCTTCCTCTCTGACCAAAGGATGCATCCTCACTCCTTCAAACTCAGACACAGCTGTGTCTCTCTTCACAGAGAAATAAATATCTGTTGTCTAGCGTTGATGGCCACACCCAGCTCAGTTTCAGCCTATAGCCCCTCCGTAGCCACTTTCCATCCAACCCTAACTTCAGAGCAGTATCCTTCATGCTCACTTCATCTGGTGTTCTTATTCCTAAAACCTAGACATGAACTAGGTATTCAAAAACCTGTAGGAAAGAGGAAGGGGTTGGGGGAGAGGAGGCAGCCTTACTACAGCTGTGCTCCTATTCTGATACTGCACAGGCCCAGCCTCTGCCCCTTTCTTCCCCCCCCAGGGGATAACTCCTGTCCCTGCCTTCAAGCTCAGTCTTTCCCCTCAGGCCTGATCTGAGACAAGACAGGTTTGCATTTTGTTAAAGCTTTTTTTTTCTTTCCTCCTCATTACAAAAGCAGTATTTATTCGTTGTAGAAAATACATTAAGTCAGATACCAAAAAAAAAAAAAAAAAGAAATGCATATTATACATAATCCCTTTACCCAGAAACAATCATTTTAACACTCCCAACTTACCAACTTTCCTAACAGATGCCCTGGGGATAAGATTTCTATGGTCAAATATGTTTGAGATACATGGTTCATGTCAGTATCTCTGAGGAGTCCTGTGATGGACACCTGCTGGTCTGCATTTTCCAAATTTCTTTCACCACAGACATGCTTCCCCCATTTATTTTCTAATAATACTTGTTAATAAAACTTTTGTTCTATTTTGAGAAGTGTTGATATAGATCTACGTATACATACCTGTGTGTAGCATGTATACATATGTGTATATGTGCACACACATACACATATGCATATAATTATTTTAACCATACACACACAGATATGTATATTTAATATTATCATTAATAACATATAAATATTTTATCTTTTTTTTAAAGATTTTATTTATTTATTCGTGTATGGGAGAGAGAGGGATCACAAGCAGGGGGAGTGGGAGAAGCAGACCCCCTGCTGAGCAAGGAGCCCGATGTGGGACTCGATCCCAGGACCCCGAGATCGTGACCTGGGCCTAAGGCAGATGCTTAACAGATGGAGCCACACAGGCGCCCCTAAATATTTTATCTTTTAACCCGTAGATCTTTTAACCAAATAGATACCTGGCTTTAGCTACTGATTAAAATGGTACATATAGTGCTTTCTATAGCCCTTACCCAGATCCTGCCCCACCCAGGGAGCCCATCTTAGGGTTTGTTTTTACCCCTTTTCTGCTGTCCCTCCCTGTTCATATAAGGCCTGTGTGAGAAGGGATGACATTTTTCCACAACTGCCCTGGGGAAGAGTTTGATGGAGGTGCCCTTGGCTAAGTCACCTTGAGCAGAGCAGCCTTTTCTCTAAATGCTTGCTGCCATTGGGGTCATCACCTGCAGCACATCATGCATCCCTGCTACCCCAGATGGAATACCTATAGACAGACTTTTCCCTCTTTTCCTGAGAGTTGCAACTTAAGAGAGCTCACCCACAACAGCAGAGGTTCCTCCACCTTGTAATGACCACCAAGGCTGCTGCTTGGGAACATAACATACCTTATCAAAATCAAAGCCAGATCTCCCAAGGTGGGCCCTGGAAGGGAAACATTCCCATAGAAACAGTACATGTACTATTGGGTCAAATAAGATACATTTGAAGAACAAAGAGGAAGCAATTCTAACCAAAAATATATCTAATTTCAGATCCCTTCTTGCATAAACCAGAATTCTAGTGAAATACCCTCTCATATTCATGACCTCAAATGTGAGCAAACTTCTGAGAATGAGAGAGGTTTAGCTTAAGTGCATACATCTAACTTTCTCTTTCCCCTCCTCAAATTATAAGAAAAGATAAAAGAATCCATTGAATTAAAAATAATGACAATTACATCTTTGGGGGGGTCTTTGATGCTTTAGATTGTGTTTTATTTTTGTAAATAATGAAAGTAGCTTGTTTTCTTTCAAGTTCTACCACTCATAATGTAGTAAGGGTTTGGGAGATAACTTCTTCCCTAGTTTAAATTTCCAAAATTCACCCACATGTCTTGATTTTCCCTCTTCACCTATACTTTTGGCAATGCAAAGATTAGCAGTATTTCCTTCTCTTCTCATCTTTCCTCCTGCCCACCTAGTGTGCCCTAGGATGCTAGACCCAGGATACCAAGCTAATATGAAGAACATTTGGCTTCTGGAGAAAAATCCATCTTTTGGGAATGCTCTTTGAAGCATGCAGACACTTCTAGAGGGACACAGGACTCTTGCTTGTTACTATCTGCCTCCTAGATAGTAAATCTTAGACTGCTGACCAGACAGCAGAAGGCAGTGGAATGCACAAACCTGTTAGCCTTCCTGTCCCTGCAGTGGCAGAAGACATGCCCAGTAAGGGCTCAGATCTCCATGGCTGCCATTTTGCCAGCATCCACCCCCACAAAGGCTGAGCTGCATCCTTATCATACCCCTGCCCTGCCTGGTCTCTTGTTCTGTCTTATGATTATTCCCTCTTGTCTTTTCCAGCTGTCTTCATTACATTAATGTTCTTGTAAGGGTTTGGGCACCTTTTTATTAGAGGAGAATTATAATCCCCTGAATGGTATATTAAAAGTCCAGCCAATGTGAGCTATGAAAATATATTTTATCTGCATTTTGTTTTATTTACCTTGAAAATATAAGATACAACCCCAGAAGCTACACCTCGGTGGCCCTAGAAAACTTATTTTTGGGTTGCCTTACTTCAGGTTTCAAGGTGACTTCTCTGAGTCTGTCTGCTCCTGTATCTACCAGCTCAGTCCCTGTGTGAGACCATGGGGTATGAGTTTTCCATTAGGAATCCCCTCCCCCAAACATCATCTATTGATAATTTTAAGGAGTTTTTATAATATAGGAGTGCTATTATGATGCCGGTTTGGTCAGTAGATACAAGAATACACAAATTCCTTCCTGTTTTACAGGTCTGTCCTTCCCCAAGCTCTTCAAAGAAAGACGCATGCATAAGTAACAATAGCAAAGGGAAACATAACACTTTTTGTTTTTATGGCTTTTGCTCTAATTCCCAATCATAATTTCATCAATCTTTATTTGACTCTGTGGGAAATTCTTTGTGACTAGATAAAGGCAGCTTAGAACTTAGAGCCAAAGGCTAGAGAGCCTATGATTTTTCTTTCACCCAAAGTCAAACCTCAGATCTTACCAACAGTGGACAGATCAGAGAATTCCTTCAAGGCCAGAGGGAGTAGTACCACAGAGAAAGAGGCCAACTTGATCCCCAATGTTCAGTTCTAAACTGCCAAAGGCTGGAGAAATAGATACAGGTCTGTCTTAAAAAAATTAGTGTCCAGGGGCACCTGGGTGGCTCAGATGGTTAGGCGTCTGCCTTCGGCTCGGGTCATGATCCCAGGGTCCTGGGATCGAGCCCCACATCGGGCTTCTGGCTCAGCGAGGAGCCTGCTTCTCCCTCTGCCTCTGCCTCTCTCCCTGCTCATGCTTTCTCTCTCTCTCTCTCTGTATCTCTGTGTCTCAAATGAATAAATAAAATCTTAAAAAAAAAAAATTAGTGTCCAAAGAGAGGGAAAAAAACATGGCTGTTTCCCATGCACTTCTCAGTCTAGATTTATGGATTGATAAGAAAGAAAAAGGGGCTGCTTCTACCTAGGTTGTAAACTGCATCCTCTGAAAGCTCTATATTTGGTCTATTTGAGCAGTCATTGACATATACTTTTGTTTCCTATTCTCAATTCTATTTCATCCCTGGTGAATAATCATGTGTATGTATGGCAGCATGGGAGAAGAGGAGACTTGAGATTTGCCTAGAGATTGATGATACTAGCCAGGTTTGAATCTCAGAATCACTACTCTGACACAGCACTTGGAGCCTCTGAAAGTTGTAAGGTATGTACTGGCTTTTGATGTCCAAGCTTGAACCAATCACTCAAATTGACTATCTGCTATCTTAGAGAGCAGAGAGAAGAATAGTGAAACAAGATTTGCAAATCCCTCCCAGTGAAGGGTATTGAGACCAGCCCAGCATATGAGTTCCTAGAGGGGGAGGGCTGAGGAAGCTGGAGGTAGAGAGCAGAAGAAGTTAGCAAAGAACTGGAGGAAAGGGAAAAAGAAAGATACTATTCAAATAATCTGCCTGCTTCAAATTTTGACTACGATGAGTTATTCCAGAAAGTCTGATTCAGCTTGCACAGGAGTTGTTTTTTTCTTATGTGTGAGAGTCACTTAACCTTTCAGTCAAATATCTGGTCTAAGTGTTCATATACACAGAGTCAGGCCTTTATATGAGATGGGGTGGATAAAAGATATATTCCAAGGCCCTGGAGTGCAAGTCAGAGTGGAGTAGAGATGGGAGTCAGGGTAGATAGGGTGGACTCCATTCCTCTTTTACTATAAACAAAAGACTAAAATGTAGGTTGAGCATAATTATATAAAGTTATATATTACTTATAGAGATGTCAATTAAGGTTATTTGGTTGTAGGTGACCAACAATGCTTTCACTAACAAGTCAAAAGTAAATTCTTGGAAGGATATGGAGGAGATTACAAAAAGAAAATCTGGAGAACTTATCTCAGAAAGGACAATAACCATACGGGCTACAGGTATCAGAAATTTAGAAACCAATGGTTGTCTTTTTTGGATGTCACATAACTATTTCCATCCTTTGTGTCATTGAACTCAAAGTTCAAATTTTAGGGAAAGAATATCTGATTGGCCAGCATGAGTCACATGGTCACTAATTGAGCAGAGCAGAAGATTCTTGAGTTATAACACCACCAAAGCATTGTGCAATGAGAGAAGAACCTTCCCCAAAACAAAAACAGAGAGTTTCTCACAGAGAATTGAGCTCTCAATGCCAGGCACATACAAAATGACCTGTTGACAATACATTACATAGGGTAGCCCAGAATCCCTTATCATCAGATGCAGCAATATTGAAAATAAAATCTCAGCTTCATACATATCATACAGATTGTTTTGCTTGTATCTTGGGACTTTAGTCAGTTGTGATCAAAGACACAGTACCAGAAAGTTGAAATGGCTTCAGAAATTAGAATTTTAGTTTATGCATTTTCAATAGGGACAATATTGTCCACAAGAGGGGAAAGGGGGCTTGGGGGTGGGGGAATAAAACTTAGATATTATAGTGAATTGTGTCCTTCCAAATGGCCACAGTACACAAAGAGATACATAAAATATCTGTAGTAATTAAATTTCATGGAGGAAAAGCATAGGAGTAATTAGGAAAATAAATTCCTATTTTCCTTTTTTTGCATGGAGGTGGGTAATAAGGGAAAAAAAAAAAAAGATTCAGAAACCCTGTTCTAGACCTTTACTTCTCAACTTTCCGTGCCATCAAAATTACCTAGGGACATTAAAAAATTCTGATACATGAGACTATGTTCATAGGCTCTGATGAATTATTCTTGGGTGTGTCCTGGGCATTGAAATTTTTCAACACTGCCCAAATGATTATGAAATGCAACAAAGGCTGAAAATCACTGATCTACATCCTTGTAGTTATGGTGAGCATCAGGAGCATCCACCAGGAGGTTGTCAGAAATGTAAAATGTAAACCCAACTCCATGTCTGCTGAATCAGAATCTACACTTAAAGAAGATTGCCAGGTAATTCATATACACATTATATGTTTAGAGCACGGAACTATGCCAATGATTATCAACCATCCAAATCACTGGTGGAGACTTTTTAACCTTACAGCTGTCCCAGCCCACTCCAGAGTCATCAGATTAGAATTATTGGTCCTGTGTTTGACTTTGGAACTGGTCCTCGTAATGCAGCCTACTATAGCCCACACGGACATATATTAGTACCAACTGGATTTGGAAATCTGAGGGGACAAATGGAAGTGTGGGATGTTAAAAACTACAAACTTATTTCTAAACCAGTGGCCTCTGATTCTACCTATTTTGCTTGGTGCCCTGACAGTGAGCATATTTCAACAGCCATGTGTGCTACCAGGTTATGTGTTAATAATGAGCTCTGTCTTACACAAGTATGATGTGCTGTCAAATGGAGAATTATGGCAGGTTTCTTGGCAGCCATTTTTAGATGGAATATTTCCAGCAAAAACAATAACTTACCAAGCAGTTCCAAGTGATGTACCAGTGAAGAACCTAAAGTTGCAACAGCTTATAGACCCCCAGCTTTAAGAAATAAGCCAATCACCAATTCCAAACTGCATGAGGAGGAACCACCTCAGAATATGAAACCACAAGCAGGAAATGATAAGCCGTTATCAAAAACAGCCCTTAAAAATCAAAGGAAGCATGAGGCTAAGAAAGCTGCAAAACAGGAAGCAAGAAATGAGAAGAGTCTGGATTTGGCACTTAACTCCTGCCCCACAGAGCAAACCACAAAATACTATCTCGCAGTCAACCTCTGGAGACCCTGAAATTGACCAAAAAATCAAGAACCTAAAGAAGAAACTGAAAGCAATTGAACAACAAAAGAACAAGCAGCAGCTGGAAAACAGCTAGAAAAAAATCAGTTGGAGAAAATTCAAAAAAAGAAAGCTCTTCTCCAGGAGCTGGAAGATTTGGAGTTAGCTATTTAAAGATTCACAGAGAGCAAGTTGTTACCAGAAATCAGTGCAAACACATTTTCTGTTAAACCCATTGGTGGACGTGAAATATCCATGTGCCCACATTTAATGTTCATCTATAATTTTAACCATTTATCCAAGATTCTGCATATGTGTGAAATTATTTAATAATGTCTATTATATTGATTTTTACATCCTGCATCCTATATTATATCAACACATGATATAAAAAAGAAACACATGAATTTTTTAGTAAGTTTGACAGATTGAAAGACAATGTCATTGGTTTTTTTATTAGGGGACAGTATTTACCATACATGTGAATAAAAACATTTAAATTAAAAAAAACTAGAATTATTGGTCTTAGGACAGTGCACTACTGACTTTAAACGAATCTGCAGATCATTGTGATGCATATTTCTGGATAAAATCCACTAAAGAACATTATATTAATATAAGGACATTGAAGGTCAAAGAGGTAAAATTATTTACCCAAGAGTTTTAACCACCTCCAATTCTCCTCATTGATGAGGGAGGAATTCCCAGTTATAGTTATGGGGATGACCAAGTACATGACACTTGACAGTGGACAGCTGAGATTGACAGCTATTTATTAGTCACATATACTCACAGCCTGGGGGAGGAAGACACCACATACCATACAGGGCCACAGAAGGCTGTACAGAGTGAGTATCAGGAGCTGTGGGAGGAAGGGTCTGTAGTATCAAGAATGTAGGGTCCCCATTAATTCCTGTAAGGGGATGTGATGAGCTTGTTTGAATAATTGTGGGGGCTGGCAGGGCACTGGAGCTTACTGCTCTGGGTTAGGCAGAAATTGTTTCTGGTATCCTTGAAAAGCAAGGTTATTTAGCTAGAGGACCTTATCTGTATGAGCACAATAAGGAAGGAAACAGGATTAGGCCACTGAAAGCCTTCTGCGTTTCAGAGGTCAAGGAAGTACATATATTGAAAGTAAATTTCAGGACTTCCTCTACAATTGAGTTTTGATGACTTAATATCAATTTAAACCTTGGTGGCTGGGGTACCTCGGTGGCTCAGTTGGTTAAGTGTCTGCCCTCAGCTCAAGTCATGATCCCAGGGTCCTGGGATCAAGTCCCACGTCAGACCACTTGCTCAGCGGGGGGCCTGCCTCTCCCTCTGCCTTTGCCTGAGGCTGCTCTGCCTACTTGTGATCTCTGTCAAAAAAAAAAAAAAAAAGACTCCTCTATCTCCAGGAATCTCTTAATTAAAAAATAAATACATAAATAAACCTTGGTGGCTAGTGAGACTTTCAGAGAGTAGAAGAGTCTCAATAGAAATTGAAGGAGGAGAATCTCGGCGGAGCAAGATGGCGGAGGAATAGGAGACCTGGATTTCGTCTCCTCTCAGGAATTCAGCTGGATAGGGATCAAACCATTCTGAACACCTACAAACTCAACAGGAGATCGAAGAAAAGAAGAGCAACAACTCTCTCACCAGAAAAGCGACCACTTTCTGGAAGGTAGGACGTGCGGAGAAGTGAATCCGAGGCGATATTCGGGAGGATAGACGGCGGGGGAGGGGCCTCCGTCGGCTGCTTCTGGCAAGTGATAGAACCACGGAGCACAAAATCGGAACTTTTCAAAGTCTGCTCCACTGAGGGACGTCACTCTGGTGGCTAAGCGGGGTTGGAACCCTCCGGGACAGTGTGGTCTCAGGACCCACGGGTCACAGAAAGACCGGGGGTGCCTGAGTGTGGCGGAGCTCCCAGGTATCGGAGCAGGGAAGCCAGCTGCAGAGGCGGAGCCCAGGTGCGGGCTCTCAGCTCGGGGTTGCCATAAAACGTGATCCGCGGCACAGTCGGGCCCCTGCTCCTCCAGCAGGGACCCAACAAGCGGCAGATCCAGGGAGACTCACATTCCTCCCCCGGGAGGAGCCGCACAGGAGTGCGCCGCAGGGATCTGCTGGGTTTGGAGACTCCACCCAGGGTCGGGTGCCAGAGATAGAAACGCGCGGTCACAGGCCGGGTGAGCACGGAGTGCGGCTGGAGACCGGGGAGATGGGAGTGACTGATGGCTTTTGTCTGGGGGCTCACTGAGAGGCGGGGCCCCGAGTTCTCGGCTCCTCCGGGGCGGAGATTGGAAGGCCGCCATTTTCACTCTCCGCCTCCAAAGCTGTACGGAAAGCTCGCAGGGAACAAAAGCCCGGGAGAGCAAACCCGAGCAGATTACTTAGCCGGGAGGGGGCAAGGGCGGGGCAATTCTGCCTCCGGCAGAGACATTTGGAAACCACGGCAACAGGCCCCTCCCCAGAAGATCAGCGAGAACAGCCAGCCAAGGCCAAGTTTACCGATCAATGAGAACGGCAGAACTCCAGCGCTAGGGGACTACTGCACATAGAATTCATGGCTTTTTTACCATGATTCTTTAGTCTTTCAAAGTTAATTTTTTTTTTAACTGTCTTTTTTTCTTTTTTTTTTTTGAATTTTTCTTTTTCCCTTTTTCAACCAACATCTTATCAATCCCTTTTTTTAAAAAAAAACATTTTTATTTTTCATTTTTAGAGTCATATTCTATCCCTTCATAGTAGTTACCCGTATTTTTGGCTTATATATATAAGTTGTTCTCTCTTTAAAATTTTGAGATAGTTTCTTCTAACAGATTAAAATATACCCTAAATCTCTAGTATATGGTGTTTTCTATTCCCCTGCCTGATCACATCCTCTCCCTTTTTTTTTCTTTTTTTAAATCCTCTTCTTTCTTTTTTTCAAACAACTTCTTATCAATTCCTTTTATAAAATTTTTTATAATTTCCATCTTTACAGTCATATTCCATCCCTTCATCATATCAACCCTTATTTTTGTACATATATAAGTTTTTCTTTCGTTAAAATTTTCGGAGGCACTTTCTTCTAAAAGACCAAAATACACCCCAAATCTAGTGTGTGGCACTGAACCAAATACCAGCCTGATCATATTTGATCACATTCTGGTTTTTTTTTTGTTGTTGTTGTTGTTTTGTTTTGTTTGTTTTTGTTTTTATCTTTATCTTTTTCTTTTTTTTCTCTTTCTTTTTCTTTTTCCTCTCTTTCCCTTTCTTTTCCCACTGCTTCAAGTCTTTTCTGATTTGTTTAGAGTATATTTTCTGGGGATGTTGTTACTCTGCTAGCATTTTGTTCTCTCATTCATCTATTCTCCTTTGCACAAAATGACAAGACGGAAAAAATCACCTCAACAAAAAGAACAAGAGGTAGTACCGACTGCCAGGGACCTACTCAATATGGACATTAGTACAATGTCAGATCTAGAGTTCAGAATCATCACTTTAAAGATACTAGCTGGGCTTGAAAAAAATATGGAAGTTATTAGAGAAACCCTTTCTGGAGAAGTAAAAGAACTAAAATCCAACCAAGTAGAAATCAAAAAGGCTATTAATGAGGTGCAATAAAAAATGGGGGTGCTAACTGCTAGAATAAATGAGGCAGAAAAGAGAATCAGTAATATAGAAGATGAAATGATGGAAAACAAAGAAGCTGAGAAAAAGAGAGATAAACAACTACTGGATCACGAGGGCAGAATTCGAGAGATAAGCGATACCATAAGACAAAACAACATTAGAATAATTGGGATCCCAGAAGAAGAAGAAAGAGAGAGAGGGGCAGAAGGTATAATGGAGCAAATTATAGCAGAGAACTTCCCTAATTTGGGGAAGGAAACAGGCATGAAAGTCCAGGAAGCACAGAGAACCCCTCTCAAAATCAATAAAAATAGGTCAACACCCCGACATCTAATAGTAAAACTTACGAGTCTCATAGACAAAGAGAAAATCCTGAAAGCAGCTCGGGAGAAGAGATATGTAACCTACAAGGGTAGAAACATTAGATTGGCAACAGACCTATCCACAGAGACCTGGCAGGCCAGAAAGGACTGGCAGGATATATTCAGAGCACTAAATGAGAAAAATATGCAGCCAAGAATACTCTATCCAGCTAGGCTGTCATTGAAAATTGAAGGAGAGATAAAAAGCTTCCAGGACAAACAAAAACTAAAGGAATTTGCAAACACAAAACCAGCCCTACAGGAAATCTTGAAAGGGGTCCTCTAAGCAAAGAGAGAGCCTAAAAGCAATATAGACCAGAAAGGAACACAGACAATATACAGTAACAGTCACCTTATAGGCAATACAATGGCACTAAATTCCTATCTTTCAATACTTACCCTGAATGTAAATGGGCTAAATGCCCCAATCAAAAGACACAGGCTATCAGACTAGATTAAAAAACAAGACCCATCGATATGCTGTCTGCAAGAGACTCATTTTAGACCCAAAGACAGCCCCAGATTGAAAGTGAGGGGGTGGAAAACAATTTACCATGCTAATGGACACCAAAAGAAAGCTGGGGTGGCAATCCTTATATCAGACAAATTAGATTTTAAACCAAAGACTGTAATAAGAGATGAGGAAGGACACTATATCCTACTTAAAGGATCTATCCAACAAGAAGATCTAACAATTGTAAATATCTATGCCCCTAACATGGGAGCAGCCAATTACATAAGGCAATTAATAACAAAAGCAAAGAAACACATCAACAACAATACAATAATAGTGGGGGACTTTAACACCCCCCTCACTGAAATGGACAGATCGTCTAAGCAAAAGATCAACAAGGAAATAAAGACTTTAAATGACACACTGGACCAAATGGACTTTACAGACATATTCAGAACATTCCACCCCAAAGCAACGGAATACACATTCTTCTCTAGTGCCCATGGAACATTCTCCAGAATAGATCACATCCTAGGTCATAAATCAGGTCTCAACCGGTACCAAAAGTTTGGAATCATTCCCTGCCTATTTTCAGACCACAATGCTTTGAAACTAGAACTCAATCACAAGAGGAAAGTCGGAAAGAACTCAAATACATGGAGGCTAAAGAGCATCCTACTGAAGAATGAATGGGTCAACCAGGAAATTAAAGAAGAATTAAAAAAATACATGGAAACCAATGAAAATGAAAACACAACTATTCAAAATCTTTGGGATGCAGCAAAGGCAGTCCTAAGAGGAAAGTATATAGCAATACAAGCCTTTCTCAAGAAGCAAGAAAGGTCTCAAGTACACAACCTAACCCTACACCTAAAGGAGCTGGAGAAAGAACAGCAAATAAAGCCTAAACCCAGCAGGAGAAGAGAAATAATAAAGATCAGAGCAGAAATCAATGAAATAGAAACTAAAAGAACAGTAGAACAGATCAACGAAACTAGGAACTGGTTCTTTGAAAGAATTAACAAGATTGATAAACCCCTGGCCAGACTTATCAAAAAGAGAAGAGAAATGACCCAAATCAACAAAATCATGAATGAAAGAGGAGAGATCACAACCAACACCAAAGAAATACAAACAATTAGAAGAACATATTATGAGCAACTCTATGCCAGCAAATTAGATAACCTGGAAGAAATGGATGCATTCCTAGTGATGTATCAACTACCAAAACTGAACCAGGATGAAATAGAAAACCTGAACAGACCTATAACCACTAAGGAAATTGCAGCAGTCATCAAAAATCTCCCAAAAAACAAAAGCCCAGGGCCAGATGGCTTCCCAGGGGAATTCTACCAAACATTTCAAGAAGAATTAATACCTATTCTTCTGAAACTGTTCCAAAAAAGAGAAATGGAAGGAAAACTCCAAACTCATTTTATGAGGCCAGCATTACCTTGATCCCAAAACCAGACAAAAACCCGATCAAAAAGGAGAATTACAGACCAATATCTTTGATGAACATGGATGCAAAAATTCTCACCAAAATACTAGCCAATAGGATCCAACAGTACATTAAAAGGATTATTCACCATGACCAAGTGGGATTTATCCCTGGGCTGCAAGGTTGTTTCAACATCCGCAAATCAATCAATGTGATACAATACATTAACAAAAGAAAGAACAAGAATCATATGATCCTCTCAATAGATGCAGAAAAAGCATTTGACAAAGTACAGCATCCTTTCTTGATCAAAACTCTTCAGAGTATAGGGATAGAGGGTACATACCTCAATATCATAAAAGCCATCTATGAAAAACCCACAGCGAATATCATTCTCAATGGGGAAAAACTGAGAGCTTTCCCCCTAAGGTCAGGAACGCGGCAGGGATGTCCACTATCACCATAGCTTTTCATCATAGTATTAGAAGTCCTAGCCACAGCAATCAGACAACAAAAAGAAATAAAAGGCATCCAAATCGGCAAAGAAGAAATCAAACTCTCACTCTTTGCAGATGATATGATACTTTATGTGGAAAACCCAAAAGACTCCACCCCAAAACTGCTAGAAATCATACAGGAATTCAATAAAGTAGCAGGATATAAAATTAATGCACAGAAATCAGTGGCATTCCTATACACCAACAACAAGACAGAAGAAAGAGAAATTAAGGAATTGATCCCATTGATAATTATACCCCAAACCATAAGATACCTAGGAATAAATCTAACCAATGAGGCAAAGAATTTGTACTCAGAAAACTATAAAATACTCATGAAAGAATTTGAGGAAGACACAAAGAAATGGAAAAACGTTCCATGCTCATGGATTGGAAGAACAAATATTGTGAAGATGTCAGTGCTACCTAGAGCAATCTACACATTCAATGCAATCCCCATCAAAATACCATCCACTTTTTTCAAAGAAATGGAACAAATATTCCTAAAATTTGTATGGAACCAGAGAAGACCTGTTGAAATGATGTGGATGGAACTGGAGGGTATTATGCTGAGCGAAATAAGTGAATCAGAGGAAGACATGTATCCTATGACCTCACTGATATGAGGAATACTTAATCTCAGGAAACAAACTGAGGGTTGCTGTCATGGTGGGGTGTGGGAGGGATGGGATGATTGGGTCATAGAAATTGGGGGAGTATGTGCTATGGTGAGCGCTGTGAATTTTGTAAGACTGTTGAATCACAGACCTGTACCTCTGAAACAAATAATACATTATATGTTAAAAAGAAGAAGAAGAAGAAAGAAGAAAGAAGAAAGAAGAAGAAGAAGAAGAGAAGAAAAGGAGAAGGAGGAGGAGGAGGAGGAGGAGGAGGAGAAGGAGAAGGAGAAGAAAGAAGAAAGAGGAAGAAGAAGAAGAAGAAGAAGAAGAAGAAGAAAGAAGAAGAAGAGGAAGAGGAAGAGGAAGAGGAAGAGGAAGAGGAAGAGGAAGAGGAAGAAGAAGAAGAAGAAGAAGAAGAAGAAGAAGAAGAGGAAGAAGAAGAAGAAGAAGAAGAAGAAGAAGGAAGAAGAAGAAGAAGAAATACCTGGAAGGGAAGAATGAAGGGGGCAGAAATTGGAGCGGGAGATAAACCATGAGAGACAATGGACTCTGAAAAACAAACTGAAGGTTCTAGAAGGGAGTGGGCTGGGAGGATGGGTTAGCCTGGTGATGGGTATTAAAGAGGGCACGTTCTGCATGGAGCACTGGGTGTTATATGCAAACAATGAATCATGGAACACTACATCAAAAATTAATGATGTAATGTATGATGATGAACATATAATAATAAAAAAAAGAAAAAAACACATATCTGGTAAAGAACTTGTATCTAGAAGACTTAAAATTTAATAATAAAAATATTCATAAAAATGGGCAAAAGATTTGGAAAGACACTTAATGAAAAATGACAACTGAATGTCAAATAAACACATTAAAAAATACATCATCAGTCATTAAGTAAATACAACTTAAAACCACAGTGAGATACCACCATACATTCAATAGAATATTTAAAATAAATAGATTAGATAGATAGCTTTTATAGATAGAAGATAGATAGAAGATAGATAATAAATAAACAATTCTAACCATATCAAGTTGCTCGAAGCATGCAGACCAGATGGAACTCTGCGACATTGCTGATAGAAATGCAAAAATGGTGCAGTCTCTTTGGAAAATAGTTTGGTGTTTTGTTTTTTTTAAGTTTTAATTAAATTAATTAACATATAGTGTATTATTTGTTTCAGGGTACAGGTCTGTGATTCATCAGTCTTATATAATACCCAGTGCTCATTACAACACATACCCTCCCCAATGTCCATCACCCAGTTACCCCATCTCTCCACCCCCTCCCTTCCAGCAATCCTGCTTGTTTCCTATGATTAAGAGTCTCTTATGGTTTGTCTCCCTTTCTGGTTTGATCTTGTTTCATTTTTTAGTTTGGTGGTTTCTTTTAAAATTAAATTTACACTTAGCATACAAACCAGCAGTGCCAATCCAATATATTTATTTGACTGAATACAATTTTTTATGCAAAAACATATACACAAATGTTTATTGTAGTTTTATTCATTTATGCATGATATCAAATGAAAAAAATATTAAAATATATCTTTCAACTGGTAAGTGAATTAGCCAATTGTGGTACATCCATACAATGTAATATTACTTGGCAACAGAGGAATAAACTGCTGAAACACAACAACATAGATGAATCTCAAATGTGTTACACTAAATGAAAGAAGGCAGATTCAAGAGGCTGCATACCATATGTTTTCATTATATGACAATGTAGAAAAGCCAAACTTGAGAGTCTGAAAAAAATTGGTGATTGACTAGGGCTGGAAGTGAAGGGATGAGTTAACTATAAAGGGGCATAAAAAGTTTTGAGTTTGATATAACTGTATTCCATCCTAGTAGAAGTTATAGTGGTTGGATGATAGATTAATTTGCCAAAACTTACAAGCTTATATACTTAAAAGTGTGCTTTTATTCTGTATGAATTATGCCTTGTTAAAAAAAATTTAAAAATCATAGATTATGATACATACAATGCAAGTATGCTAGAAATCAATAAACACAACATAAGAAATGTTATATTTGGAAATTAAAGAATACAGTTTTTTGACAGAATTGAAATGTCATCACTTTTAAACCCTAGTGAAAACTTTTATTTATTTGGCTACTAAAGCCATTAGAGGTAATATTAACTGGAAATTTTTAAAAGAATCATGATGTCTGAACTTATCATAAAAAAGTGATAGTGGACACTGTTTCTCCTGATAGAATTATACATTATCTCTCATGAATTATTCTTGCCAAAAATAAAACCTGAATCTGATCAAACCTTTAGATCTAACTAATAGGTTCTTTTAGAAAATTTTACAAAAGCCAAGGTATATAGAAGTGTGCCAAACACTACCATGATACACAATGATATACAGAATGTGGAATTAATGACTCAGTTTCTTCAACAAATAAGTTACAATAAAAAAGTAAATGAGAAAAAATACCAAACTTAAAACAGAGGAAAAAGAGAGAGAGAAAGACAGAGCAAGACACATAATAAACCAAACACAATGGATGTGGATTTTCTATTTCCTGATTTGAGCAAATCAAACGTTAAAAGGAGTTCAGGTTCAAGATGACGATATAGGAAGAACATGAACTCACCTCCTCCCACAGACACAATGAGTATACAGCTACACGTGGAATAATTTTATCTTAAAAATAAAAAAACACTGGCTGAGGGGTGACTACACATTGGGCAAAAAAGGAGGAAAACCACATCAAAACAGATAGGAGAGGCTGGGACATTATTGCCATAAATCCCACCCCCTGGCATGGAGACCTAAACTGAGAAGGAACTCAAAGCAAGGAGCTTCTCCCTGAGGAGCAGAGGATTCAACCTCCACATCAGGCAGCCCAACTTTTAAATCATACACTCAAGAGACAAGTGCCCCATACATCCAGCATTGAAAACCAACGAAGATCATGTCCCCAGACCCACAACACTGTAGTAATCTCAGAAACTGCTATTAAAATTCTCATGCACTGGGACTCAGATGCTGCAATGCTCAACTCAGGGGCAGCTGATTGTGCCCAGACTGAAAACAAAGGAGGCTCGCTTGCTTATATTAAAACATCAACCTAAGGAGAAGGTACCTAATTTAACATACACATCTAGGAACATGCTGGAACACTCTCCAGGGACAGAAAATGGCAAGCATCATCTTCATGTTCTTTCTTCGCCATGCTTCAATGGACCAATATCTCCTGGAAGACAGCTTTTACATGTATCTGGTGCCCAAATTTCTTGGGCTACCACTTAAGGGACACCTCTTGATTGCCTGGCTCTGGAGGCCAGGGAAGCTTGTGTTCCTGGGATCAATCCCAATCATGGGATTGCTCCCTGGTCCCATGTAATAATTGGTGTCAACCAGAAAAAAATATTCATATCCCTGTCTAGTGCCCCAACTTTTGCAACTGTTGCCAAGGGGCACCTCTACAGTGCCTGGATTTGGTAGCAAATGGGGCTTACTTCCATTGTTCCCACAGGACTATAACCAATGGAGAAAGAGTTCTTAGACACTTACCACACCCAGGGAAAGAGGCAAAAACAGACCCAGGAGCTCAGTATTTCTATGAAGAAGTTCTATTAGTTAACCATTATGATTGAGCCTGAGGGGCAGGCTTCCAATTAAACATGCACCTAGTGGCTAATGGTAATCCTTTCCAGAGACATCAGAAAGCAGGCACTACCTTCCTGCTCAACCCTCTGCCATGCTCCAGAGCACCAGTATCTCCTGGAGAGGACAGGAATTTTACAAGCATTTGGTGCATTTGTTTTGTGTGTGTGTGTGTGTGGGTGTGTGTGTGTGTGTGTGTGTGTGTGTGTGTGTATGGCTGCCTCCCAGGAGAAACCACTTGCCAGACTGGCTCTGGTGGCCAGGTGGGTTTACTTTTCTGGGTCCTGTGGGACTGTGTCAATTGGAGAGATGGTTCTTGGCAGGCTTCTAACCTCAGGGCACTGCAGAAAAAGCAAATTGAGACATATCCCACAGTCTTTATGTAAAGGAGTCCCCTTTGCTTGTCCTGGAACCTTGGCTTGAGAGGCCTGATTCAGGTATGATACATATTCAGTGGTTTGTGGAGCAGCTCTGAAGGAACAGAGAATGTGGATGCCATCATGGTACTCTCTCTGCCTTGCTCCAGCTCACCTAAAAAAGAGCTTATACACTCATCTGGAGCCCTGATTTTTGTGACTGTCCCTCAGGGAACATCTTCAGATCACCTGGCTCTGGTGGCCAGGGGAACTTATGCTTGTGATACATTGGACTGTACATATTTGCATATTGCTAAAAGCTATGACTGAGGATCTGGATTCATCTTGAAACTAGGTGCTGATATCCTCCCCTTTGGGACAGTACTGACAGATCTTAGCACATTCTCAAATACTAGGAAATATTAAAAAATATTCTGCTTGGACAAGTACAAAGTTTTCAGAAACAAACAAGAGCTAAAATCAAGAGTTGGACACTTAACTGACTGAGCCACTCAGGTGCCCCAAGAGTACACTTATCTTGATGAGCACTGAGTAATTATGGAATTGTTGAATCTCTATATTGTATAACTAAAATTAATATAACACTGTATGTTAACTACACTGGGATTAATTAAAAAAATAAATATACATGAATCCATATTGATATAAATAAATGTTTCAATTAATAAAAAAAGACAACATCAAGTGGACTAACATTGTATCATAGGGCTACCATAAGGAGAAAAGAAAGAGAAAGGGACAGAAATCTTATTTGAAGAAATAATGGCTGAAAACTTCCCAAACCTTGTTAGGGAAACAGACATCCAGATCCAGAAAAGCCAGAGAATTCCAAATAAGTGGAACCCAAAAAAGAACTCCTCCAAGATGTATTATATTTAAAATGTCAAAAGTAATAGAGAAGAGGGTATTCATGGCAGCAATAGAAAAACCATTGTTACATACAAGGGAATACCTATACAACTATAAGCAGATTTTTCAGGAGAAATTTTACATTTACTTTTTAGGTGAGCTGGAGCAAGGCAGAGAGAGTACCATGATGGCATCCACATTCTCTGTTCCTTCAGAGCTGCTCCACAAACCACTGAATATGTATCATACCTGAATCAGGCCTCTCAAGCCAAGGTTCCAGGACAAGCAAAGGGGACTCCTTTACATAAAGACTGTGGGATATGTCTCAATTTGCTTTTTCTGCAGTGCCCTGAGGTTAGAAGCCTGCCAAGAACCATCTCTCCAATTGACACAGTCCCACAGGACCCAGAAAAGTAATCCCACCTGGCCACCAGAGCCAGTCTGGCAAGTGGTTTCTCCTGGGAGGCAGCCATACACACACACACACACACACACACACACACACACACACACACACACACACACAAAACAAATGCACCAAATGCTTGTAAAATTCCTGTCCTCTCCAGGAGATACTGGTGCTCTGGAGCATGGCAGAGGGTTGAGCAGGAAGGTAGTGCCTGCTTTCTGATGTCTCTGGAAAGGATTACCATTAGCCACTAGGTGCATGTTTAATTGGAAGCCTGCCCCTCAGGCTCAATCATAATGGTTAACTAATAGAACTTCTTCATAGAAATACTGAGCTCCTGGGTCTGTTTTTGCCTCTTTCCCTGGGTGTGGTAAGTGTCTAAGAACTCTTTCTCCATTGGTTATAGTCTTGTGGGAACAATGGAAGTAAGCCCCATTTGCTACCAAATCCAGGCACTGTAGAGGTGCCTGATTACAATAATTAAGAAATACACAAGATAAAAATATGTAAATGTGACATCAGAAACGTGGTGAGGGAGTAACACTGTTGTCTTTGCAATGGGATTAAACTTAAGTTGTTAACAATTTTTTAAAATGATTTATTATAGATATAAGTTGTAATATGTAAAGCTCATGGTAACCTCAGAGCAAAAATGTACAGTAAAAACACAACAAAGAAAGAGAAAGGAATATAAGCATGTCACTAAAACTCATGAAGCCACAAAGGAAGAGAACAAGAGAAAAAAAAATAAGAATAGAAACTACAAAAATGCATAGATCAATGAACAGAATAGAGACCTCAGAAATGGAACCTCAACTCTATGGTCAATTAATCTTCAATGAAGCAGGAAAGCATATCCAATGCAAAAAAAATACAGTCTCTTCAATAAATGGTGCTGGGAAAATTGGACAGCCACATGCAGAAGAATAAAACTGGACTATTCTCTTACACCATACACAAAGATAAACTCAAAATGGATAAAAGACCTAAATGTGAGTCAAGAAACCATCAAAATCCTAGGGGAAAACACAGGCAGCAACCTCTTCGACCTTGGACACAGTAACTTCTTGCAAGACATGTCTCTAAAGGCAAGGGAAACAGAAAAAATGAACTGTTGGGACTTCATCAAGATAAAATCTTCTGCACAGGAAAGGAAACAATCAACAAAACTAAAAGGCAACCGATGGAATGGGAGAAGATATTTGCAAATGACATTACAGCTAAAGGGCTGGTAGATCTTGAGATCTATAAAGAACTTATCAATTTCAATACCCAAAAAAACAAATAATCCAGTCAAGAAAAGTGCAGAAGACATGAACAGACATGTCTCCAAAGAAGACATACAAATGGCTAACAGACACATGTAAAAATGTTCAACAACCCTAGCCATTGGGGAAATACAAGTCAAAACCACAATAAGATAACCTCACACCAGTTAGAATGGCTGAAATTAACAAGACAGGGAATAACAAATGTTGGCAAGGATGTGGAGAAAGGGGAACCCTCTTACACTGTTGGTGGGAATGCAAGCTGATAAAGCCACTCTGGAAAACTGTACGGAAGTTCCTCGGGACATTATAAATAGAGCTACCCTATGACCCAGTAATTGCACTACTGGATATTTACCCCAAAGATACAGATGTAGTGAAAAGAAAGAGCACCTGCACCCCAGTGTTCATAGCAGCAATGTCCACAATACCCAAACTGTGGAAGGAACTGAGATGTTCTTCAACAGACAAATGGATAAAGAAGATGTGGTTCATATATACAATGGAATATTACTCAGCCATCAGAAAAGATGAATATCTACCATTTACATGGACATGGATGGAACTAGAGGGTGTTATGCTAAGTGAAATAAGCCAAGCAGAGAAAGACAATTATCATATGGTTTCACTCACATGGAACATAAGGAATAATGCAGAGGACAATAGGAGAAGGGAGGGAAATTGAAGAGAAAGAAATCAGAGAGGAAGACAAACCATATGAAACTCTTGACTCCAGGAAACAGACTGAAAGTTGTGGAAAGGGAGGTGGGTAGGGGGATGAGGTAATTGGGTGATGGGCATTAAGGAAGGCATGTGATGTGATGAGCACTGGGTGTGATACACAACTAATGAATCACTGAATGTTATATCAAAAACTAATGATGTATTATACATCAGCTAATTGAATTTAAATAAAAAAAGAAACTACAAAAATGAAAAACAAGGAATAAAATGATAATAAATATTTACTTATCAATAATTATTTAAAATCTAAATGGACTAAATTTTCCTATCAAAGGAGAGAGTCACTGAATGGATTTAGAAAGACCCACCTATAAGCCACTTATAAGAGACATATTTCAGATGTAAAGATATACACAGATTGAAACCAAAGAGATTGAAAAGGTTATCCCATGCAAATGGAAACTAAAAGAAAGCTGAAGTAGCCATACTTAATATAAGACAAAATATACTTTTATTTTTTATTTACTTTTTTAAAGATTATATTTATTCATTTGAAAGAGAGAGAGAGCACACAAGCAAGGGGAACAGCAGAGGAAGAGCTAGAAGCAGGCTCTCCACTGAGCAGGGAGCCCGATGCAGGACTTGTTCATGACCTGAGCCAAAAGCAGACACCCAACCGACTGAGCCACCCAGGTTTCCCAACAAAATAGACTTTAAAACAAAGACTGTAATAAGGGACAAAGAAGGTCATTACATAATAATAATGGGTTAAATCAACAAGAAGATACAATATTTGTAAATACTTATGCACCTAGCATAGACACACCTAAATATATAAAACAAATATTGACAACCAAAAGGGAGAATAGATAGCAATACAATAATAGTAGGGAGATTTAAAATCCCACTTACATCAATGGATAGATTATTCAGACAGAATATCAATAAGGAAACATCAGCCTTAAATGATCAGCCTTAGACCAGATGGACTTAATAAATATTTGCATAATGTTTCATCAAGAGCAATAGGATATGCATTCTTCTCAAGTGCACATGAAGCATTTTCCAAGATAAACCATATGCCAGTCCAAAAAACAAGTCTCAATAAATTCAAGAAGATAGAAATCATACTAAGCTTCTTTTTTGGCTGCAATGGTATAAAATTAAAATTTAGTTACATGAAGAAAACTGAAAATTTACAAATAGGTGGAAATTAAACATTGTGTTACTAAAAAACTAATGGGTCAGTAAAGAAATCAAAAAATAAATTAAAAAATACCATGAGACAAATGAAAATGGGAATGTAACATACTGAAATTTATGCTGTGGTGCAAAGCAGTTCTAAGTGGAAATTCATAGTAATAAATACCTACTTCAAGAAACAAAAAAAGTAACAAACAACTTAAATTTACATATCAAGGAACTAGAGAAAGAAGAACAAAAAAATAAAAACTGGTAGGTGGAAGGAAATAACAAAACTTAGAGCAAAAATAAAATAAGGACTAAATAGGCAATCAAAAGATCAGTAAAACTTGAAAATATAAACAAAATTGACCAACTTTTAACTAGACTCACCAACAAAAAGAGAAAACTGAAGTAAAGTCAGAAATGGACGACATGCTAAAATTAACACCATGGAAATACAAGAGATCATAAGAAACTATTATGAACAATTATACACCAACAAATTGGATAACCTAGAAGAAATGGATAGATTTCTAGAAAAATACAGCCTACCATGACTGAATTATGGTGAAATAGAAAATCCGAACAGACTGATTACTACTGAAGAGATTGAAACAGTAATGAAAAAACTCTTCAAAAAGCAAAAGTCCAGGATCAGACACTTTCATTGGTGAATTCTAACAAATATTCAAATAAGAACTAATACAAATCATTCTCAAATTTTTCCAAAAAAAATAGAAGAGAAAACTCTTCCAAACTTATTTACTGAGGCCAGCATTACTCTGATACCAAAACCAGAAAAGAATGACACAAGAAAGAAAAAAAAGCAAATTACAGGTTAATATCCCTGATGAACATAGATGCAAAACACCTCAACAAAATATTAACACACCAAATTCAACAATGCATTAAAAGGATCATGCCATGATTGAGTGGCATTTATTTCTGGGATGCAAGAAGGGTTTAATACTCACAAGTCAATGTAATACATGACATTAATAACTTGAAGGATAAAAATCATATGATTATCTCAATAGCAGAACAAGAATTTGACAAAATTCAACATTCATTTATTACAAAAACTCCCAACAAAGTGGGTGTAGAGAGGGCAAAACTCTACATAATAAAAGCCATATATGCAAGCCCACAGCTAACATCACACTTAATGCAGAAAGAGTAAAAAGCTTTTCCTCTGAGATCAGGGACAAAACAAAGATGCCCACTCTTGCTACTTTTATTCAACATATTGGAAGTCCCAGCCAAAGAAATTAGGCAAGAAAAAGAAATAAAAATTGGAAAGGAAGAAGTAAAACTGTCACTCTTTGCCAATGATATAATATGTAGCAAACCCTAAAGACTCTATATTAAAAAAAACAGAATAAACTAATTCAGTAAATTTACAGGATACAAAATCAATACACAAAAATCTGTTGTGTCTTTATACACAAATAAACTATCATAAAATGAAATTAAGAAAATAATCTGTTTACAATTAGATCAAAAAGAATAAAATCCTAAGAATAAACTTAAGTATGAAAGGGAAAGTACTGTATATTGACTGTAAGATATTAAAGAAATTGAAGAAGACACAAGTAAATGTAAAGATACTTCATGCTGATGGATTTGAAAAGTTAATGCTTTTAAAATGTCAAACTACCCAAAGTAATTTCTAATTTTTTTTCACAGAATTAGAAGCAAGTATCCTAAAATTGGTATGGAACCATAAAAGATATCAAAACTATCCTGAAAATGTAAAGCAAAGTTGGAGACCTCAAATTCCCTGGCTTCAAACTGTATTGCAAAATTACAGTAATGAAAACAACATGACATCAGCATAAAAACATCCATCATGGAACAGAATAGAGAGTGCAGAAATAAACCTATGCATGTGTGGCCAATTAATTTACAACAAAGGATCCAAAAATATATAATGGGGAAACAAAACTCTCTTTAATAAATGGCATTGGAAAAATTGGATATTAACATGTAAATGAATTATCATGGACCATTATCCTACAATAAACACAATAATTAACTTAAATGGGTTAAATACTTGAACCATAAAGATTGAAACCATAAAATTCTAGAAGAAAACATACGCAGTAAGCTTCTTAACATCAGTCTTTTTATGATTTTTTGAATCAGACAACAAAAGCAAAAATAACAAAAACAAAAATAAACAAGTGGAACTATATGAAACTAAAAAGCTTCTACACAGCAAAGGAAAGCATCAACAAAATGAAAAGGCAACCTATTGTATCACAGAAAATATTTCCAAATCATATATCTGATAAAAAGATAATTTCATAATATATAAACAATTTATACTATAAGTCCAGACATTTCTTCCAAACAAGACTGTTTACCTGATAGGTAAAGTTGGATATCCCAATGATATTCAGACAGAAGAGCTTCCAACTTGAACTCTTGGACTCTACCCTTTTCCTCTGTTCATATTTTTCCTCAATGTTCATTCTGTTAGAAGAGGGAATCATCATCTAATGACTTGATAGAGCCAGAAATGGAAATATTTTTGGCACCTCCCTTTCCTATTATCCTTCACCTTGAATCTTATTATTAAATCCTGTCAATACTATGTCCAAAATATTTCTTGAATTTCTTAATATCTCTTCATTTTCACTTTTATAATCCTAGTCAAACCCAGAATCATTTCTTACCTAGATATTTCAATGGCCTTCTAACTGCTTTCTCTAACTCCACTCCTTATCTTTACTTTAATTCATTATCTGCATAAAATATAGGGTGATTTTTGTTTAGAGAAGTTACTAAAGATCATCTCTCTGTACTGATAATAGGAAAACACCAGATACACTAAACACCATAGTATTATTCAAACACCATAGTATTATTTAAAACATATAAACAGTTTATATATTATTAAATTATCTTTTTGTCAGATATGTGATTTGGAAATATTTTCTGTGATACAATAGGTTGCCTTTTCATTTTGTTGATGCTTTCCTTTGCTGTGTAGAAGCTTTTTAGTTTCATATAGTTCCACTTGTTTATTTTTGTTTTTGTTATTTTTGCTTTTGTTGTCTAGTATTATTCAAATTCATGCTTTGAATAATGTAATATTAATGACATTAATACTTGACATTAATGTTGATGTAATACTTGACATTAAAAAAATAAAATCTAAATAACCTAAATTCCAGAGACAGATGAAACCTTCATATCTGAGTAACAAGTAGTGACTGTTTTTATACCTAGAGGCAAGGACGTAATCTACATATGTGCAAAGAGAAGAGCAACTTCTCCATGGGCAAGAAGACTACTGGCTCAAAGAGATACCAAAAAAAAAAAAAAAAAAAAAAACCTTTTATAAACTCTAAGCATTGGTATAACAAATTAGAATCAGGAAAATTGCACACAAACACATAGAATTTACAACTTGACAATTCTTATCTATGGGAATTTTGCTGAATTACCTGAAGTACAACCAATGTGTAAAAGCAGAGAGGGACCTCTACAAGTCTCTAGTTCAAGAGCTTTACTGGAGTTAAAACAGAAGAAAACTGAAACCAAACTAAAGCTGTAATCTGATCCTTTCTCATCCACATATTGATAAAAACAAAGAAATCAGGTTCTCTGCAGCAACATGAGAAGTAGTGACTGGGCTAAAGGTTAAAGAGACCTACATAACAATATTTGAAACTAGAAGTAATATAATTTTGATAAGAACACCCCATAATAGCTCCATTTGGGATAGAGAATAAAATATCATCTCCTCACACTAGTTGCTTGGCAGAGAAAAAGGTGTGCTTTCTCTAAGGAAAACAAATAAATAAATATTACCAAGTTTAGTCTCTTTTCAAGAAAATAAAGGTGCCCTACTAACAATAAAAAAGACAAGAAATTCAAAGAAGCATAAAAGAGAATGTGAACATAGTCAAGAAAAACAGATTTAAATCCACAGATGACTCAGATATGTTAGTAAACAAAGATTTTAAAGTAAATAATATGTCTATTAAATCACTTAGTAGATAATATAGAAAAAAATGGGTGAATCAATGGGCAACATCAGATAAACTGAGGTTCTCAAAAAGAACCAAGTAGAAATTATAGAACAAAAAGTTCAATATCCAAAATGAAAAAAAGAAAATATTTTACAGCATAATGAACACAGCAGAAGACAGTATCATAAATTCAGACAGGGCAATAGAATATACCAAAACTGATGCACAAAAGTGAAAAAAAAAAAAAAGAAAAGAAAGCAATATATTATTAGAGACCTGTAGGAGAACATGAAACATATGTATAATTGGAGGAAATGGGTCAGAAGAAGTATGTGAAGAAATATTGGCCATTTTTCCCCCAAAATGGTATCAATTAGCCCACATGTCAAAGAATCTTATGACATTCCAAGCAGGATAAATAAATGAGCATCTAAATACACAGTGACAAATTACTGATAATCAAATAAATAGAAAATTATTTTAAAAGGCTGAAAAAAACACTTTACATTCAGAAGAACAAAAATGTGAAAGACATATATGACATTGCCAAGTTTGACACTTAACCATTAAAATGATAAGCCAAGATTGGTTGACCATAGAGTTGAGGGTTCATTTGTGGGCTCTCTATTCTGTTCCATTGATCTATGTGTCTGTTTTTGTGCCAGTACCATACTCTCTTGATGATGACAGCTTTGTAATAGAGTTTGAAGTCTGGAATGGTGATGCCGCCAACTTTACTTTTCTTTTTCAACATTCCTCTGGCTATGCGGGGTCTTTTCTGGTTCCATACAAATTTTAGGATTATTTGTTCCATTTCTTTGAAAAAAGTGGATGGTATTTTGATGGGGATTGCATTGAATGTATAGATTGCTCTAGGTAGCATTGACATCTTCACAATCTTTGTTCTTCCAATCCATGAGCATGGAACGTTTTTCCATTTCTTTGTGTCTTCCTCAAATTCTTTCATGAGTATTTTATAGTTTTCTGAGTACAGATTCTTTTCCACTTTGGTTAGATTTATTCCTAGGTATCTTATGGTTTGGGGTATAATTATAAATGGGATCGACTCCTTAATTTCTCTTTCTTCTGTCTTGTTGTTGGTGTATAGGAATGCCACTGATTTCTGTGCATTGATTTTATATCCTGCCACTTTACTGAATTCCTGTATGATTTCTAGCAGTTTTGGGGTGGAGCCTTTTGGGTTTTCCACATAAAGTATCATATCATCAGCAAAGAGTGAGAGTTTGACTTCTTCTTTGCTGATTTGGATGCCCTTTATTTCTTTTTGTTGTCTGATTGCTGTGGCTAGGACTTCTAGTACTATGTTGAATAGCAGGAAAGAATGTCCAATGGAAAAAAGTCTCTTCAACAAATGGTGTTGGGAAAATTGGACAGCCACATGCAGAAGAATGAAACTGGACCATTTCCTTACACCACACACAAAAATAGACTGAAAATGTTGAAAGACCTAAATGTGAGACAGAAGTCCATCAAAATCCTAAAGGAGAAGACAGGCAGCAACCTCTTCGACCTCAGCCACAGCAACTACTTCCTAGAGACATCACCAAAGGCAAGGGAAGCAAGGGCAAAAATGAACTATTAGGACTTCAAAAGATAAAAAGCTTTTGCACAACAAAAGAAATAGTCAACAAAACCAAAAGACAACCGACAGAATGGGAGAATTTATTTGCAAATGACATATCAGATAAAGGGCTAATATCCAAAATCTATAAAGAACTTATCAAACTCAACACCCAAAGAACAAATGATCCAATCAAGAAATGGGCAGAAGACATGAACAGACATTTTTCCAAAGAAGACATCCAAATGGCCAACAGACACATGAAAAAGTGCTCCATATCGCTCGGCATCAGGGAAATCCAAATCAAAACCTCAATGAGATACCACCTCACACCAGTCAGAATGGCTAAAATTAACAAGTCAGGAAATGACAGATGTTGGCAGGGATGCGGAGAAAGGGGAACCCTCCTACACTGTTGGTGGGAATGCAAGCTGGTGCAGCCACTCTCGAAAACAGTATGGAGGTTCCTCAAAAAGTTGAAAATAGAGGTACCCTATGACCCAGCAATTGCACTACTGGGTATTTACCACAAAGATACAAATGTAGAGCTCCAAAGGGGTATGTGCACCCTGATGTTTATAGCAGCAATGTCCACAATAGCCAAACTGTGGAAAGAGCCAAGATGTCCAATGACAGATGACTGGATAAAGAAGATGTGGTATCTATATACAATGGAATATTATGCAGCCATCAAAAGGAATGAGATCTTGCCATTTGCAACGACATGGATGGAACTGGAGGGTATTATGCTGAGTGAAATAAGTCAATCAGAGAAAGACAAGTATCATATGATCTCACTGACATGAGGAATTCTTAATCTCAGGAAACAAATTGAGGGTTGCTGGAGTGGTGTGGGAGGAATGGGGTGGCTGGGTGATAAACACTGGGGAGGGTATGTGCTATGGTGAGTGCTGTGAATTGTGTCAGACTGTTGAATCACAGACCTGTACCTCTGAAACAAATAATACATCATATGTTACAAAAAAAAAGAAGATAGTAGGAAGGGTAAAATGAAGGGGGGGAAATTGGAGGGGGAGACGAACCATGAGAGACTATGGACTCTGAGAAACAAACTGAGAGTTCTAGAGGGGAGGGCGGTAGGGGGATGGGTTAGCCTGGTGATTGGTATTAAAGAGGGTACATATTGAATGGAGCACTGGGTGTTATATGCAAACAATGAATCATGGAACACTGCATCAAAACTAATGATGTAATGTATGGTGAGTAACATAACCTAATAAAATTTAAAATGATAAGCCAAATACAATCAGATGATGTTTTAAAATACTGAATGAAAAAATGTGCAAAATCGTTCAAAAGTAAATATATATAGTGGTGTCTAGTATTGCAGGATTTACTGGAAAATGGCACAGGAAACTTCCTGGGGTAATGGAATATTCTGTATCTTGATTTGACTGTTATTAATTTGTATGTGTATGCCCACATGTGTATGGGGGGGTATGTGTGTGAAAATCCTTTTTTTTTTACATCTAAGTACAGTTGACACACAATATTACATTAGTTTCAGGTGTACAAAATAGTGATTTGTCAACTCTATACATTATGCTATGCTCACCACAAGTGTAGCTACCATCTGCCACTCACCATTAAACACTATTACAGTACCATTGACTTTCTTGCCTGTGCTGTCTTGTCAAAATCCATTTTGACTATACGTTAAAGATTTGTGTATTTTAATGGGTATAAATTATACTCCTATAGGCCTATTTCTCTTTGAAACACACACACACCCCCTATCACATATATACACAACACACAATACCTTTATTAGGTTATATTAATAATATATATATAATATACATAATTTTAAAATAATAATAAAACAATATATATTTCTTCTTCTTCTTAAGATTCATCAGTAGCTTTCTTTGGCAGTTTGTATTAATCCTGAATGTCTTACTCTTGTATACATGGTCTCAGATAGTATGATCTCTGCCTAAATCATCAGCCTTATCATACATCATTACTTCCACAGCTCACTGCCCTCCAGTCACTGTAAACTTCCTTTTTTTTTTTTTTGATAGTATCATATGGTCTCCTGATTCAAGGTCTTCATGCATGTCATTCTCTGTACTAGAAATGCTCTATTTTCCATTATTCACCTGGCTGAACCCTTCTCACCATTTAGAACTCATATTGGATATATTTCTCTGAGACTTTTCTTGACCCTTCCCTAATCAATATATATCTCTTCTGTTAATATCTCTTCCAGAATTATAATTCTGTTCTTCCTTGAACTTTATATGATATAGATATAAAGTTTTTAGTTATTTTTCAAATAGTGTGTACCTTCTGCCTGACTTTTTTCATAAGTGTAGAACAGTGTCTGATTTTCTCACCACTAAAATCCAAGTGCCTTATTATAGTACCTGGTTCACAGTAGGTACTCATAAATATTACAATCAGTGAATAAATAAAATATCTAGTATATAGTAAAATAACCAACCAAGAGACTTGGATCAAGAATCAAGATATTTGGGTTCCATTCATTCTGCCTCTGACTCACCAAAGGACCTTGAACAAATTACTGGACTTCTCTAAGTCCCAGCTTTCTCATCTGTATATAAAGGGTTTGAAGTCATGTAATTTTATAACTCTGAATTATATAGCTATAAAAATTTAAAACTTTCTACTTCCTGAGATATTCTGTTGACCCCTATTTTGTGTACAGGGACCCTTTGTGGAGCATTCTTGCTGTGCTTCTCTTTCCCTTTGGTTTTAATTTTCTAGTATATTCGAACTTACATACCAGAAAAAATATGGTGTGCTAGCTTCTAGTTCTGAGATGATATATGTTGAAAGCAGCCTATTACTGATTCTCCAATTCCACTGCACTCATATAATAATCAGATTGAAAACTTCTTTAGATTAAAATTAGAGCCATGACATATTCATGCATACATTTCTCTACCTAAACTTGTCTATATGCAAATAAGACTATTTGATATGGAACAAAATGAGCAGAAATATTGTTAATTATTGATTTTTATAAAAGGAGTACACAAATGAATTCAGTGAATAAACATAATATGTTTGAATCAATGGCCTGTGGAAATAACTGAGGTGTTCAGTGCTGGAGATAATCACTCTCATCTTGTGAGTGTAATACACTGATTCCACATCAAGAAGAAGCAAGCACTGGACCCTGTGTCTTCTTATTGGAGTAAATGTAAATAAGGTTCTCTGTTAAAGAATCTGGATGCTGGGGCACCTGGGTGGCTCAATTGGTTAAATGTCTGCCTTCGGCTCAGGTCATGATCTCAGGATCCTGGGATTGAGCCCCACATCTGGCTCCCTGTTCATCAGGGTGCCTGCTTCTCCCTCTCCTTCTGCCTCTCCCCTAGCTGTGAGCTCTCTCTCTCAAATAAATAAAATCTTAAAAAAAAGAAGCTGGATGTTTATCCATGAATTTGACAAAGGAAGGTCAAAACAAAGTGATAAGATGATACAATAAAATAAAAGGGGGAAAAAGTAGCTTTTTATATTACTGCTGTTTCCCTAAATGAGAATAAGCATACAGCATCAGAGATTAAATGGCAATCTAGAAATCAAGCAGAAGCACTAGCCACATTTTCTTCCCTAATGCTGTCTGAGAAATTGTTTTCTGACAAGAAATAGACATGACCTAAATAATTTTACTTTTTGTTCCTTGATGGTGTTCAGGGAAGGCCACCCCAGGATGTCCCCTTTGGCATTTGAATTATGTGGAGCTAAAAACAATCGAGGCCCAAAAGGCTCAGAAGAACCTTTGACTTTTCCCTTAACTGTCTAAAAGAATTTAGATAGATTTGTTCCTGCAAGGGAGCTATCCACATAGATAACTACAGTATAATATGAGCTAAGTGTGGTAGAGAGGGAAGAACCTAGCAAACTCTGTTTGTTAAAATTCCTCTCTGTGTCCCATTGTTTTTGTACAATCTAGCAAATATTTGTTTGCCAGCCTTTACTATTCTTCATCTTGCTGTGACTTTCCTTACTTACCCCCGTCCCCCTTCTCCTTAGTTCAAGATGACATATACCTCATTTTGCCTGTCATTAGAATATCTCATATTTATGTGGATTCCCCATAAGTAGGTAATTAAATGTAGTTTTCTTCTGTTAATCTGTCTAAAGTCATTTTAATTATTTCGCTGATCAAAAAGAACTAAGAGGGTAAACGAGGACTTTTCTCTTTCCCAGCACCCTTCAGATAGAGTTAATTCAAAATGTAATGAATCTGCCAATCTAAAAAATTCCAGAAGGTCGTGATAGAAAAACAAACAAAACAAAACAAAACCTCTTGGCTTTTCTGTTTCTGACTTTCTCTTACCCTTGAAGAATTTAATATTTTCTTAGCTCTCTTTCTGGCCTCAAACACAGATCTGTAATCTGAAAAATTTGAGTAACACACACATTTTTTTTTTCTTGATGGAAAACAAAAGTAATAGAGAAAAAAAATGGAAAAAAAAAAAGAAAAACTAGGGAATAAGGGCAAGAGGGAAGAAAAAAGGAGGAGAGGAAACAGAGGATAAGAAAAAAAAGAATTAAAGGAGATGAGAGACAGTAAAGAAAAGAGATAAGTCCAAGTTGTAAAAGAAAAGAGAGAGACAAGCAGGAGAATAGGAAGAGATGATGAAGAAGATTAAGGAGGATGCATAACTTGCATGCTTCCAAAGAATTTCCCAGAAATAGATAAAATCTATGGAACAGTATCTGAAATGGTTGTTGTTACAACAACAACAAAAAATGCCAGAAAACAAAACAAAAAACCCCCCACCAACCTTGCAATCCATAGCAATACTCAAATGGCTTAATGAACTATTTAGCAATCTCTAGATACAGAGATATACAGGCCTGGGAAATAAACACACACCCTACAGATCCTATCTGTCCCTTGTACCACCCCAAATGCCAAAAAAAGTTACTTTCATTTGATGAAAATTTCCCTTAAAGTTGATGCTCATTTTTAGTTTCAATCTAAACAAAATCACTATTTATGTACTTGTCTGTGTTATGAAATATCTTACAAATGGGACTTTGCAATTCTGAGTGTAAACACATTTGACAGCTCCCAAATTCCACAAAACACCAGAACTTTATCTTAAAATAGGAGAGCTTCTCCCAGGTTTAGCAAGTGAAGTCCATGACCAAAGTCCTAGTTATAGACATTGTGTAGTGTGTGTATATGTGTGTGTGTGTGTGTGTGTGTGTGCTTGTTCATTCCTTAGCCCTGGAATATACTATTTCTCAGAAAAGAACATTGACTTACTTTTTCCTACTAATTTTTTGGGGATTACATTCAATGTGATTATTTAGACATGACAAATAGAAAGACTTATTCTTTGTGTCCAAGTTGGGATTCAAATGATTTATATGGAAAATGAGATTCACAAACGATTAAAAATAAAATATTTCTATATTTAACTTCTCAAAATACTTAAAATTCAAAGTAATCAGTCACCATATCTGGCACATAGTGTCACATACTTTTTGAGGCTGCCTTTCTTCCCTATGTCCAAGTGCCAAGAGAAGGATGTACAGTTGATGGAAGCTCCTCATTGGTGTACCTTCCTGAACCCCAGCACTCTAAGTGGCTATTCTGGTAGATACTAGGAAAGCTAGGCTTAGCTAGATTTCAGTTTCTATTGGTGTTAATGTATTAGCTATGCCTTATATTTTTGTATTTCTAAGTTTTTACTTATCCTAGGACTGCGTTTTCTAAGGTTAGTCAATCCCTAGAGATAGTAAACAACTTGCCCTAAAGTGAGATTTTTCAAATGAAAACCAACCAATCCAGAGTCTACATCCCAACAGCTTCTTTATCAGGCACTCACATTCTGAGCCACTATCCACCTGCCCTAATCAGCCCAAGGCCAAGTACCAGACAAAACATGACTCTGCCTAGAACCTGCTAAAGTTTTTTCAAACTAGCCAGTTTCAAGCCTACTTACTTTGCTTTGTCTGTTTCTTCACATCAAAACCAAAATAAAAGCTCCTGCATTTTCCCTACTCTCCTTCAGGCTCCTGACTGACCATTATGCTTCTCCCATGATGCAGCATGCCCTCTCCTCTCAGGACATGTGAGTATAACCAACTACCTTTTCAAAGACAGTCATCTCCTGATCGGTTGGCCTTTCCATGCCTAAATTATAATATTATGGTTTAAAATACTTAGGTGGGTCCATATAGATTCAGACAAATGCTGTCTGAATATCTCTTGAAAATTCAGAAGAAACAGAAAATCCTAATAGAGTAGGCTGAATAATGAACTCCATACCCTGAGAATATGTTACCTTACAGGTTAAAATGGACTTTGCATATGTGATTAATTTAAGGATCTTGAGGTAGGAAGATTATTTTGGACTATTTAGGTGACTCAATAATCATTTTTTACTTATAAGAGGGAAACAGGAAGGTCAGAGTGATACAGATTGGAAGATACTATTCTACTCCCTTTGAAGATGGAGGGTGGCACCAACAGCTAAGCATTGAAAGCAACCTTTAGATGTTGGAAAAGGCAAGGCAACAGATTTTCCTTTAGAGCCTCCAAAAAGATCACAATGCTGCTGACACTTTGGTCTTAGTACAACAAAATTTACGGATTTCTGACCCCCAGAACAATAAGAGAATAAATTTGTGTTGTATTAAACTTCTAAGTTAGTGGTAATTTGTAAAAGCAGCAAAGGGAGTGGTACTGAGAGTGGTATCTGCTGTAACAGTGGTGTTTATGGTGTAATAAGTACCTGGAAATGTGGAAATGGCTTTGGAATTGGGTAAAGGGTAGGTAAATTTTGAGAAGCAAAATGTAAAAAGTTTATATTGCCTTTAACATATTGTATAAATATGGATCTTAAATACACTGCTATTGAGAGCTTGGAATGAAGTGAGGAGCATGGTACTGGAAACCTATATCAACTTGTAGAATACATAGATCATCATAAACAGGCAATTGAACATAGAATGCACTGCTGTTGAGATCTCAGAAAAAAATGAGAAATATGTTATTGAAAGCAGAAGGGAAAAGAATCCTTGTTATATAATGGCAGAAAGCTTAGCTTTATTGTGCTCTACAGTTATGTGGAGAGCACAACTTGTAAGCAATGAATTTGCATATGTAGTCAAGGAGATTCCCAAGCAAAGTGTTAAAAGTATGCCTGGTTTCTTCTTGCCATTTATAATAAAATATAAAAAGAAAGAGATAGATTGAAAGAACTATTAAGCAAGAAGAACTATTAAGCAAGAAGGGCTTGATGATTTGGAGAATTCTCAGGTTATTCAGATTGCAAAACGTTAAAATTAAGAGATTCACTGTTAGGAACCATGTTCTGGAGGGAAAGCCATGGCTGGATGACTCCTTGAGAATGCCTGGGAAGAGTCAAAGGATCCGACTATCCAACCACACAGAGGGGTATTTGAAGAGCTCGGGCATTCAACTCAAGGATCTTCTCAGCCATATAAGTACCTGTCAGAAGCAGAGGTGGAATTATCCAGGAAAGATCTGTGAAGGAGGAACTTCATATCTAATGAAATGAGTATCTAAGAAATACATAGGAGACCCACAAATTTCTGTAGACTGTTATACCAGCAGAAATACTGCCAGCTTGGACTGAAAGTGACAAAGAAAGGATGAATAAAAGAAAGCTGTCAGATCCCCAAAATTTTACAGACAAGAAACAGGCTGATAAAAACTACTCTGCCACAAAAGCATGCTATCTCTCAAGAAAACAGAAAGGATGACTCTGTGGACAGATCTGTGAGTCCAGAGACCATAGTTATGAGCCACAAAGGATTTTTCTAAGGTCTAGAAACCTAATGCAATTTGCCCAGTTAGATTTTCAAATCTCTTGGGACAAGTGACTTTTTTTTTTTAATTTCAATTATCTACTTTTTTAAATAACTATGTCTGGAATATTTATAACTATGTCTGGCCCATTATTACATTTAGGGAGCAGACAGCTTGTTTTCTAGCTTCAGAGGTCCACAGATAGAGAGGAATTTTACCCCAAGATCAAAAATACTTTGGACATAAATTGATCCTGTGATGGGTTGAGACTTTTGGGAACTTTGGGATGAAGTAAATGTATTTTGTGTATGGAATAATGTGAATCTTTGTGGGCCATAGAGTTAACTGTGGTGGGCTAAATGATGTCTCTCTGCAAAGATGTCTCCATACCAATCACACAAACATGTAAATATGTTACCTTAAATGGCAGAAGAGACTTTATAGAGGTTTAAGAAGACAAGGAAAGAAATTCTGCCCTAGAATCTCTAGAAGGAACACAGCCTGGCTTATACCTGTATTTCCCAGTAAAATGCATTTCAGACCTCTGAGGATGGCTTAGATCTGTAAGGTAATAAAATTTAAGCCACTAAATTTGTGTTAATTTGTTACAGCAAGAATGGGAAATTAAAACAGAGAAAGAGTAGAGAGAAAGAGTGGGGAGAAGAAAGGGAGAAGGAGTAGAGAGAAGAAAGGGAGTAGAGAGAAGAAAGGGAGAAGAGCAGATTCCTCATTCTCACCTATAGAGATATCAGGATGTCAAGGCACAACTGACACCAGGGATCCCTTTCTTACCTCTGGTTATACAGGTGACATGGAGAACTCTGTGTTCTTGGATAGAGAAGATATGAAACTATAAACGGAGACCTATACTGCTTTGTCTTCACCACCCAACTGACAAGGATAACCTAAGGAATAAAATAGCTGCAGGATCTTCATATATCTCCCTTTCTCAAAGTCTTCCTCAATACCTTCCCTCTTAATGCCCAGAAATAGTTCTTCTTTGAGATCCTACAGTCCCTGTAAAATGCTTTCTTCTCATCACTTCCTGAAAATCAAGTATATGGTATTTTGTCAGGGAGAAAACCTGAGTTGCACTATTGTAATGTTTCTGAGAAACCATAAGTGCCATGTCTGGGTTTGGGCAGGTATAGTGTCAGTGAAGATCTGAGATAGGAAAAGAAGATATCGTTTTTATTGAGCAGGAAGGAGACAATATGGTGGGACAATAGGGGACATCATTTTATCTGGTCCCTTAAGTTTAGCTATATAACTACCAAATCATTCTGAACACCTATGAATTCAACCTGAGATGTAAGAAAAGAATTGCTGGAATTCTACAAATAGAAAAGTGACCACTTTTTGCAAGGTAGGAGGTGCAAAGTGAATCTGAGGGGATATATCAGAAGATAATCTGAAGGGGGAAGGAGCATCCAAAAGGCAGCTATGGAAAGTGATATAGACCTGGAGCTCAAAATCAGAACCTTTAGCAATTTGCTCCAGTGAGAGACGTCCCTGTCTGAAGGGTGGTCAGCTGGTGAAGCAGAGCAGAAGCCTAGGTTGGAAAGTGTGGTCTCAGGATCCCCAGGGTCACAGAAAAATGGGGGTGCCTGAGCTGGCAGAATTCCCAAGCATTGGACTGGGGAAACTGGTAGAGTCAGCAAGCGCAGGAGGGGGCTCTCAACTCAGTTTGCCATAAAGCGTGAACCATGGGTTGGTGCAGCAACAACTCTCTCTGTGGAGGCCGTACAAAGGATAGAAAAAGTGGCAACTCTCTGCATTCCCCCAGGAGGGGCAGCATGGAAGCATGCCCGACCAGGCAAGAGCTCTCTGTGGGGGGGTTCTTGCAAAGGGCAGAAATGCAGCAACCCACCACCTTCCTCTGGGAGGATTTGTGCAAGCATGCACCACAGGAGACTGCAGATTTCGGCACACACAAAAGTGAAGACTGCTTATCCCTGAGGGTTTAGTAAAGAGAGGGGACTGTGATCTTTCAGGTCTGAGGCAGGAGATCGGGGTGCAGACATTTTTATTTTCATCCTCTAAAGGGTCTCAGAAAGACTTCAGGGAACAAAAGACACATAGAAGCAGTTTACACTGAGCTTGGCCCGCTAGCAAGGGGTGGTGCAACTTAGTTTAGGCAAAGACTTCTGAGAATCAACCCAGCAGGCCCCTTCCCAGAAGACCAGTTGAAAGAACCGGTGAATGCCAAGTTTACAAGAACATGGGACTGAAAAACTCCAGTGCTAAAAGAAAAATAGTATATAGAATTTGAGGTTTTTTCCTCATGATGCCTTAACCTTTCAGTTTAAAATTTACCTTTTTTTTTCCTTTTCAACTACTTTCTTATTATATTAACTCTCTTTTTAAGATCATTTTTCTTTTACTTTCCAATTCTACATTTACATTTTATAGATTTATTCATCATTTTTGGCTTCCTTTCATGGTAGTCAATTATAAAGGGCTAGTATATATATATATAACTTTTGCATTCTTTTTTTATTATGTTATGTTAATCACCATACATCATTAGTATTTGATGTAGTGTTGCATGATTTATTGTTTGTGTATAACACACAGTGCTCCATACAGTACATGCCCTCTTTAATACCCATCACCAGGCTAACCAGTTCCCCCACCCCCCTCCCCTCCAGAACCCTCAGTTTGTTTCTCAGAATCCATAGTCTCTCATGGTTCATCTCCCCCTATGATTTCCCCCCCTTCATTTTTCCCTTCCTGCTATCTTCTTTTTTTTTTTTTAAAACATATAATGTATTATTTGATTCAAAGGTACAGGTCTGTGATTCAACAATCTTACACAATTCGCAGCACTCACCATAGCACATACCCTCCCCAATATCTATCACCCAGCCACCCCATCCCTCCCACCCCCCACCACTCCAGCAACCCTCAGTATGTATCCCGAGATTAAGTATTCCTCATATCAGTGAGGTCATAGGATACATATCTTTCCCTGATTGACTTATTTTGCTCAGCATAAGACACTCCACTTGCATCCACGTCATTGCAAATGGCAAGATTTCATTCTTTTCGATGGCTGCATAATATTTCATTGTATATAGATACCACATCTTCTTTATCCAGTCATCTGTCAATGGACATCTTGGCTCTTTCCACAGTTTGGCTATTGTGGACATTGCTGCTATAAACATCGGGGTGCACGTACCCCTTGGGAGCCCAACATTTGTATCTCTGGGGTAAATACCCAGTAGTGCAATTGCTGGGTCATAGGGTACCTCTATTTTCAAATTTTGAGGAACCTCCACACTGTTTTCCAGAGTGGCTGCACCAGCTTGCATTCCCACCAACAGTGTAGGAGGGTTTCCCTTTCTCCGCATCTCCGCCAACATCTGTCATTTCCCGACGTGTTAATTTTAGCCATTCTGACTGGTGTGAGGTGGTATCTCATTGAGGTTTTGATTTGGATTTCCCTGATGCCGAGCGATATGGAGCACTTTTTCATGTGTCTGTTGGCCATTTGGATGTCTTCTTTGGAAAAATGTCTGTTCATGTCTTCTGCCCATTTCTTGAGTGGATCATTTGTTCTTTGGGTGTTGAGTTTAAGAAGTTCTTTATAGATTTTGGATACTAGCCCTTTATCTGATATGTCATTTGCAAATATCTTCTCCCATTCTGTCGGTAGTCTTTTGGTTTTGTTGACTGTTTCTTTTGCTGTGCAAAAGCTTTTTATCTTGATGAAGTCCCAATAGGTTATTTTTGCCCTTGCTTCCCTTGCCTTTGGTGATGTTTCTAGGAAGAAGTTGCTGTGGCTGAGGTGGAAGACATTGCTGCTTGTGTTCTCCTTTAGGATTTTGATGGACTCCTGTCTCACATTGAGGTCTTTCAATCATTTGGAGTCTATTTTTGTGTGTGGTGTAAGAAAATGGTCCAGTTTCATTCTTCTGCATGTGGTTGTCCAATTTTCCCAACACCATTTGTTGAAGAGACTGTCTTTCTTCCATTGGACATTCTCTCTTGCTTTGTCAAAGATTAGTTGACCACAGAGTTGAGGGTGCGTTTCTGGGCTCTCTATTCTGTTCCATTGATCTCTGTGCCTGTTTTTGTGCCACTACCATACTGTCTTGATGATGACAGTTTTGTAATAGAGCTTGAAGTCCAGAATTGTGATGCCACCAGCTTTGCTTTTCTTTTTCAACATTCCTTTGGCTATTCAGTGTGTTTTCTGGTTCCATACAAATTTTAGGATTATTTGTTCCATTTCTTTGAAAAAAGTGGATGGTATTTTGATGGGGATTGCATTGAATGTGTAGATTGCTTTAGGTAGCATTGACATCTTCACAATCTTTGTTCTTCCAATCCATGAGCATGGAATGTTTTTCCATTTCTTTGTGTCTTCCTCAATTTCTTTCATGAGTATTTTATAGTTTTCTGAGTACAGATCCTTTGCCTCTTTGGTTAGATTTATTGATAGGTATATTATAGTTTTGGGTGCAATTGTAAATGGGACTGACTCTTTAATTTCTCTTTCTTCTGTCTTGTTGTTGGTGTATAGGAATGCCACTGACTTCTGTGCATTGATTTTATATTCTTCCCCATTACTGAATTGCTGTATGAGTTCTAGCAGTTTTAGGGTGGTGTCTTTTGGGTTTTCCACATAAAGTATCATATTACCTGCAAAGAGTGAAAGTTTGACTTCTTCCTTGCCAATTCAGCTGCATTTTACTTTTTTTTGTTGTCTGATTGCTGTGTCTAGGACTTCTAATACTATGATGAATACCAGTGGTGATAGTGGACATCCCTGCAGTGTTCCAGACCTTAGGGGGGAAGCTCTCAGTTTGTCCCCAGTGAGGATGATATTTGCTGTGGGTTTTTCATAGATAGCTTTTATGATATTAAGGTATGTACCTACCCTCTATCCTTATACTCAGAAGAGTTTTGATCAAGAAAGGATGCTGTACTTTGTCAAATGCTTTTTCTGCATCTATTGAGAGGATCATATGATTCTTGTTCTTTCTTTTGTTAATGTACTGTACCACGTTGATTGATTTGTGGATGTTGAACCAACCTTGCAGCCCAGGGATAAATCCCACTTGGCTGTGGTGAATAATCTTTTTAATGTACTGTTGTATACTATTGGCTAGTATTTTGGTGAGAATTTTTGCATCCAAGTTCATCAAGGATATTGGTCCGTAATTCTCCTTTTCAATGGGGTCTTTGACTCATTTGGGAATCAAGGTAATGGTGGCCTCGTAAAACGAGTTTGAAAGTTTTCCTTCCATTTCTAATTTTTTGGAATAGTTTCAGAAGAATAGGTATTGATTCTTCTTTAAATGTTTGGTAGAATCCCCCTGGGAAGCCATTTGGCCCTGGGCTTTTGTTTGTTGGGAGATTTGTGATTGCTGCTTCAATTTCCTTAGTGGTTATAGGTCTGTTCAGGTTTTCTATTTCTTCCTAGTTCAGTTTTGGTAGTTGATACGTCTCTAGGAATGCATCCATTTCTTCCAGATTATCTAGTTTGATGGCATATAGTTGCTCATAATATGTTCTTTTAATTGTTTGTATTTCTTTGGTGTTGGTTGTGATCTCTCCTCTTTCATTCATGATTTTGTTAATTTGGGTTATTTCTCTTTTCTTTTTGATAGTCTGGCCAGGGGATTATCAATCTTGTTAATTCTTTCAAAGAACCAGCTCCTAGTTTTGTTGATCTGTTCTACTGTTCTTTTGGTTTCTATTTCTTTGATTTCTGCTCTGATCTTTATTATTTCTCTTCTCCTGCTGGGTTTAGGCTTTCTTTGCTGTTCTTTCTCCAGCTCCTTTAGGTGTAGGGTTAGGTTGTGTACTTGAGACCTTTCTTGTTTCTTGAGAAAGGCTTGTATTGCTATATACTTTCCTCTTAGGACTGCCTTTGCTGCATCCCAAAGATTTTGAATAATTGTGTTTTCATTTTCATTGATTTCCATGAATTTTTTAAATTCTTCTTTAATTTCCTGGTTGACCCATTCATTCTTCAGTAGGATGCTCTTTAGCCTCCATGTATTTGAGTTCTTTCCAAATTTCCTCTTGTGATTGAGTTCTAGTTTCAAAGCATTATGGCCTGAAAATATGCAGGGAAAGATCCCAATCTTTTGGTACTGGTTAAGACCTGATTTGTGACCTAGGATGTGATCTATTCTGGAGAATGTTCCATGGGCACTAGAGAAGAATGTGTATTCTGTTGCTTTGGGATGGAATGTTCTGAATATATCTGTGAAGTCCATTTGGTCCAGTCTGTCATTTAAAGTCTTTATTTCTTTGTTGATCTTTTGCTTAGATGACCTGTCCATTTCAGTGAGGGGGGTGTTAAAGTCCCCCACTATTATTGTATTGTTGTCGGTGTGTTTCTTTGCTTTTGTGATTAATTGGCTATGTTAGGGGCATAGATATTTACATTGTTAGATCTTCTTGTTGGATAGACCTTTTAAGTAGGATATAGTGTCCTTCCTCATCTCTTATTCTATTCTTTGGTTTAAAATCTAAATTGTCTGATATAAGGATTGCCACCCCAGCTTTCTTTTGGTGTCCATTAGCATGGTAAATCGTTTTCCACCCCCTCACTTTCCATCTGGAGGTGTCTTTGGGTCTAAAATGAGTCTCTTGCAGACAGCATATCGATGGGTCTTGTTTTTTTATCCAGTCTGATAGCCTGTGTCTTTTGATTGGGGCATTTAGCCCATTCACATTCAGGGTAACTATTGAAAGATACGAATTTAGTGCCATTGTATTGCCTGTAAGGTGACTGTTATTGTATATTGTCTGTGTTCCTTTCTGGTCTATGTTGCTTTTAGGCTCTCTCTTTGCTTAGAGGACCCCTTTCAATATTTCTTGTTGTGCTGGTTTCCTGTTTGGAAATTCCTTTAGTTTTTGTTTATCCTGGAAGCTTTTTATCTCTCCTTCTATTTTCATTGAGAACCTAGCTGGATATAGTATTCTTGGCTGCATATTTTTCTCATTTAGTGCTCTGAATATATCATGCCAGTCCTTTCTGGCCTGCCAGGTCTCTGTGGATAGGTCTGTTGCCAATCTAATGTTTCTACCATTGTAGGTTACAGATCTCTTCTCCCCAGCTGCTTTCAGGATTTTCTCTTTGTCTCTGAGACTCGTAAGTTTTACTGTTAGATGTCGGACCTATTTTTATTGATTTTGACCTATTTGACCTATTTTTATTGATTTTGAGGGGTGTTCTCTAAGCCTCCTGGATTTTGATGTTTGTTTCCTTCCCCAAATTCGGGAAGTTCTCTGCCATAATTTGCTCCGGTATACCTTCTGCCCCTCTCTCTCTTTCTTCTTATTCTCAACCAAATTATTCTAATATTGTTTCATCTTATGCTATCACTTTTCTCTCAAATTGTGCCCTCATGATCCAGTAGTTGTTTATCTCTCTTTTTCTCAGCTTCTTTATTTTCCATCATTTGGTCTTCTATATCACTGATTCTCTCTTCTGCCTCATTTATCCTAGCAGTTAGAGTCTCCATTTTAGATTGCACCTCATTAATAGCCTTTTTGATTTTGACGTGGTTAGATTTTAGTTCTTTTATTTCTCCAGAAAGGGTTTCTCTAATATCTTCCATGCTTTTTTCAAGCGCAGGTAGTATATTTAAAATCATCATTCTGAACTCTAGTTCTGACATCTTACTAATGTCCATATTGATTAGGTCCCTGGCAGTCAGTACTGTCTCTTGTTGTTTTTTTGTTTTTTTGAGGTGATTTTTTCCATCTTGTCATTTTGTCTGGAGGAGAATAGATGAATGAGGGAACAATAGGCTAACAGGTTAACAATGACCCCAGAAAAATATACACTAAACAAATCAGAAGAGACCTGAAACCAAGGGAAAAGAAAGGGAAAGAAAGAAAAAAGAAAAAAAGAAAAGAAAAAGATAAAAACAAACAAAGAAAAAAAAACCAGAATATGATCAAATATGATCAGGCTGGTGCATAGATCAGTGCCACGCACTAGATTTTGGGCATATTTTGGTCTGTTACAAGAAAGTGCCTCCCAAAATTTTAAAGAAAGAAATACTTATATATGTACAAAAATAAGGGTAAAGATTTTGAAGGGCAGTAATATGACTGTAAAGATGAAAATTATAAAAGATTTTTTAAAAGGAATTGATAAGGTAAGTATTTGGTTGAAAAAAGAAAGAAGAGGATTAAAAAAAAAAGGGAGAGAATGTGATCAGACAGGAGATTAGCACAAAGCCATACACTAGAGATTTAGGGTATATTTTGGTTTGTTAGAAGAAACTCTATCCCATAATTTTAAAGAGAGAAATACTATATATATATATACCAAAAATAAAGTTAATTACTATAAAGGGATAGAATATGACTCTAAAAATGAAAAAAAAAAGATTTTTTAAAAAAAGGTTTTGATATGATATTGTTGGGAAGAGGGAAAAATGAAAATCAAAAAAAAAAAAGAAAAACTGTAAAAAAATTAACTTTGAAAGACTAAAGAATCATGGGAAAAAAGCCATGAATTCTATGTACAGTATTCGCCTAGGGCTGGAGTTCTGTGGTTCTCATTGACCAGTAAACTTGGTCTTGACTGGCTGTTCTTCCTGATCTTCTGGGGGAGGGGCCTGTTGCCATGGTTCTCAGATGTCTTTCCCAGAGGCGGGATTGCCCTGCCCTTGCCGGTCTGGGCTAAGTAATCTGCTCGGGTTTGCTCTCGGGAGCTTTTGTTCCCTGCAAGCTTTCTGTACATCTTTGGAGGAGGGGAGTGAAAATGGTGGCCTCCCAATCTCCACCATGGAGGAGCTGAGAACTCGGACCCCATTCCTCAGTGAGCCCCCAGAGAAAAGCAGTCAATCACTCCCATCTTCCCGATCTCTGGCTGCACTCTGTGCTCACTCAGCCTGTGACCAAGCATCTGTATCTCTGGCACATGACCCCGTTTGGAGTCCCCAAACCCAGCAGATCCCTGCGGTGCCTGCGACACTCCTCCCGGGGGAGGAAGGGGAGTCTCCCTGGATCTGCCGCTTGTTGGGTTCCTGCTGGAGGAGGAGTGGCCTGACTATTCCGCAGATCATGTTTTTTTTTTTTAAAGATTTTATTTATTTATTTGAAAGAGAAAGACACAGCGAGAGAGGGAACACAAGCAGGGGGAGTGGGAGAAGGAGCAGCAGACTCCCCGCTGAGCAGGGAGCCCAATGCGGGACTCGATCCAGGGACTCCAGGATCATGACCTGAGCTGAAGGCAGTCGCTTAACCAACTGAGCCACCCAGGCGCCCTCCGTGGATCATGTTTTATGGGAACCCGGAGCTGAGAGCCCACTCCTTGGCTCCATCTCTGCAGTCAGCTTCCCAGCTCTGATACCTGAGAGCTATGCTGTACTCAGGTACCCCTGGTCTTTCTCTGACCCCAAGGATCTTGTGACCACACTATCCCAGTGAGGGTTCCACCCCCTGCTTAGCCACTGGAGTGATGTCCCTCAGCAGAGCCCACTTTAAAAATTTTCAATTTTGTGCTCTGCTGCTCTATCACTTGCCAGTAGTGGCTGACAGAGGCCCCCTCCCCCGCTGTCTATATTCCCAAATATCGCCTCGGATTCACTTCTCTGCACATCCTACCTTCCAGAAAGTGGCGCTTTTCTGTTCAGAGAGTTGCTGTTATTCCTTTCTTCGATCTCCTGTTGAGGTCATAATTGTTTGTCCCCTATCTAGCTGAATTCCTGGGTCCAGATGAAATTTAGGTCTTGTACTCCTCCGCCATCTTGCTCCTCCTCTATAACTTTTGCATTCTTTACAATTTTGGGATTTAGTGTCTTCTAACAAAGAGACTAAAATACACCCAGGACCAATTGGATCACCCTGTTTTGACCACCTGGGAGATTTATTCTCCCCTCCCACCCCTTTTTTTTCTTTTTCTTTCTATTTTGGATTCTAACCTCTTTGGATTTATCTACTGGGTATTTTGATTGGGTCATGGTTGATATTTTTTATTTTACTCTCTTGTACATCCATTCTTTTCTGGCAAAAATGACTAGAAGGAGGAATTCACAACAAAAGAAAGGAGCAGAGGGAATACTCTCTGCCACAGATCTAATTTATATGGACATTAGTAAACTACTGGAGCTGGAATTTAGGATAATTATTATAAAGTTACTAGCTGGGCTTTAAAAAAAGCATAAAAGACACTAGAGAATCTCTTATTGCAGAAATAAAATCTAATCAGACAGAAATTAAAAATGCTTTAACTAAGATGAAGTCTAAATTGGATGCTCTAACAGCTAGGGTAAATAAGGCAGAAGAGAGAGTAAGTGACATAGAAGACAAGTTAAAGGAAAGGAAGGAAGCTAAGGAAAAGAGGGGGGAAAAAAACAACTAATGCAACATGAGGGGAGACTTTGAGAAATCAGTGATACCATAAAGGGAAACTGTATTAGAATCACTGGGGTACCAGAGGGAAGAAAGAGAGAAAAGGCCAAAAGGTATATATGAGCAAATGATAGCTGAAAACGTCCCTAATCTGGGGAAGGAAAAAGGATAACAAGTCCAAGAAGTAGAGAGGACCCCTCTCAAAATCAATACAAATAGATCAACACCCTGACATATAAAAGTGAAGCTTGCAAATTTCAGTAATAAAGAGTAAATCCTGAAAGCAGCTGGAGACAAGAGGTTCTTAACCTATGGGAGAAGGAACATTAGATTGGCAGCAAATCTATCCACAGAGATCTGACTGGCCAGAAAGGGCTGGCATTATATATTCAGGATACTAAATGAGAAAAAAACATGCAGCCAAGAACACTTTATCCAGCCAGGCTGTCATTCAGAATGGAAGGAGAGATAAATAGCTTCCAGGAAAAGCACAAGCTAAAAGAATATGTGACCATGAAATCAGCCATGCAAGATTTATTAAAGGGGATCCTCTAACTGAAGAGAGTCCAAAAGTAACATAGAATGGAACAAAGAAGATATACAGAAACAGGGACATTACAGGTAATACAATGGCACTAAATTCATATCTTTCAATAGTTACTCTAAATGTAAATGGTCTAAATGCTCCAAACAAAAGGCACAGTGTATCAGATTGGATAAAAAAAAAAAAAGTAAGACCCATACATATGCTATATAAGAGACTGATTTTGGACCCAAAGCCACTTACAGATTGAAAGTGAGGGGGTGGAGAACCATATATCATGCTAATGGATATCAAAGAAAGCTGGGGTAGCAATCCTCATATTAGACAAATTAGATTTTAAACCAAAGAAGGTAGTAAGGGATGAAGAGGGACATTATATCATACTTAAAGCATCTATCCAGCAAGAAGAACTAACAATTCTAAATATTTGTGCTCTTAACTTGGGAGCAGCCAATTATATCAACCAATTAATAACCAAATTAAAGAAACACAGTGATAATAATACAATAATACTAGGGGACTTTAACACCCCACTCACCGTAATGGACAGATCATCTAAGAAGATTAAAAAGGAAACAAGGAAATGACACACTGGACCAGATGGACTTCACAGATATATACAGAGCATTCCATCCTAGAGCAACACAATACATATTCTTCTCGAATGCACATGGAATATTCTCTGGAATAGATCACATACTGTGTCACAAATTGCAGACAAGTTGCTGTCAGGTCTCAACCAATAGAAAAAGATCAGAATTGTTCCCTGCATATTTTCAGATGACAATGCTTTGAAACTTGAACTCAATCACAAGAGAGGATTTGGAAGGAACTCAAACTCTTGGAGACTAAAGAATGAATGGAGACTAAAGAATGAATGAAGGGGGGCACCCGGGTGGCTCTGTATGTTAAGAGTCTGCCTTCAGCTCAGGTCATGATCCCAGTGTCCTGGGATCGAGCCCCATGTCAGGATCCCTGCTCAGTGGGAAGTCTGCTTCTCCCTCCCCCTCTCCCTCTGCCTGCCACTACCCTGCTTCTGCTCCCTCTCTCGCTATCTCTCTGTGTCAAATAAATAAATAAAATCCATAAAAAAATGAATGAAAGAAATTAAATAATTTTAAAAATATGTAAACAAATAAAAATGAAAACACAACTGTTCAAAACCTTTGGGATACAGCAAAGGTGGTCCTAAGAGAGAAGTACGTAGTAATACAAGCCTTTTTCAAAAATTAGAAAAGTCTCAAATACACAAGTTAATCTTACACCTGAAGGAGCAGGAGAAAGAATGGGAAATAAAGCCAAACTCAAGGAAGAGAAGAGTAATAATAAAGATTAGAGCAGAAATGAATGAAATACAAATCAGCAGAACAGTAGGACAGATCAATGAGACTAGAAGCTGGTTTTTATAAGGAATTAATAAGATCAATAAACCCTTAGCCAGACTTACATAAAAGAAAAGAGAAAGTACCCAAATTAATAAAATCATGAATGAAAGAGATCACGACCACAACCAAGGATATACAAACAATCTTAAGAATATATTATGAGCAAATATATGCCAACAAATTAGACTATCTGTAAGAAATGGATGCATTCCTGGAAACTTATACCTACAAAAACTGAAACAGGAAGAAATAGAAAACTTGAATAGACCCATAACCAGGTAGGAAATTAAAGCAGTAATCAAAAATCTCCCAACACACAAGAGTACAGAGCCAGATGAATTTCCAGGCAAATTCTACCAAACATTTAAGGAAGAACTAACACATATTCTTCTGAAGCTATTTCAAAAAATAGAAAGGGAAGGAAAACTTCCAAACTTGTTCTATGAGGCCAGCATTACCTTGATCCTTAAACCAACAAAGACGTCATCAAAAAGGAGAATTACAGACCAATATCCCTGATGAACATGGAGGCCAAAATTCTCACCAAGATATTAGCCAATAGGATCCAACAGTACATTAAAAGGATTATTCACCACGACCAAGTAGGATTTATTCCTGGCCTACAAGGGGGGTTCAACATTCACAAATCAAACAATGTGGTATATCACATCAATAAAAGACAGGACAAGAAACATATGATCTTGTCAATTGATGTAGAAAAAGCATTTGACAAAGTACAGCATCCTTTCTTGATTAAAACTCTCCACAGTGTAGGCATAGAGGGAACATACCTCAATATCATAAAAGCAATATATGGAAAGCCCACAGCAAATATCATTCTCAATATGGAAAACTAAGGGCTTTCCCCTAGGGTCAGGAAGACGACAGAGATGTCCACTCTCACCACTGTTGTTCAACATAGTACTGGAAGTCCTAGCCTCAACAATCAGACAACACAAAGAAAGAAAAGTTTTCAAATTGGCAAAGAAGAAGTCAAACTCTCACTCTTTGCAGATGACATGACACTCTTGTGGAAAACCCAAAGGACTCCACTCCAAAATTGCTGGAACTCATACAGCATTTCATCAATGTGGCAAGATATAAAATCAATGCACAGAAATCAGTTGCATTTCTATTCACTAACAATGAGAAAGAAGAAAGAGAAATTAAGGATCTGTCCTTCACAATTGCCTCAAAAAACACTAGGAATAAAACTAACTAAAGAGGTAGAGGATCTGTACTCCCAAAACTACAGAACACTTTTGAAAGAAATTGAGGAGACACAAATACATGGAAAAACATTTATATTCATGGATTGGAAGAACAAATATTATTAAAATGTCTATGCTACCCAGAGCAATTTACACATTCAGTGCAATCCCTATCAAAATACCATCGACTTTTTCCACAGAGCTGGAACAAATAATCCTAAAATTTGTATGGGACCACAAAAGACCCTGAATAGCTAGAGGAATGTTGCAAAAGAAAACGAAAGATGGTGACATCACAATGCCTGACTTCAAGCTATATTACAAAGCTGTGATCATCAAGACAGTATGGTATTGGCACAAAAACAGACACATGGATCAATGGAACAGAATAGAGAATGCAGAAATGAACTCTCAACTCTATGGTGAACTAATCTTTGACAAAGCAGGAAAGAATATCCAATGTTAAAAGGACAGTCTCTTCAACAAATGGTGATGGGAAATTTGGTCTGCCACATGTAGAAGAATGAAACTGGACCTTTATCTTACACTGTACCCAAATATAAAATGAAATGGACTGAAGACCTCAATGTCAGACAGGAATCCATCAAAATCCTAGAGGAGAACATAGGCAGCAGCCTCTTCAATCTTGGCCAGAGAAACTTCTTTCTAGTCATATCTCCAAAGGCAAGGGAAACAAAGGCAAAAATGAACCATTGGGACTTCATCAAGATAAAAAGCTTTTGCACAGGAAAGGAAATAGTTGCCAAAACCAAAAGACAATCTACAGAATGGGAGAAAATATTTGCAAATGTCTTATCAGATAAAGGGCTAGTATCCAAGATCTATAAAGATCAACCCCAAAAAAACAAATAATCCAGTCAAGACATGGGCAGAAGACAAGACCATTTTCCAAAGAAGACATACCAATGGCCAACTGACACATGAAAAAATGCTCCACATCCCTTGGCCTCATGGACATACAAATCAAAAACACAATGAGATGCCACCTCACACCAGTCTGAATGGCCACAATTAACAGGACAGGAAACACAAATGTTGGTGAGGATGTGGAGAAAGGGGAATCCTATTACACTCTTGGTAGGAATGCAAGCTGGTACAGCTACTCTGGAAAACAGTAAAGAGGTTCCTCAAGAAGTTAAAAATAGAGCTACCTTATGACCCAGCAATTGCACTGCTAGGTATTTACCCCAAAGATACAAAGGTAGTGTTCTGAAGGGACACCTGCACCCCAATGTTCATAGCAGCAATGTCCACCATAGCCAAAATGTGGAAAGAGCTGATGTGTCCATCAACAGATGAATGGATAAAGATGTGGTATATATATACAATGGAGTATTAGTCAACCATCAGAAAGGATGAATGCTTATCATTTACATTGATGGACGGAACTGGAGTGTATTATGCTGAGCTAAATAAGTCAAGCAGAGAAAGACAATTATCATATGGTTTCACTCATATGTGGAACGTAAGAAACAGGGCAGAGGATCGTAGGGGAAATGAGGGAAAACAGAATGGGAACTCATCAGAGAGGGAGAAAAAACATAAGAAACTTTTAACTATAGGAAACAAACTGAGGGTTGCTTGAGAGGAAGTGGGTGGGAGGATGGGGTAATTGGGTGATGGGCATTAAGGAGAGCATGTGATATGATTAGTATTGGGTGTTATATCAAACTGATAAATTATGAACAATACCTCTGAAAGTAATTATGTACTATAAGTTGGCTAATTGAATTTAAGTAAATAAATATTTTTAAAAAAGGAAAAGATAATCTCAGAGCCATGTTGGTTATAACCACAGTAACTCCATGAATCTCCAGATGTCACAGCTGAGGCAGGTTTTCCTAGTCCTTGGATCATTGTTGCACCTTTTTTCCCCACTAGTTCCTTTCTTATTTCTTCCAAGAAGAGAGATACAAGGTTAGGTCATCTTATATTACGTTACAGAATTATTTTACAGAACGTTAAGAATGCCTGGTTTCTTTATAAATTTTGGACACTAACACTTCATTTGATATGTCATTTGCAAATATCTTCTCCCATTCAGTAGATTAGCTTTGTTGATTGTTTCCTTCACCATGCAGAAGATTTTATTTTGATGTAGTCTCAGTAGTTTATTTTTTTATTTTATTTCCTTTGCTTCAGGAGACATATCTAGAAAAATGACACAATAGCCGATATTAGAAACCTTAATGCCTGTGTTCTCCTCTACGTTTTTTTTTCCAAATTTTTATTTAAATACTAATTAGTTAACATAGAGTATAATATTAGTTTTAAGAGTAGAATTTAGTGATTCATCACTTACATATGATGCCCAGTGATCATCATAACAAGTGTCCTATTTTCTTTTAAAGATTTATTATTTATTTATTTATTTATTTATTTATTTATTTATTTATTTATTTATTTATTTATTTAAGAGACAGAGAGTATGAGCAGGAATAGGGGCAAAGGGAGAGAGAGAGAATCCTCAAGCAGACTCCCTACTGAGCATGGAGTCTAATGCAGGGCTCAATCCCAGACCCCGAGATCATGACCTGAGCAGAAATCAAGAGTCAAGTGCCCAACCAACTGAGGCACTCAGATGCCCCACAAGTTCCCTCCTTAATACCTATCACGCATTTATCCCATTCCTCACCCAACTCCCTCCATCAATCCTCAGTTTGTTCTCTATCATTAAGAGTCTCTTATGGTTTGCCTCCTTCTCTCTTTTTTTTCCCCCTTTCCATACATTCATCTGTTTTGTTTCCTAAATTCCACATATGAGTGAAAAAATATGGTATTTGTCTTTCTCTGACTGACTTATTTTGCTTACCACACTATACTCTAGCTCTATCCAAGTCTTTGCAAATGGCAAGATTTCATTTTTTTTGATGGCTTAGTAATAGTCCATTGCATTTATATATACCACCTCTCCTTTATCCATTCATCATTCAATGGACATGTGGGCTCTCCATAGTTTGGCTATTGTTGATAACGCTGCTATAAACATGGGGTGCATGTTTCTCTTCAAATCTGTATTTTTGTATCTCAGGTAAATACTTAGTAGTGCAATTGCTGGATCATATGGTAGTTCTATTTTTAACTTTCTGAGGAACCTTCACACTGTTTTCCAGAGTAGCTGCACCATTTTGCATTCCCACCAACAGTGTAAGAGGGTTCCCCTTTCTCCACATCCTTGCCAACATCTGTTGTTTCCTGAGTTAATTTTAGCCATTCTGACAGGTATGAGGTGATATCTCATTGCAGAATTGATTGTATATCCCTGATGAGTGATGTTGAGTATCTTTTCATGTGTCTGTTAGCCATCTGGATGTCTTCTTTGGAAAAAAAAAATCTATTCATTCCTTCACTGTGCAAGTTTTTTAACTTGATGAAGTCCCAATAGTTCATTTTTGCTTTTGTTTCCCTTGCCTCCAGTGACTTCTCTAGTAAGACATTGTTATTGGTGAGGTCAAAGAGGTTGCTGCCTGTTCTTCTCTAGGATCTTGATGGTTTCCTGTCCCATATTTAGATCTTCCATCCATTTTGAAATTATGGTGTAAATAAGTGGTCCAGTTCCATTCCTGTACAAGTTATTGTCCAGTTTTCCCAACACTATTTGTTGAAGACACTTTCTCCCCTTGGATATTCTTTCCTACTTTGTTGAAGATTAGTTGACATATACTTGTGGGTCCATTTCTAGGTTTTCTATTCTGTTCCATTGATCTATGTGTCTGTTTTTGTGACAGTACCATAGTGTCTTGATGACTACAACTTTGTAATGTAGCTTGAAGTCAAAAATCGTGATGCTTCACACTTTGCTATTCTTTTTCAGAATTGTTTTTGGCTATTTGAGGTCTTTGTGGTTCTATACAAAACTCCTTAACTTCTCTTTCTTCTGTCTTGTTGTTGGTGTATAGGAATGCCACTGACTTCTGTGCATTGATTTCATATCCTGCCACTTTACTGAATTCCTGTATGAGTTCTAGCAATTTTGGAGTGGAGTCCTTTGGGTTTTCCACAAGAGTGTCATGTCATCTGCAAAGAGTGAGAGTTTGACTTCTTTGCCAATTTGAAAACTTTTCTTTCTTTGTGTTGTCTGATTGCTGAGGCTAGGACTTCCAGTACTATGTTGAACAACAGTGGTGAGAGTGGACATCTCTGTCGTCTTCCTGACCCTAGGGGAAAGCTCTTAGTTTTCTATATTGAGAATGATATTTGCTGTGGGCTTTCCATATATTGCTTTTATGATATTGAGGTATGTTCCCTCTATGCCTACACTGTGGAGAGTTTTAATCAAGAAAGGATGCTGTACTTTGTCAAATGCTTTTTCTACATCAGTTGACAAGATCATATGATTCTTGACCTGTCTTTTATTAATGTGATGTATCACATTGATTGATTTGTGAATGTTGAACCCCCCTTGTAGGCCAGGAATAAATCCTACTTGGTCGTGGTGAATAATCCTTTTAATGTACTGTTGGATCCTATTGGCTAGAATCTTGGTGAGAAATTTGGCCTCCATGTTCATCAGGGATATTGGTAGGTAATTCTCCATTTTGGTGGGGTCTTTGTCTGGTTTATGGATTAAGGTAATGCTGGCCTCATAGAATGACTTTGGAAGTTTTCCTTCCCTTTCTATATTTTGAAACAGCTTCAGAAGAATAGGTATTAATTCTTCTCTAAATGTTCAGTACAATTCCCCTGGGAATTCATCTGGCTCTGGACTCTTGTGTGTTGGGAGATTTTTGATTACTGCTTCAAGTCTCTTGCTGGTTATGGGTCTGTTCAGGTTTTCTATTTCTTCCTCGTTCAGTTTTGGTAGTTTATATATTTTCTGGGAATGCATCCATTGCTTCCAGATTGTCTAATTTGTTGGTATATAGTTGCTCGTAATATGTTCTTATAATTGTTTGTATTTCTTCAGTGTTGGTTGTGATCTATCCTCTTTCATTCATATTCTATTTATTTGAGCCCTTTCTCTTTTCTGTTTGACAAGTCTCACTGACAAGTTTGACAATTTTTTTTAATTCTGTGAAACAACCAGCTCCTAGTTTCATTGATCTTTTTCTGCTATTCTTCTGGTATTATTCAATGATTTCTGCTCCAATCTTTATTATTTCTCTTCTCTTGCTTGGTTTTGGCTTTAGTTGCTGTTTTTTCTCCAGTTCCTTTATGTGTATGGTTAGCTTGTGTATTTGAGACTTTTCTTGTTTCTTGAGAAAGGTCTATATTGCTATATATTTCCCATTTAGGACTGCCTTTGCTGCATTCCAAAGATTTTGAACAGTTGTGTTTTCATTTTCAATTGTTTCCATGAATTTTTAAAATTCTTCTTTAATTTCCTACTTGACCCACTTATGCTCTTTAACCTACAAGAGTTTGAATTCGTTCCAAATTTCCTCTTGCATTTGAGTTCAAGTTTCAAAGCATTGTGGTCTGAATATATGCAGGGAATAATTCCAATCTTTTGGTACCAGTTGACACCAGATTTGTGACCCAGTATATGATCTATTCTGGAGAATGTTCCATAGGCACTCAAGAAGAATGTGTATTCTGTTGCTTTAGGATGAAATGCTCTGAATATATCTGTGAAGCCCTCTGGTCCAGTGTGCCATTCAAAGCCCTTGTTTCCTTGTTAATCTTCTGCTTAAAATATCGGTCCATTGTTGTGGGTGAGATGTTAAGGTCCCCTACTATTATTGAATTATTATCAAGATGTTTCTTAAATTTGGTTATTAATTGGTTCATATAATTGGCTGCTCCTAAGTTAGGAGCATAAATATTAATAATTGTTAGAAGTTCTTGCTGGATAGACCCTTTAAGTATGATACAGTGTGCCTCTTCATCTCTTAGTACAGTCTTTGGTTTAAAATCTAATTTGGATGTATGAGGATTGCTACCCCAGTTTTCTTCTGAAGTCCATTAGCAGGATATATGGTTCTCCACCCCCTCACTCTCAATATGGAGGTGACTTTGGGTCTAAAATGAGTCTCTTATAGACAGTATATTGATGGGTCTCACTGTTTATCCAATCTAATACCCTGTGTCTTTGATTAAAGCATTTAGCCTATTTACATTCAGAGTAACTATTGAAAGATATAAATTGTTGCCATTGTATTACCTGTAAAGTCCCTGTTTATGTATATTGTCTCTCTTTTTGGTCTATGTTACTTTTGGGCTCTCTCTTTGCTTAAAGGATCCCCTTTAATATATCTTGCAGGGCTGGTTTAGTGATCACAAATTCTTTTACTTTCTGTTTTTCCTGGAAGCTCTTTATCTCTCCTTCCATTCTGAATGACAGTCTTGCTGGATAGTGTATTCTTGGCTTGATTTTTTTCTCATTTAGTACCCTGAATATATCATGCTAGTGTTTTCTGGCCTGCCAGGTCTCTGTTGATAGGTCTGCTGCCAACCTTATATTTCTACCCTTGTAGGTTAAGAACCTCTTGTCTCCAGCTACTTTCAGGATTTTCTCTTTATGTCTGAAATTTGCAAGCTTTACTATTATATGTCAGGGTGTTGACCTATATTTATTGATTTTGAGGGGGATTCTCTGTCCCTTCTGGATTTGAATGCTTGTTTCCTTCTCCAGATTATGGATATTCTCAGCTATTATTGTTAAATAAATCTTCTGCCCTCTCTGTCCCTCTTTTTCTTCATCTTTTGGGACCCTTATTATTCTAATATTATTGTGCTTTATGGTATCACTGATCTCTTTAAGTCTCCTTTCATAATCAGTATTTGTTTTTCTCTCTTTTTCTTAGCTTCCTTACTTTCCATCATTTTGTCTTCTATATCCCTGACTCTCTCTGCTGCCTAATTTATCCTAGCAGTTAGAGTCTCCATTTTTGACTGCATATCAGTAATAGCATTTTTAATTTGGGCCTGATTAGATTTTATTTCTTTTAGTTTGGCATTAAGGGATTCTCTAGTGTCTTTTATTCTTTTTACAATTGCAGCTAGTATTTATAATTGTTATTCTGAATTCTAGCTCTATCATCTTACTTATATCCATATCATTGAATCTATGGCAGAGAGTATTACATCTTGTTCTTTCTTTTGTTGTGAATTTCTCCTTCTAGTCATTTTGTCCGAAAAAAAAAAAAAAAGGAGGAAAGAAAGAGAAAGAAAAAGAAAGGAATAAGAGGGAAAAAGGAAAGAAGAAATAAAAACAGCAAAAGAGCAGTAGTAATATCAACAAGAACAGCCATATCTTCAGGAAGTGATTCTTGTGCATGCTGTGTACACTCTGCTGTTGAGTTTTGGCTGGTCTTTTCCATTGATCCTTCCTCTACAGAGTTTTTCCATGCTTGTAGTGGGGAGTGTTTGTTGCTTTAAATAGGAATGCTTTGATTTGTTTGTGAAGTTAAGCTGGAAACTTATGTTTTCTAGCTTTCCTTAATTAATAGACTTGGTATATGCTGGGGTTTGTTTCTCTTCTGAGGGAGAGGCCTGCTGTCCTGGCTCACAAGCTAACTTGCCCTCTTAACAATACTCCTGTCAGTTCAGGGGGCAGGGTTTAGGGTAGGGGATTCCAGCTCTCACTAGTGGTGCTGTGTTTCTCTCTGGATTCTGACTATGCTGGTGGGTGGGAGGAGGGGGTGGTGGTGAAAGAGGTAGAATATGGTGAAAGAGGTAGAATATGGTGTCACCTCACCCTCTTGTATCTGGAGATTGGGTCTCCCAGCAGCTACTGCTCAGGAGGCCCTCCCTCCAAAATTGAGCAATCTCCTGTGGTCCAGGCCTCATCAATTCCCTGCCCTAACTGTTCTGTGTCTGGATCATCAGCATGCCCAGAGCCACAGATCAGTGTTTTATCTCTAGCTAGTGGCTGGGATTCAAAACTCCAAGTTTTAAAGGTCCTGGTAATGTGTGCACCCACTCTCATCTCTCAAAAATCCATCTCATAGTGCTCACATAGTGGCTAGAGTTTATTGTAACACTAGAGAAAAGCTGAAACCACTCTATTAGCCATCTGCACTTGACTCAGTCCCCTACTCGCCTTTGTCCTAGAAAATGCATCATAGAGACTTGAATCTATTATAACAGACAACAACAAGCAGAGGCCATGTTATCAGCAATCTGTTTCAGTCTCTGCACTGCATGCAGCCAGTCCCAGAAAAGTGGCTGCTAGGTGCATGCACAGAGATTCAAGCCCACTGGGGCTCAGAGCAAAAAGTGGCAGCCAGGTTATCCATGATCTGCTCCAGTCTCTGTGCTGTGCATAGCCAGTCCCAGAAAAGTGGCTGCTTGGTGCATGCACAGAGGCCCAAGGTTACCCTAGCTCACACCAAAGAGCCAAGAGGCTCTCTACCCTCTTCAGCCCCCTCTGGCCCCACTGCAGAGCTCCCCTCAATGGCTCCCTGGCTGTCTTTTTGTCTCTGGAGAGGATAAATATGCTCCTCAAATGCCTTCCAGAAAGGGAAGAAATCTCTCCCTGAGTAACCCAGGGATCCACTCGCCACAGCTTATGTGGGGTCATAAACCGCTGCAATCTTTGTGCCTTTATCCCTCTTCCTGACTTCGCTCTGTGAAACAGGCTTCCTCCCCTTCCCAGCCCCACAGCTTCCCAATTCCCCAGTTCAGGGCTCTGCACCTTGCTTCTGCTAAATTCACTCTCTCCAAATGTGCTGATTGTTTCTGTACTCCTCTGATCCTTTTCCTAGTTGTTCAAAATAGTTCAAGGTTGACCTAGTTGTATTCGAAGGACAAAGCAGTTTCAGGGCCCACTTATTACTTGGAAGCTGCCCCCATTCCCTCACTTTCAATCTGCAGATGTGTTTAGGTTTAAAATGAGTCTCTTGTAGCAGCATATTGATGGGTCTTGTTTTTTTTTTTTTTTTTTTTTTAAAGATTTTATTTATTTATTTGAGACAGAGAGAATGAGAGAGACAGAGAGCACATGAGAGGGGGAAGGGTCAGAGGGAGAAGCAGGCTCCCTGCCGAGCAGGGAGCCCGATGTGGGACTCGATCCGGGACTCCAGGATCATGACCTGAGCCGAAGGCAGTCGCTCAACCAACTAAGCCACCCAGGCGCCCGATGGGTCTTGTTTTTTATTTATTCTAATACCCTATGTCTTTTGATTGGAACATTTAGTCTATTTACATTCAGAGTGATTATTGATAGATATGAAGTTAGTGCCATTGTGTTACCTGTAAGTTTGGTATTTCTGGTGATGTTCTTTGTTCCTTTCTATTCTTTGTTGCTTTGGGTTTGTTTTTTTTTTTTTCTCCACTCAGAATCCCCTTTAATATTTCTTGCAGGGCTGGCTTAATGGTCACAAACTGCTTTAGTTTTTGCTTGTCTTGGAAACTCTTTATTTCCCCTGTTATTCTGAATGACAGCCTTGCTGGATAAAGTATTCTTGGTTGCTTTTTTTTTTTTAATTCATTCAGCTAGTTGAATATATCATGCCACTGTCTACTGACTTGCCAAGTTTCTGTGGACAGATCTGTTGTGTACCTGATCTGTAGGTTCTTTCTTCTGGTTCATTTGTAGATTAAGGACTTTTTTTCCCTTGCTGCTCTCAGGATTTGTTTCTTGTTTGTGTATTTTGTGAGCTTGACTATAATGTATTAGTTATGGCTGCCTTTGTTGAATTTAATAGGAGGTCTCTGTGCTCCTTGGATTTTGCTGTCTGTTTCCCTCCCCAGATTAGGGAAGTTTTCAGCTATAATTTGCTCAAATAAACCTTCTCCTTTATTTCTCTTCTTCTGGGACTCCTATGATACAAATGTTATTTCACTTTAAGGAGTCACTGAGTTCTGTAAGTCTACATTTGTGAACCAATACCTTTCTTTGCCTCTTTTTTTCACCTTCATTATTTTCTATAACTTTATCTGGTATACCACTAATTAGTTTCTCTGCTTTGTCCATCCTTCTTGTCCTTGCATCCACTCAATTTTGCATCTCAGTTACAGTATTTTTTATCTTGACCTAACTAGTTTTTAAGTTCTTTTAACTGCAGTAAGGGGTTCTCAAGTGTCTTCTATGCTTTTCTCAAGCCCAGCTAGTATACTTATCATTATTGTTTTAAATTCTGGTTCAGACATTTTATTTGCATCTGTATTGATTAAATCCCTGGCTGTGACTTCTTCTTGATCTTTCTTTTGGAGTGAATTCCTCCATCTTGTCATTTTTTCTAGGTCGTGTGTGTGTGTGTGTGTGTGTGTGTGTGATTGTTAGGAAAACCTATTATTCCTGCTCCTGAGAGTAATAACTATATTAAGAAGGAGGGGGGAAGCAATCTAGATCCTATTTCTCCGAGAGCTGAAGCATTGGAGCAGTCTTTGATCAGTAGACTTGGTGCAAGCAAGGGGTTTGTGCTTGTCTTCTGGGGGGTATGGCTTGTTATGCTGATTCTCAGGAGGACTTGCCCTATTGGAGATGCATGTGCAGGGAGCAGTAGGGCAGGGCTTGGTATAAGCAGCTCCAGCCTCCACTGGATGGTGTTGTTTTGCACACTGAAGTAGGTCAGTGAAGGGAATGAGAAGAGAAGGGAATGGCTGTCTTGTCCCCAAGCAGGAAGTTTGCCACTCTTCAGGAGGAATCATAGAAGAGCAAACAATCATCCCTTTTAGAATTTTTATGGTTTCAGGTCTCACATTCAGGTATTTAATCCATTTTGAATTTACTTTTGTGTATGGTGTAAGAAAGTGGTTCAGTTTCATTCTTTTGAATGTAGCTGACTGGTTTTTCCAATTCCATTTGTTGAGGAGACTATCTTTTTTCCCATTGGATATTCTTTCTTGCTTTGTCAAAGATTAATTGACTATATAACATAAAAATCAACAGCAAAAAAAACCCCAAATAATCCAATTAAAAGATGGGCAAAACTTATAAATGAATGCAGAAAGGCTCTAGTATGATTCTGCATCTGTTTTTCTTTCTTTCTTTCTTTCTTTCTTTTTTTTTTTTGAAAGAGAGATTGAGGGAGAGCATGAGCTGCATGAGGGGTAAAGGGAGAGGAAGTGAGAGAATCTTCTGTGTGGATCCTGATGTGGGGCTCACCAATTTCACAATCCTGAGATCATAACCTGAGCTGAAATCAAGAGTCAGATGATTAACCAACTGAACCACATAGGCACCCCTCATTCTGCATCTTAAAATTATTTTTAAATGATTATTTTAAAGTGGTTTTTAAACACTATGCAGATATTGCATGTAAGAGTCCACAGAAATATTATTAGTATTACTCCAATCTGCAGAGCTTATAAAAAGTATCACAGGGCACCTGGGTGGTTCAGTCATTAAGCATCTACCTTCAGCTCAGGTCATGATCCCGGGGTCCTGGGATCAAGCTCCCTGCTGAGCAGGGAGCCTGCTTCTCCCTCTCCCTCTGCTGCTCCCCCTGCTTGTTCTCCCTCTCTCTCTGTCAAATAAATAAGTAAAATATTTTTTAAAAAGTATCACAAACCCACTTACAAATATCACACACACTAACAGTTTATATAGGAGGTGTAAGGTAATATTGTCTCATGTTTATAGATAAATCTGGGATATAAAAAAGGCAAAAGTCTGAAATTTTTGACCACATCAGGATGAGAATCTAGGGGTTCTGATTTCTGACAAGGTGAATTCTTAATTTGCCCAGCTATGCCTGGATCAATAACTTAGATTAAAAAAAAAAAATGTCAGTAACTTCAAGTGAAGACAGGGAGTGAGAGAGACAAGCAGAAGATATAGATTCAGAAAACAAACAATAATCTTACAGACAAGAGTTTGTTTTAGGAAAGGTATAACATTTTTATTGTGGCAGACATTATACTTGGTTCACCAATTAGGCAATCACATCACTTTTTTTTAAAGATTATATATATATATATATGTTTATCAGGTTGAAAAAGAGAGAGAGAACACAAGTGGGGGGTGGGGGGAGATGGCAGGCACAGGGAGAAGCAGTCTCCCCACTGAGCAAGGAGCCAGATGCAGGACTCAATCCCAGGACCCTGGGATCATGACCCCAGCTGAAGGCAGACGCTTAACTGACTGAGCCACCCAGGCATCCCAGTCACAGCACTTTTTATTCTGTTTTGTTTTGAGGCTGGAGAACTCAATACTTATTTTCCAGCCACTTTGATGGTAGGCATAGTTGTTATGTGTTATTTTTCACACTAATGTGATCATTGAGAAGGTCTAGGTTTGTTTGTTTGTTTGTTTTTTCCCAAATAAAAGAGACAGTTGAAACAAATGAGCTAATTTCTTCAGAACTGCTGTCTTGTCTTAAGACCACAAGCATAACAGAAAGGCTAATTGAATCAGAGACACCATACCTCACACCATGTAGTTCTAAAATAATTTAATAAGCTATTATCTCTAGGTTGTATTTTGAGGAAATAATACCTCATAATTTGCAGCTGAATGATTTTTAAAATTTAATGTAATTTTCGAATTGGACTTGCAGCTAAATCTCCTAAATCTGGTGTTAAAATGGAGGGGACAGGGAGAGCCTAAATAATAGAGTTGTCAGAACAATCAACTAAGAAACATGTACAAGTTTGTAGCAAAGACTGGCATTGAGAATAGATTTACTGGACCTCCTTCTCCATAGCTACTACCTTCTACTCCCTCTTCTAAGATCTTTATACTCATGATAATGATAAATGTAGCAAAACATTCCTTCCTGGACAGATCTCAAAGTCAGATATAGACTGGATGAATGAATGAAAGACAGACTTTGTAGTTCTAGATGAAAAATTATGGATGTATTCTAAGGGTAAATGTTACCCTTAGAAAACATCCATTATGCTTTCTAGACCCTACTCCCACCTGCATTTAATTCAAGAATAAATTAGTTCTCAGCTAGTTGCCACAATTACATCCCACTCCTCATTGTTCTTCAAGTTGTATGTATGCCTGTACATGTGCATGTATGCATGTACTGGCTAAAGTTAAAATTTTTCTTTTCCTAGAGATGCTTGTATTTGAATAGGAGACTCTTGAAGCTATAGAACCTTTAGAATATGACATATATGTTCTCAGGCACTCTGACAGATGGCAAACCAGATTTTCAAGTGACATTATTTATGGTAAAGAAAGTTAAAAGGAGGCAGTTATTCTACATTTTTATAGGCTTGACCTACTAAGAAGCATTATTTAGGCACAAAACAAGTTCTAGTGTTCCTCCTATTTTTGATTCAGGCCAGCAATTTGTTGATAGCCCATACCATGGCAAATTTAATTGATATTGATAGTCTATACTTTTAGGATTTTTATCCTGATTATTTATAAGTGATTAAATGTCCATGACTCTTTGAAGCTGAAAAACAAATGTTTCTAAGAGCCAAGGCTATTTGCTGATTTTCCAAGGCTAATAATATAACTGTAGCTTGCACTTCAGTGTTCGGAAGGGAGACATTTTCAGCACTGAGGTAAGTATGTAGTGTCTTGGGGAAGGAAGAATCTGATGTGGTCTAGAGAGGAAAGCTAAGTTTATTTGGCTAGAGAAGAGAGGAAATAAGATAAAAACATTAAAGGGTATTTACTTCCTTTGATAAATATCATTTTTTTCTTTAGCAATTGAATAAACTTTTCTTGTTTTAATATAAATCCATTATATTCAGCTATGTCACCACCACAAAATAAAATTAATCCTTTGTTCTCATGTTTGCCTTTTTTTCTTCTTGGTTGAAATTACATTTCACCATAGCATATGCATATTCATGCTCCCAGTTTTTTTTCCCCTGATTTTTCATTGGCTCAGATTTCATTGACTTGGAGAAAATTCATTTCTCTTCTTTATTTCCCCAGTGTAATGGAAGCACTGCTCTCAGACCAAGAAATCTCACCTAACTGGAGAAAAGTAGCCACCACATAAAGGGAAGATGCAATGAAGATGAGTGGGGTGCTGCATCTCATCATTCTCTTCAGTGTTTTCTCCTGCTGATTAAACCTTAATTTCTGTTTAAATTATTTGTGTGCCTTTCTCTAAGTATATTTATTCTGCTGTAAAATTACTTGCATAACCAGAATTAATATTATTGTAACTGTTTTACAAAGTGCATTATCGTCACTTTGCAAAGTGTCAGGGCAGTCTTTCCAAATCAGCACTTCATCTAGTTCCATTGAGCAGAATCCTGGCAGAAACAAAACATGGATTTTAGGCATACTCATGTACTCTTTTGCATATACATCAAATGCCATAGCATCTAGAGGGGAATTAATTTGGGAGTTGGCAAACATTGATTTATGTAATTAGTATTTATTTTAATTTATTAAATATATTTATTTCTTGCCTTCTTCCTTTTCCCCATTAAAGGATTAGCCATAACCACAATAAAAACATTTATATAATGGTTGATATAATTTAAATAAGAAAATGAATATCAGAACCAAAGAAATGAGGAGGGAGTATATCTTTGCTGTAACTGTAGATCAAACATATCTCAGAGATTCCTAAATAAAGCAAAGTGTCACAAGGCTCTGCTCACAGTGCCTGTCTGTCAGGAGTTCACAATCAAGGTATATGCAGAAGATGTTGACATTTCAACATAAACACCTGCTCTACTTCTCTGCACAGCCCAGCATTAAATAGATCTTGATTACAGGACACTATAGTGAGGCAGAATCAAATCACAGATGCAAAGAGCCCAACATGCTTGCCTGAAGTTGGATGATCTTCTAGAGGAAAAAACAAAACAAAACAGGCTCAACATCCATGATAATAGTTTCAGATTAGAAAAAATTGTAGATTAAAAATACTTTGGGGTGGGTAATAAGAGTAAGGGGGAATAGTGAACATACACTCTTAACCTGTTGTCTCATTGCTAGACAGTCTTTATATGTTATCTCATTGACTCTTCATGACAATTCTCAAGAAATGCTGATTTTAATTTTAAAGAGAAGAAAATGATGGCTTAAGAAGGTTAAATGAGATGCAGAAAGTTATCCAAATAGTAAGGAGCAGAGCCAGAATTTAAACTCACACCTAGTTTAAATTCCTATGATTTTGATTTATTTACCACATAACATTTTTTTCCAAGTTTTTACTTAAATTCCAGCTAGTTAACATATAGTGCAATATTAGTTTCAGGTGTAGAATTTAGTGATTCATCGTAACATAGTGGTCATCACAACAAGTGCACTCCTTCATACTCATCACCTATTTAACCTATCTCCCTCCTACCTTCCCCCAGTAACCATCAGTTTGGTCTTTATAGTTAAGAGTCTGTTTCTTGGTTTGCGTCTCTCTTTTTTTTCCCTTATGCTCATTTGTTTTGATTCTTAAATTCCACATATAAGTGAAATTATATAGTATTTGTCTTTCTCTGACTGACTTATTTCACTTAGTATACTACTTTCTAGCACCATTCACATCATTGCAAATGACAAGATATCATCCCTTTTTATGGCTTAGTAATATTTCATTGGTTCTATATCTGTTGGTCAGCTGATGGACATTTGGGCTCTTGTTGATAATGCTGCTGTAAACATGGTGGTGCATGTATCCCTTCAAATTAGTATTTTTGTGTCTTTTGGGTAAATACCTAGTAGTGCGACTTTTTAACTTTTTGAGGAACCTCAATACAGTTTTCCATAGTGGCTGCACTGGTTTGCATTCCCACCAAAGTGTAAGAGGGTTCCCCTTTCTCCATATCCCTGCCAATACCTGTTGTTTCCTGTGTTAATTTTAGCCATTCTGACTGGTGTGAGTTGATATGTCATTGTAGTTTTGATTTGTGTTTCCCTGATGATGAGTGATATTGAGTATCTTTTCCTGTGTGTTAGCCATCTGGACATCTTTGGAAAAAATATCTATTCATGTCTTCTGCCCATTTTTTAATGGTATTATTTTTTGGAGGGTGTTGAGTTTTATAACTCTTTTTATATATTTTGGATACTAACATATTAGCAGATATGTCATTTGTAAACATCTTCTCCCATTCCTTAGGTTGCCTCATAGTTTTGTTGATTATTTCCTCCACTGTGTGGAAACTTTCTATTTTGATGTAGTCCCAGTAGTTTATTTTTTCTTTTGTTTACCTTGCCTCAGGAGACATATCTAGTAAGAAGTTCCTATGAACTATGTCAAAGAGGTTACTGCTTATATTCTCCTCGAGGATTTTAATATTTTTTTGTCTCACAATTAGGTCTTTAATCCATTTTGAATTTATTTTTGTGTATGGTGTAAGAAAGTGGTCTCATTTCATTCTTTTGCATGTATAGCTGTCTAGTTTCCCTAACACTGTTTGTTGAAGAGATTATCTTTTTCCCATTCTGTATTATTTCCTGCTTTGTTGAAGATTAATTGGCCATATAATTGTGGGTCCATTTCTGATTTCTATTCTGTTCCATTGATCTATGTGTTTATTTTTATGCCAGTACCATACTCTCTTGATCACTACAGGTTTGTAATATAACTTAAAGTCTTTAATTATGATGCCTCCAGCTTTGCTTTTTCTTTCTCAAGTTTGCTTTGGCTATTTGAGATCACTTTGGGTTCCATATAAATTTTAGGGTTGTTTGTTCTAGCTCTGTGAAAAAGGCTGGTAGTATTTTAAAAGGGATTGCATTAAATGTGTAGATTGCTTTGGGTAATATGGATATTTTAACACTATTTGTTTATCCAGTCCATAAACATGGAATATTTTTCCGTTTCTTTGTGTCATCGTTATTTATTTATTTTTAAAGATTTTATTTATTTATTTGACAGAGAGAGACATAGTGAGAGAGGGAACACAAACAGGGGGAGTGGGAGAGGGAGAAGCAGGCTTCCTGCTGAGCAGGGAGACCAATGTGGGGCTCAATCCCAGGACCCTGGGATCATGACCTGAGCGAAAGGCAGATGCTTAATGACTGAGCCACCCAGGCAGGTGACCCTTGTGTCATCTTTAATTTCTTTCATTAGCATTTTATAATTTTAAGAGTACAAATCTTTTACCTCTTTGGTTAGGTTTATTCCTAGGTATCTTACAGTTTTGGTGCAATTGTAAATGGAATTGATTCCTTGATTTCTCTTTCTGCTAATTCATTGTTGGTGTATACAAATGTAACAGATTTCTATAGGTTGATGTTGTATCCTGTGACTTTACTGAATTAGTGTATCAGTTCTAGCATGTTTTGGATGGAGTCTTTTGGGTTATCTATATAGAGTAACATGTCATCTACAAATAGTGAAAATTTAATTTCTTCCTTGCTGATTTGGATGCCTATTATTTCTTTTTGTTGTCTGATTGCTAAGGCTAGGACTTCCATTAGTATGTTTTCATATATAGCCTTTCTGATGTTGAGGTATGTTCCCTCTAACCCCACTTTGTTGAGTTTTTTTTTTTTTTATCATGAATGAATATTTTACTTTGTCAAGTTCTTTTTCTGCATCTATGAAAAGAATCATGTGATTCTTATCCTTTCTTTTATTAATGTGGTGTATATTGTTGATTGATTTGTGAATATTATACCACCCTTGCAGCCCAGGAATAAATCCCACTTAATTTTACCACATAACTTTTGAATGCTTTAACCATGGGGCAAAGTTTCACTGAATAGGAATTTAAGACATTAAATATAAATTCAGTTTTTCTAACACTGAAGCCTCACAGCCAAAAGAGAAGATTATGTAAGTGAGAGGCAATTCAGACAAAGGTCTTGCAAGAACATCAGCAGTCCTGGCTATTATACCTAGGGCATCTTAAGTCCATACAAATAGTTAGACAATTTGCTTCTTCTATTTTCTATGAAGTTGAGAAATAGGGCTAAGTTCTTCAGACTACTGTTCTCCTTATCATTCTTTCCCATAATGTCAGAATCTTGCAAGAGTCAGGTTATTCTCAAGGAGTTAAATTGGCATAAAAGCAACTCCTCTCAATAGTATAACCAAATATTCACTCACAGAATTTTTGCTTCCCGACCTGAAAGCCTTGAGCTCTGTTTGTTTGGATACCTTACTCCCCAAGAGGGAATTTTTTCCCCTAGAGGAGCACAATATTTATTCCACTGAAGCACAAGATGAGACTGTCCCTGTCAAGCTTTATGCCAGTAAACCAACAGACAGATAAAGGGGCTACTCTACCAGCCAGAGTGATTAATTCTGATTACCCAGAGGACACTGTTGCTGATATACAATGAAGAAAAGGAGGACTATCTATGTCTGGCACCCAAGTGGTTCTAAGAGACACCTCTTAGTACTTTAATATGCAATACCAAAGGTAAACAAATGAATGAATTAATGAACAAAAGCAGTACTACTGAGGGCCAGACCATTCAGAAATAAAAATTTGGCTCATTTCATCAGGTAAAGAACCTCAAATAGCGGAGATTCTGGCTGGTGCAAAAGGAAATATGGAATGCATAATCAAAGAGGAAAGTCACAGCTATCAAATGTAGTGACTACAATATAGTGTGCCTGGCAAATAAATATCTGTCTTATACTAAAACAAACAAATGTTACCATCTACAACATAAAAATAAGAAGTGTAGTAACTTTCACATTGTCTCTTTGCTTGTATTCATATTGGCATCTGTATTAGGTTTCTTCTCCTGCTGTAACAAATCATGACACACTTGGTAGCCTAAAATAACACACGTTAATTACCTAACAGTCATGGAGATCAGAGGCCTGAAAAAAGTCTCACTGGGATAAAATCAAAGCATCATCTGATTTAATTTGTCCTGGCAACTCAGGGAAGAATCCATCTATTTACTTTTCTTTTCTAGCTTCTAGAGGCCACCTGCATTCTTTGTCTTGTTACCCTTTTTCTTTATCTTTTAGCCAGCAATGTTGCGTCTCTCTAACATTGTCCCATAGTCATATCTTCTTCTGAATCTCCTCTTCGGCCTCCCACTTCTACTTTTAAGAAGTCTTGTGATTACATTGGACCCTCTTGGATAATCCAGGGTAATCTTCCCATCTCAAGGTCCTTACTTTAATCACATCTGCAAAGTCTCTGCAGATTCTGGGAATTAGGATGTAGACATCTCTGGTGGAGCTTTACTCTGCCTACCACAGCATCTATTATGGGCCTTGTATAACCCAACCCATTTTGTTCAACTCTTAGTCCTCTATCATTTCATATGGAGGCCACAAAGTAAAATATGTTTGTTTTTATTTTTGTTTGTAACTCAAACCGTTCTTGTAGGAACTCAGACATTTTCCTGAATCCTAGAATTCATTTTCTCATCTCCAGATGGTTTACATAGGTTCTTGGCTTGTCTGGAGATTTCTGTGAGTATATGCGTGTATGTTTGGTGCTCTGTCATAGAGAGGGGCAGATCAAGAATGAGAAGGGTTTGCAGTGCCATAAAGGATCCCAACATGTATACAATAGATGTGACAATGAACAATACAGAAGGCAAGATATAACCAGGCAAAAATCATTTGACTAAGAGCCTGAGTTTAAATCCCAGTAAGAGTACTTGTTTACTAGTTGTGTATCCTTTGGAAGAATGATGGTTAAATTTATGTGTCCACTTGGCAGGGACACCTGCCGAGTTTTTTGGTCAAACACCAATCTACCTGTTGCTGTGAAGGTATTTTTTTTAGAAATGATTAACATGTAATTTAGCAAACTTTGGGTAGATCAGATCAACCTCCATAATGTGGATGGGCCTTAACTAATCATCTGAAAGCCTTAAGAGAAAAGATTGAAGTTTCCCAATGAAGAAGGAATTCCACCTTTAAACTGTCTTTGGACTCAAAATTGCTACATTAACTCCTGTCTGAACTTCTAGCCCACTGACCTACCCTGAAGATTTAGGATTGACAGTATCCACAATGGTGTGAGCCAATTCCTAAAAACTTCTAAAATAAATCTCTTGATAGATGGATAGAAATATTCTTTAGAGAAATATACACACACATGTGCACACAAGCGCACACACACACACACAAATATTATTGATCCAGTGAGGAGGCAGAGTCTTCTATCTAGCATGCCTTGGATATCCTAACTGATGATTCAGCATGGTTATCTCCAGGAGTCAGGAGATAAATTTGAATTTATCTAGAATTTAATGAGTTTCAGAATCCAGATCCACCTGATGCAGAGACCCATGCTCTCACTTTTACATTAAGCTTCACATTCCCTGCACTGTGCCTGTATGAAGATATTAAGACTAGAAAAAGAATGAGCTGAAGACTTGGTATGGGAGACTTATTTCCCTGGTCCCATTAACTGACATGTGCAATATTCATTCAAACTGAGCAGTGGATACAGCAAGAAGAACAGGGGGGTCTTGGACAGGAGAGACCACTGAGCTTCTGACTCTCTCAACATGCCCAATGTTTCCTTGGTGAGCACTGATTAGTGACACAGCAGGCAATAACCTCATGGAACCCATCTGTAGCATCCTAACATACTGTGGCCAGGAGCCAAGGGCACTTCTGCTCCACTGAGGCAATAGAAAGCCCACAGGGTTCAGAGTTTTTGTTCAACCATAAGCACTTCCCAGGGTGAGGTGACCAGGGCCAACTGCACAGACACTTGAAAATGAGAGATGAGCCATACTTGCCCAGAGACTGTGAGCAGCTGCATTTGGAGTGGCAGGCTCAGCCCTAAATTCTGTTTAAAATACAGCTGAGACAGATCACAGAAGTTAATTTAAACAGATGTTTATAACACTGAAGCTTCTCTCTCACATTGGAAGATCAGCAACAGTGTGTGGGGAGACCACCTGTGCTCCCCACTACCACTATTTGTTTACTAGTTACATCAGGAGAAAACAGCCTTGAAAATGAATGTGAAGGGTTTAGATTAGCCAAAGGAAGTCTTTCTGGGTGTGGTTAGTCAGGAGGAACATTGTTCAGGAAGAGAGAGTGTCTCCTTAGTTACTTCCATATAATCTTATAAGGAGCTTTGTGGGAGAAGACTAGGAAAGACACTCCCAGGAAATGCATTGCAAGACCACACCAGGCCTTGTGCAGGGTAGTTTATGAGGGATTGCTCCCCTTAATCCTGGCAACAGTGCTGAAGGAGCAGACTCTGATCCTCATATAGAGATGATAAAAGTGGAGACCATGGAGGTGACTGCACAAGGCAGCATAATAATACAAATAAGCAAAGGAATTGTTAATTCGTATATAGCTCTTACTCTTGGACAGGTACTCCTCTAAGCAGGAGCAGTCCTAAAGGTAGGAGACAAGTGGTGGTTTCCAAGTACAATGTGGGTATTATTACTTGATCACCCCTCTAGAACAAGTTAGCCTCACTGGATATGTTTCTTACCCACCCCCCCCACCCCACCCCCACACACACAATGGAAAATGTGAATGAACTAGAAATGTTGCTGCACTAAACTCTAGGACACTTTGAGTAACAAACAATTCTACTCAGGGAACTCTCTTTTCCCCAAATAGAAGGAGGAAAACTTCTCCTTGTTCTGCTAGGGCCTTGGTTCCTGAGGAGACACACAGAAGCCAACAGGGGTGAGGTCAGCTGGCAGCAAGGTCAACAACCACCCATTGTCTCTAGCCCATGGCAGTACTAGTACCAAGAATGAGTCTTAAAAGACCAGTGATGAAGAGAAGGTGCATACCCAGCAGTTAGGGATGCTTTTAGCAGCCGGTAATAGAACTATTGGTCAACAGTAACTTTAAAATACCCAAATATATGCAATTCTTATGCATGGCTTCTTTGTTCACAATGTAGGTGCCATGGCCCTGGGCTTTACACCCACCATCAAGGCAGGGAGAAGTTGAGAGAGAATGAACTAGTAGTAAGCAACTGAATCTGGCCTTTTGTTAAGAAAGCAAATGTTTTCCTAGACACACAGCAAATTTTCGCTGACATTGATGAGCGTTGGGTCACAGGGTCAACCCAGGCTATGAATATATGTGACTTCCTAGGCTTTACAGTGTGAGGTGCTGGGGATGTGGGGGCTGAGAACAGAAGGTAGGCAGCCAATCAAAATCTCTAGACACTCCCAGGAAAGTTCGAAGAAAGGAGATAATTGCAAAGGGTTGAACTTCTGTTAGCCAAGGGAAGGTGGGAGGGGGAAGCTGAATTTCAACTTGAATATTACCTCATTTGCCTCCCCCAACTAGTATCTACCTTGTGATCCCTGCCAGCAAGCCAGTTCTCATCTTCTTTAAGGTTGGGCCCCTCCAGGGCATTAGAAGGAACAGCACTTCCATGCCTCCCTTCCCTCATTTCCTCTCCCACCGTGATACATTATTGCTCAGGATCCCCTCACCTGGCACTTAGATCTCTACATAAGACTTCCCATTGCTAGTAAAGTGGCAGGATATAAAATCAATGCACAGAAGTCAGTGGCATTCCTATACACCAACAACAAGACAGAAGAAAGAGAAATTAAGGAGTCGATCCCATTTACAATTGCACCCAAAACCATAAGATACCTAGGAATAAATCTAACCAAAGAGACAAAGGATCTGTACTCCGAAAACTATAAAATACTCATGAAAGAAATTGAGGAAGACACAAAGAA
>NC_058413.1:80293287-80294323 GCF_002201575.2 Neomonachus schauinslandi | reverse complement strand
TGCAGAAGAATGAAACTGGACCATTTCCTTACACCACACACAAAAATAGACTCCAAATGGTTGAAAGACCTCAATGTGAGACAGGAGTCCATCCAAATCCTAAAGGAGAACACAGGCAGCAACCTCTTTGACCTCAGCCGAAGCAACTTCTTCCTAGAAACATTGCCAAAGGCAAGGGAAGCAAGGGCAAAAATGAACTATTGGGACTTCATCAAGATAAAAAGCTTTTGCACAGCAAAGCAAACAGTCAACCAAACCAAAAGACAACCGACAGAATGGGAGAAGATATTTGCAAATGACATATCAGATAAAGGGCTAGTATCCAAAATCTATAAAGAACTCATCAAACTCAACACCCAAAGAACAAAGAATCCAATCAAGAAATGGGCAGAAGACATGAACAGACATTTTTCCAAAGAAGACATCCAAATGGCCAACAGACACATGAAAAAGTGCTCCATATCGCTCGGCATCAGGGAAATCCAAATCAAAACCTCAATGAGATACCACCTCACACCAGTCAGAATGGCTAAAATTAACAAGTCAGGAAACGACAGATGTTGGCGGGGATGCGGAGAAAGGGGAACCCTCCTACACTGTTGGTGGTAATGCAAGCTGGTGTAGCCACTCTGGAAAACGGTATGGAGGTTCCTCAAAAAGTTGAAAATAGAGCTACCATATGATCCAGCAATTGCACTACTGGGTATTTACCCCACAGATACAAAAGTAGGGATCCGAAGGGGTACGTGCACCCCGATGTTTATAGCAGCAATGTCCACAATAGCCAAACTGTGGAAAGAGCCAAGATGTCCATCGACAGATGAATGGATAAAGAAGAGGTGGTATATATATACAATGGAATATTATGCAGCCATCAAAAGGAATGAGATCTTGCCATTTGCATCGATGTGGATGGAACTGGAGGGTATTATGTTGAGGGAAATAAGTCAAACAGAGAAAGACATGTATCATATGATCTCACTGATATGAGGAATTCTTAATTGCAGGAAACAAACTGAGGGTTGCTGGAGTGGGG
>NC_058413.1:80250163-80293187 GCF_002201575.2 Neomonachus schauinslandi | reverse complement strand
AAGAAGAAGAAGAAGGTAGCGGGAGGGGAAGAATGAAGCGGGGGAAATCGGAGGGGTAGATGAACCATGAGAGACGATGGACTCTGAAAAACAAACAGGGTTCTAGAGGGGAGGGGGGTGGGAGGATGGGTTGGCCTGGTGGTGGGTATTGAGGAGGGCACATTCTGCATGGAGCCCTGGGTGTTATGCACAAACAATGAATCATGGAACACTTCATCTAAAACTAATGATGTAATGTATGGGGATTAACATAAGAATAAAAAAAAAAAAAAAGACTTCCCATTGCTTTTCTCATGTCCAGACTTGCACATACAAATCTACCCTTCACTATGTCTGAGTGGATCTATCTACAATACAGAGTTGACTGTGTTACCTCATTACTTAAATATCTTACCCCTACCTCCTTGAGGACAAAATCCAAGCTCCCTGGCAGGCACCCAGGCCCCTGGCATGCCCACCCTCTCCTTCAGTCTCAGCACTCACCATTGTGTACTCTCCCTTTATGCTGTGGATGTGCTTATTGTTCCTCAAACATGCTATGCAGAGAGCCCAGGCTTTGGTGCTGCCCTGTCTGGGATTGAAACTTGGCTCTTCCCTTACTAGCTATGTGACTGTGGGCAAGTATTTAAACTTCCAGTGCTATAGATTTTGCAACCATTAACTGGAGATTTTATTTTTTTGACTTATTTTGCAGATTAAGCATGTTAGTTTATGTAAGACACTTAGGAAAAGTTTTCCACATAAAAAGCATGCAATATTAGATGTCACTATTTCACACTGCTATGGTTTTGCCCATGCAGTTCTCTTACTTGGAGAGTCTCCTTGTCTGGTTAACTCCTGCTCTAAGAATAAGGGCAGAGTACAGTTTGGCTTCAGTTGGATCAGGGTTTGAATTTCAGTTGTACCTGATACTAGTAAAATGATCTTGAACATCAATGGCAACAGCCATAAAATGAGAAGAATAAAAATTCCTAACTCGTGGGTCCATGGTGGGAATAAAATGAGAAAAGGTGTTTTTAAACACTTAGCTCAATGTCTGACCCACACCAAGGGCTCAATAAATGTTAACTACTATTGTACTTATTAACACCTTTGAAGACTCAATGCAGGTATCTTCTCCAGTATTTCTCTTACCCCAATGGTGCATCCCTTATCTTCTCCAGGTTCTCTCTAACGCCAATGGTTTCATCCCCTTTTCTATAATGAGAGTGCCCTGTAGAGAAGCTGTTGTTATATTCTAATGAAAGGGTCTATATGTTTGGCTCTTCTACCATATTGTGATACCTCCAGGGCAGAGAACCTCAATCTTCAATTCTGGTAGATCTAGCAGTTTGTCTTTTTTTCGGCTAAACCAAACTGAATTTCTCCATCAACAGCATGTTAATATTTTGATCAAGTGAGACATTTCATTTTAGAAGGTAGAAATATTAGAAAGAGTGATCTTTTTGAATAATGGCTCACTTCCTTTGCTTCTAGATCTTTAAAAAAACCCAAGACATTGTTTTGGTATGAAGCTCAGGGATGGGCAGATTTCTATGTACCTCTCAGAACTGATACCATTCATTAGACTGTGACTGTATTGATAAAATAAATAATATGTAAAACATATTTAGTATTTGCTTGAAAAGCATCCCATTGTTTCAGTTTCTTTATAGAAACCCACACAGATCATCACTCATTATAGAGTCAATATAAAGTCTGGAGGTATGTGTGTAATTTTTTTTAGACAAACACAAGATAATTTATACAATTAAATCCATTGCCTCCCCTTCATTTCCCCTGTGTGGGTCACTGTCATGACCATTTGGGGACCAGCCCCCTTGGAATTGCCCTCATAAGTACATTAATTCCTATCTTCAAGCAAAGTTTTGATTTTTGATGGGGTATTTGCTTTTGGGAAGCAGTTAAAATCATCTAGTACCAAATCAAATAGTGCTGGTGATGAAACTGCTAAAGACAGACATAGGTCAAAGTGGTCACCACGTGATGTGACTGGTCTCCACATGTAGCTCTTAAATACTATTGTAAGCTTCCCTGACAGAAGGTCTGGGATGGGGGTCAAAGTTGAGTAGAAGAAAGTAAATTGGCCACAGATGGACTGAGTTAGAAGCCCAGATCTGCCACTTAGGATTGGGATGACTTTGGGAAACCCTATTTTCTCCATCTTAACAGTGGGGATGACATTACTCTCCTTGCAACATCATAAAATGAATTAGAGATAAATGTATTCAAATGTCTACCATGCATTGGTGCTAAACATAAGTGAGTGATTATCAACTAAAAAAATGTTACCAGTGACCTCATCATTGAGATTAAGTATTTAATCTTCCAAAGGACTCTTCTTAAAGATACCATATACTTAGCTATAATATTCATTTAATCTTTGACTTAATATTTCAACAAATATATATTGAGAACTTATTTCACATCTAGCACTGATTTAGGGTAGGATACATACAATCTTTCATGAAATTAACAAATTCCCTGTCCTCTTATAAACAAAATAATATAAAAAATAGTGTCAGCGAGTGATATCAAGAAAAATAAAGTAGAATAAGGATGACAGAGAGTAACATTAGAAGAGTTGTTATTTTATAAAAAGGTAGTCCAGGAAGGCTTCTCTAGGCAAGTGAAATTTGAGAAAATTGAGGGAAATAATAGAGATAAGCCATAGGGACCTCTCAGAAAAGAAGGTTCCAGGTCAAGTGAATAGCAAGGACAAAGTTTTGAAAATGTTGCTTTATAATCAAGGGCTGGACAGATGAATGGATGGACAGTTGAATGGATAGATGGATATGGAATTGGAGAAACTCATCAATGATCACACTTTTCTAGTATTTCTAATATGCTTTTCCAAGTCTCTAAAGGTTCAAGACTTGAGATCGAAAAAAAGATGGTGGAGGAGTAGGGGACCTATTCCAACTGGTCCCCGGAATTAAACTGGATATCTACCAGACCACTCTGAATACCCACGAAATCAGCCTGAGATGTAAGAAGATAGATCTGGATCTCTACAAACAGAATATCGCAGATGGTTGGTTTCACAGTATGAATTGGGGAGCCATGATTGTGCGGGCAGATATTGGAGGATAAATGGAAGGGGGAGGGAGCCAAGCCATCGGGATCCTACCATGAGTGAGTGATAGCCTTTGGAGGTGGGGACCAGGCACAGAATCACATACCAGCAGCAAAGGGGAAAGGACTTTAGGGCAACTCCCCAGACTGAAACCAGAGCAGCGGGGCCATGTTTGTGAACTGGGAGTGGCTGGCAGTTTTAGAAACACAAAGGGCAGAGATGTGCCCTGACATGAAGGTGAAGACTGGGAATGCTGCTGAGGGGCACACAACCCAGGATGCTGCAGTTTATAGTAGCACAGACAGAAACAGAGATAGTGTGGCCTGGAGAGCTCACTGAAGAACAAACTCTTTCTCTCTCCACCTCGTCAAGGATTCCAATAATTCTGACATTGGAATGTTTCATGGTGTCACTTATTTCTCTGATTCTATTTTCATAGTTTCACTGCACAGGGGATTCTCAGGGCAGAAAAACTATTCTGTATGATACGTATATGTGGATACATGACATTATGCATTTCTTGGAACCCATAGAATGTACAACACAAAGAATGAAATGTAATGTACACTATAGATTTTGGATTATAATATTGTATTAAGAATTGTTTTTCAGTGGTAATAAATGAGTCTCTTTAATGCAAGATGTCAATAACAGGGATCTTAAGTGTGTGGAGTATTTGGGAATTATGCTCAACTTTTTATAAATATAAAAATGCTCTAAGAAATAAAGTCTCAATTTTAAAAATGAGTATTCATTTTTTCCTGAATTACAAAAATTACTATATCAGATGATCTTTCTTTGATTAAATTCAGAATCAAATGTTTTGAAACAGAGGTTTCCTTTTTTAAATAACCACATATTGAATCAGTGTGTGCACACACAGACATACAAAGTCACACAGACACACTAAAACACATGGTTGTAAAACAGCTGTTTCTTACCCATCTTCATCCCATTGTGTACTTTTCCGACATACTGAGTTTTGTTGATGGACCCCTTGGTGCTGTTGGGGGCGGGGGTTTTAGCCATGCACATAACAACACCACATCCTCAAAGGTGAACAGGCCTAGGAGATGGAGATGGGCACAATCTGAAAGAGATGTTGTATCAAGAATACTGAATTTATCTCTGTCTTCACCAAGAAAAGAATCTAAGCCATGTGTGCATAACATCTAAAGATGAGGTCAGTTGTATTCAATCTTAGCTTGTCTCAAGATCACCTGGGGTGCTTCATAAATGTGTAGATCCTTGGTTGAAGATTCTGATTCAGGAGGTGAGAGTGATTTCTGTATTAAATAAAAACAAACACTTCATAAATGATTCTGATGTTCCACTAAGATTTATAAACCACTGAAATAGATCATTGGAAAAATTTGTGGATTTTAAGGACACTTGATATAGATAACAATACAGGCTATGCCCTGTCATTCTCTCTCGTAGCACCTTATTCTTTTCCTTCTAGGCAGGTGCCATAATTGGTAACCACACATTACTTTATGTCTGTCTCCCTCATAGGATATGAGATCATTAAGTGTAGGCACTGAGGCTGTTGTAGGCACAACTATACTCCTGGTACCAGTGTCTGATAAAGCATAGAGCTCAGTGAATATTTGTGGATTGGATTAATGAATAAGTAAATAATTTTATGTACTTTTTGTTTGTTTGCTTTTTAGAGAGAGAGAGAGCACAACTAGGGAGGGGCAGAGGGAGAAGGAGAGGCTCCATTCTCAGTGCGGAGCCTGACGTGGGGCTTGATCTCATGACCCTGAGATCATGACCTGAGCCAAAATCAAGAGTCAGATGCTGACTGAGCCGCCCAGGCACCCCAAATTTTATGTACTTTTTACAGTCTTATCGTATTTCAGCAGTGACTTTTTTTTTTCTGTAAAGTAGGCACAAAAAGTGATGGCAAAATCTATAAACACTATCACACACATATACACACATCAGCAGTGAATAATCAAAGGCTGGGGAATTTCATACTTTTCAAGGCCACAGATTGAGGGAAAATAAGAGGAAGCACATTAGAGGTGTGTGTGATTATTTTCCTCACTGATTTTAATGTAAGACCTTCATTGCCCTCAGTTTGTCCAGCCTCTCACACAGATCCCAGAAACTCTCAGTGTCTGGGGCTTCATGGCTCATTTGTTCCCAGGAATCTTCAGCTGACACATCCAGGAAAAAGAAGAATCTCCTACCCCCTTTCTGAGTCTGACTTCTAAAGATTGAATTTATTTCAAAAGCTCATCCCTCAAACACCAGTTTTGAGACTGGTAGAGAGTAGATGTGAGAGAGATGGGGATGGGAAAAGGGATCCTCTCATACTAGCTTTCATAGGGCTGCTCTTCCTGGTGAACAGGTTACTGCCTGGGGGTGGAATCATGATTACAGTCATATATATGCATATGCACACACATAGTACACATGTACATGCACGCATACTTGTATGCATACATCATACATCCACATACTCATACTCACTCACTACCAAGCACTCACACACATATACCATATACAGGCACTCTGCAAACGAACAGACATACACACACACCACTGCAAGAAGAAAGGAATGTGACCAGAACCAAGGACTGTGATTATGTTTGTCAGATCCTGTGGCTCAGATGCTGTGGCACAGCTCCTTTGTCTGGTGTCTGACCTGGGCACCACTCTCTGCTGCTGAGGGTTCTGACAGGCCATGGGAAGGATGTGCAAATGCTCTAGGGGCTTCTGGTTGGAAGAATATTCCTTGCATGATCTCACGATTGCTGCTTCTCAGAGACCAGGAAAGGGGTCCTTAACCACCTTTATTGGACACCTAAGAATACTCAAGGCTTCCCTGGTTCCAATTTAATTCAGTCATAAAAAAGAATACAAAAAAGGGGGCAATTAAAATAAAATCTCGGCATCTAATCCAGAAAGAAATGTCTGTTCAGCTCCAGACCCAGAACTACCTTGGGCTGACTGTCCTTCATGAGCACTTCCTCAGTATACATATCTCCATCCATTCTGTTCCATTAGGACAGTGTTCATATCAAAAGATTAGAATCCCATCTCCAGGGGCGCCTGGGTGGCTCAGTCGTTAAGCATCTGCCTTTGGCTCAGGTCATGATCCCAGGGTCTTGGGATCGAGCCCCACATCGGGGTCCCTGCTCAGCAGAGAGCCTGCTTCTCCCTCTCCCACTCCCCCTGCTTGTGTTCCCTCTCTCGCTGTCTCTCTCTCTCTCTGTCAAATAAATAAATAAAATCTTTAAAAAAATAATAATAATCCCATCTCATAAATACATCAGGCCATTGTTATTGCCTTAAAAGACTTTATACCTTCCATTTCTTCAGGACTCATCTCTGGAATCCCTCTCCACATTCCATCCCTCAACTTCTCAAAGAGCTACCATTCCTTAACCACCCAAGTCAGTCTATGACCTCTACTTGATCCATTTAAATTGGGATTAATTGCTCCTTTACACGCACTTCTGGCATCTGCAGTAACATCCAGGTCCTTGCCCCCAGGGACCTCTGTGTGGTTGTGGGAGAGTATCATCAAGTACACTCACTGTGTGGCTTGCCCTTTCCCACCATACTGACTGACGTGCTATAAATGCCAGCTGTGTTTATTTCATTAATAATAGTCTTCTCCCAGAGATGTATCTGGAAGACTGTATCTGCCCTGTCCTGCAGGACTAGAATGACACAGCAGCTGCTCTCACTAAGTCACATCCATCTGTCCATCTAGCCACGTGCCCATCCCTCAGCCTTCACTTGCTCCCTCCAAACCCCAAACCCTAGAGAGATGCACAGTAGGATTGTTTGCCCTCCTCACCTTTGGGTCTCCTGCACAAGCCTCCCTACATCTTCAGAGCTGGGTAATTTATTAATGAGACCCCAGTTCCCAATAGTTCTGAGCAAACAGCTGTACCTCCTCTTTCTTGCCAGAGTGGCAATGTCTTTTCCATGAATTGTTTAAGTTCTTTGATTTCCTGGTTGACCCAAACTTTCTTAAGCAGAGTGGTCTTTAGCTTCCGAATGCTTGAATTTCTTCCAAATTTTTTCTTCTGATTGAGTCCCAGTTGTAAAGCATTATGGTCTGAGAATATGCAGGGAATAATCTCAATCTTTTGGTATTGGTTGAGTCCTGATTTGTGACCCAGTATGTGGTCTATTCTGGAGAAAGTTCCATGTGTCCTAGAGAAGAAGGAGTATTCTGTTTTTGTAAGGTGGAATGTTCTGTACATATCTATGAGGTCCATCTGGGCCAGTGTGTCATTCAAAGCTCTTGTTTCTTTATTGATTTTCTGCTTAGATGATCTGTCTATTGCTGAGAGTGGAGTATTGAGGTCTCCTACAATTAATATATTGATATCAATATGACTCTTTATTTTGGTTAACAGTTGGCTTATGTAGATGGCTGCTCCCATGTTGGGGGTGGAGATATTTACAATTGTTAGATCTTCTTGTTGGATTGACCCTTTAAGGATGATATAGTGTGCTTCTGTGTCTCTAACTACAGTCTTTAGTTTAAAGTCTAATTTTTCTGATATAAGAATTGCTATACCCACTTTCTTTTGAGGTCTGTTGGCATGAAAGATGGATCTCCATCCCTTCACTTTCAGTCTGCATGTATCTTTAGGTTCAAAATGAGTGTCTTATTGACAGCATATGGATGGGTCCTGTCTTTTTATCCAATCTGCAGCCCTGTGCTGTTTTATGGGAACACATCAGTCCAAAACATTTGGGATACTGCAAAGGCAGTCCTAAGGGGGAAATACATAGCCATCCAAGTCTCACTCAAAAAAATAGAAAAATCCTGATTTAGCCAATTAACTTTACACCTTAAAGAACTAGAGAAAAAGCAACAAACGATGCCTAAGACACACATTAGAAGAGAAATAATTAAGATTAGAGCAGATACCAATGAATTAGACACCAGAAACACAGTAGATCAGATCAATGAAACTAGAAGCTGGTGCTTTGGACGAATTAATAAGATCAATAAACTACTGGCCAGACTTATCCAAAAGAAAAGAGAAAGGACCCAAATTAATAAAATTATGAATGAAAGGGAACAGATCACGACTAACACCAAGGAAATAGAAACAATTATTAGAAATTACTATCAACAACTATATGCCAATAAACCGAGCAAACTGGGTGAAATGGATGCCTTCCTGGAAACCTAAAAACTGCCAAGACTGAAACTGGAAGAATTTGACAACCTGAATAGGCCAATAACCTAGTATATTAACCTAATAACCTAGTATAATAACCAGTAATGAGATTGAAGCATTGATCAAAAACCTCCCAAAAAACAAGAGTCCAGAGCCTGATGGATTCCCTGGTGGAATTCTACCAAACATTCAAAGAAGAAATAATACCTATTCTCCTGAAGCTGCTTCAAAAAATAGAAACAGAAGGAAAGCTTCCAGACTCATTTTATGAGGCCAGCATTACCTTGATCCCCAAACCAGGCAAAGACCCCTTCAAAAAGGAGAAATTCAGACCAATATATCTGATGAATATGGATGCCAAAATTCTCAACAAAATCCTAGCTAATAGGATCCCACAGTACATTAAAAGGATCATCCATCACAACCAAGTGGGATTTATCTCTGGGTTGCAAGCATGGTTCAACATCCAGAAATCCATCACTGTGATAGAACACATTAATAAAAGGAGAAAGAAGAATCATATGGTCCTCTCAATTGATGCAGAAAAAGCATTTGACAAAATACAACATCCTTTCCTGATTAAAACTCTTCAGTTTAGATAGATAGAACATTCCTCAAGTTCATAAAATCCATCTATGAAAAACCCACAACAAATATCACCCTCAATGGGGAAAAGCTGAGAGCCTTTCCCTTAAGATCAGGAACACGACAATGATGCTCACTCTCTCCACTACTGTTCAACATAGAACTAGAAGTCCTAGAAACAGCAATCAGACAACAAAAAGAAATAAAATGTATTCAAAATGGCAAAGAAAAAGTCAAACTCCCTCTTTTCACAGATGACATGATGTTCTATGTGGAAAACCCAAAAGACTCCACCCCCAAATTACTAGAACTCATACAACAATTCAGTAATGTGGCAGGATACAAAATCAATGCACAGAAAACAGTAGCTTTCTTATACACTAACAATGCAACTGTAGAAAGAGAAATTAGAGAAATGATTCCATTTACAATAGCACCAAAAACTATAAGATACCTTGGAATAAACCTAACCAAAGAGGTAAAGGATCTATACTCTAGGAACTACAGAACACTCATGAAAGAAATTGAAGAAGACACAAAAAGAGGGAAAAACATTCCATGCTCATGGATCAGAAGAATAAACATTGTTAAAATGTCTATGCTACCCAGAGCAATCTACACCTTCATTGCCATCCTGATCAAAATTCCAATGAGATTTTTCAAAGTGCTGGAACAAACAATCCTAAAATGTGTATGAATCAGAAAAGACCCCGAATCACCAAGGAAATGTTGAAAAAGAAAAACAAAGCTGGGGGCATCATGTTGCCCGATTTCAAGCTATATGAAAAAGCAGTGATCACCAAGACAGCATGGTACTGGCACAAAAACAGACATATATACCAGTGGAACAGAATAGAGAGCCCAGATATGGACCCTCAACTCTATGGTCAAATATCTTCAACAAAGCAGGAAAAAATATACAATGGAAAAAAGATAGTCTCTTCAATAAATGATGCTGGGAAAATTGGACAGCCGCATGCAGTGAATGAAACTCAATCATTCTCTAACACCATACACAAAGATAAACTCAAAATGGATGAAAGACCTCAATGTGATACAGGAATCCATCAAAATCCTAGAGAAGAACATAGGCAGTAACCTCTTTGACATCGGCCACAGCAACTTCTTTCAAGATACATCCCCAAAGGCTAATGAAACAAAAGCAAAAATGAACTTTTGGGACTTCATCAAGATAAAAAGCTTCTGCACAGTCAACAAAACAAAGAGGCAACCCACAGAATGGGAGAAGTTATTTGCAAATGACACTACAGAGAAAGGGCTGGTATCCAAGATCTATAAAGAACTTCTCAAAGTCAACACCCAAAAAAACAAATCATCAGGTCAAAAAATGGGCAGAAGACATGAACTGACACTTCTCCAAAGAAGACATACAAATGGCTAACAGACACATGAAAAGATGTTCAACATCATTAGCCATCAGGGAAACTCAAATCAAATCCACATTGAGATACCACCTTACACCAGTTAGAATGGCAAAAATGGGCAAGGCAAGAAACAACACATATTGGAGAGGTTGTGGAGAAAGGGGAACCCTCTTACACTGTTTGTGGGAATGCAAGTTGGTACAGCCAGTCTGGAAAACAGTATGGAGGTTCCTCAGGACATTAAAAATAGAGCTACCCTATGACCCAGCAATTGCACTACTGGGTATTTACCCCAAAGACACAGATGTAGTGAAAAGAAGGGCCATAGACACCCCAATGTTCATAGCAGCAATGTCCACAATAGCCGAACTGTGGAAAGAGCTGAAATGCCCTTCAACAGACAAATGGATAAAGATGTGGTCCATATATACAATGGAATATTACTCAGCCATCAGAATGGATGAATACCCAACTTTTACATCAACATGGATGGGATTGGAGGAGATTATGTTAAGTGAAATAAGTGAAGAAGAGAAAGTCAATTATCATATGGTTTCACTTATTTGTGGAACATAAGGAATAACATGGAGGATATTAGGAGAAGGCAGGGAAAAATGAAGGGGGAGAAATTGGAAGGAGAGATCAACCATGAGAGACTATGGACTCTGAGATTCAAACTGAGGGTTTTAGAGGGGATGGGTGTGGGGGATGTGTTAGCCAGGTGATGGGTATAAAGGAGGGCACGTACTGCATGGAACACTGGGTGTTGTATGAAAACAATGAATCATAGATCACTGCATTGAAATCTGGTGATGTATTGTATGGTGACTAACATAACATAATAAAATTAAATTAAAAAAGAAAAGAAAACAGAGATATAACAAAAAAAAAAGTGGAAAATGTAGCCTCCATTTAATCATTTGTGAAATAAACTTAATTATAACACATGCTTCAGAGAACTGTTGTATGACTCGATGCCTTAAAGAAAGCAGACACTCAAAACTGTCACTGATTAATATTATTATTATAGCTTACTGACATGAACTAAGCAAGATCCTTCTCAGAGCCTTCACAGTCTGCAGCCAAATTCAGAGCCCACCTATCAGAGGTGCACAAAGAATGATGCAGCTTCTTCTCACACAGGGTGAGGGTCTCACTGGTGATACCCCTTGACCTCCTGAACTCAAGACTGATGCCCTGAACTCAGGACTGACCCCTTGAACTCAGGATTGACTTCCTGAATTCAGGTAACTCCTAGAAGCTTCTACCTGTTGTTTTCATCTTTTAGAAAATAATGAATTGCTGGAACAGAAAAAGTAACATTTGAGGACCACACCTACACAGATGAATCAGAAAGTCCAGACAATTACCTCAGCTTCACTATAATGTTAAAATTCCATACTGAATATTTATTTCAAACCTTAACATAAGGAGGCTGCATACCCGTGTTCTAGAGTCATGGCTTTGGAAATTGTTCCCTGTAATCTTATTTGTACAAATAAAGATGACTTCGTGAGGCAACTCTACCTGGTGTAGTCTCCATCTATAACTCACTCAGGAGCAGACCCACTTTCGTCCAGTAACAAGAGGACTCAGATAAAAGGAGACATTACCTTAATGAAAAGTCATTATGGGGCAGCTGGGTGGCTCAGACGGTTAAGTGTTTGCCTTAGACCTGACCTTCGGCTCAGATCATGATCCCAGGGTCCTGGGATCGAGCCCCACATCAGGGAGCCTGCTTCTCCCTCCCCTCCCTACTCATGCTCTCTCTCTCTATCTCTGTTGCTATCTCTGTCTCTCTCTCTCAAATAAAAAAATTAAAAAAAGAAAGAAAAGTCATTATTTCCCCAAAAATATCTGCCAATTTTCTCCGTGTGCCAGATTTTATTACTGCTAAAATAAAGACACAGATTAAAAGGGAAGCTGAAAATGCAGTCAGCTGGCTGCCCACAACTCTGGCTGCTATTGTCTCTCTGGGACCCCTGAGAGGTCTGAGCCCTTTACCAAGTCTGTAGCAAGAATCAGAGCCTGGAGAGCTCCCTTTCCCTGAGGTCCTGACAATAAAAGCTTGCTGGGTCCTCAGGCTCTCCCTCAGAGCCCCCGGCAGCTTTGTTCTACCCTCAGATACCCTTCTGATCTCTCCCACAACTGCTCTCACACCTGCCCACCAGGTGTTCAGATCTTGGCAGTAGGCAGACATTTGGGGCTGACAAAGTTGGCTAACTGCCTCCCTTTGTATTGTTGCTGATTGGGTTTTAATTGTCAATTCTTATCTGTAATGGAAAATAATTGCATAAATTTCTACGAATCATTTGCTGAGTGGAAAGAAATGGATACATCTGGGCTCCTTCTGGAGGAGTTAAAGACTCTATATGATGCAGCAGAGAGTACCACACTGGCTGGACTGGCAAGAGGTGGGACCTTTTGTGGGGGCATGGCAGTCCTCAGAGACAACACCACTCCTGACTGCCCCTTTCCTCAGGATTCTTCTTAGAGGATGTTTCTGGGTGGAGACTAGATTGTGGCTCACCTTGGGATCTCTGTCTGAACATCTGATGTTGGGGAACAGGTCAGTATGAGCTTCATCAGTATGGTACTGTAAGCTGGGCAGAGAAAGTTGTGCACTAAGGCCAGGGGCCATGCTGAGTGACTTTGGACACATCACCTCTCCTTGCTGTGCCAGTTTCTCCTTCTGTTCAGTCAGGAGATCAGACTAGACCCTCATACTGGGAATTCCTAGGGATGCCTGTGGCCGGTGGATTAGAAGTAAGAAGATTGATGGGCAGGGTCCCCAAGCAACTCATCTCAAACAAATCTGAACTTCTCCACTTAGTTCTTGTGTGCTTAACACCATAATGAGCTGAATTTTGTTGCCCCCAAATTCATATACTGAAGCCCTATCTCTCAGTACTTCTGGTTGTGACTGGCGATATGGCCTTTAAAAGGTGATTAAGTTAAAATGAAGCCATTAAAGTGGGCCTTAATCCATATGACTTACATCCTTATAAGAAGAGAAAATTTAGATAAAGAGACCTCAAAGATGCATGCACAGAGAAAAGACCATATGAGGACACAGGATGAAGATGACTATCTGCAAACCAAGCAGAGCTGGGAGAAGCCAAACCTGCCGACACCTTGATCTTGGACTTTCAGCCTCCAGAACTGTAAGAAACAAATTTCTGCTGTGTAAGCCACCTAGTCTGTGGTGTTTTGTTATGGCAGCCTGAACAGATTGATACAAAAGCTTTGTTTAAAACTTTTTTTTTTTAACTGCTAAAGGAGTGACTCATTCTTTTACCCCAGCCCAGTATTTTCTGAGTATCACTGCGTGCCAGACGCTGTTTTGAGCACTGACATTACAGAGAACAAGACAAGTCAGGTTTCTGGAGGGGTGGAGCAAGATGGCGGAGGAGTAGGAGACCTGGATATCGTCTGGTCCCAGGAATCCAGCTGGATAGGGACCAAACAATTCTGAACACCTACAAACTCAACAGGAGATCAAAGAAAAGAATAGCAACAACTCTCTGAACAGAAAAGCGACCACTTTCTGGAAGGTAGGATGTGCGGAGAAGTGAATCCGAGGCAGTATTTGGGAGGATAGACAGTGGGGGAGGGGGACTACGTAGGCTGCTTCTGGCAAGTGATAGAGCCCTGGAGCACAAAATCGGAACTTTTAGAGGTCTGCTCCGCTGAGGGATGTTGCTCCAGTGGCTAAGCAGGGGGTGGAACCCTCGCTGGGACAGTGTGGTCTCAGGACACTCGGGGTCACAGAAAGACCGGGGGTGCCTGAGTGCGGCAGAGCTCCCAGGTATCGGAGCAGGGAAGCCAGCTGCAGAGACGGAGCCGAGGAGCAGGCTCTCAGCTCAGGGTTGCCATAAACCATGATCCACGGCACAGTCGGGCCACTGCTCCTCCAGCAGGGACCCAACAAGTGGCAGATCGGGGGAGACTCCCCTTCCTCCCCTGGGAGGAGCAGTGCAGGAGTGCACCACAGGGATCTGCTGGGTTTGGAGACTCCACATGGGGTCGTGTGCCAAAGATAGAAATGCTCAGTCACATGCTGAGTGAGCATGGAGTGCGGCTGGAGACCAGGAAGACAGGAGTGATTGACTGCTTTTCTCTGGGGGCTCACTGAGGAGTGGGGCCCCGAGTTCTCAGCTCCTCTGGGCAGAGATTGGGAGGCCGCCATTTTTACTCTCGTCCTTCAAAGCTGTACTGATAGCTTGCAGGGAACAAAAGCTCCCAAGAGCAAACCCAAGCAGATGACTTAGCCAGGACCCAGCAAGGGCGGGCAATTCCACCTCTGGCAAAGACATTTGGGAACCACGGCAACAGGCCCCTCCCCCAGAAGATCAGCAAGAACAGCCAGCCAAGACCAAGTTTACCGATCAATGAGAATGGCAGAACTCCAGCGCTAGGGGAATACTGCACATAGAATTTATGGCCTTTTTACCATGATTCTTTAGTCTTTCAAAGTCAATTTTTTTAACTTTTATTTATTTATTTATTTTTTGAATTTGTCTTTTTCCCTTTTTCAACCAACATCTTATCAATCCCTTTTTTAAAAAAAAATTTTTATTTTTCATCTTTAGAATCATGTTCTATCCCTTCACAGTAGTTACCCTTATTTTTGGTATATATACATATATATATATATATATATGTATATATATATATGTAAGTTGTTCTCTCTTTAAAATTTTTAGATACAGTTTCTTTTAACAGATCAAAATATACCTTAAATCTCTAGTGTATGGCTTTGTTCTAGTCTCCTGCCTGATCACATTCTCTCCTTTTTTTTTTTTAATACTCTTCTTTCTTTTTTCAACCAACTTCTTATCTTATCAATTCCTTTTATAAAATCTTTTATAATTTTTATCTTTACAGTCATATTCCATCCCTTCATCATATTAACCCTTATTTTTGTACATATATAAGTTTTTCTTTCTTTAAAATTTTGGGAGGCACTTTCTTCTAACAGACCAAAATACACCCCAAATCTAGTGTGTGGCACTGATCTATGCACCAGCCTGATCATATTTGATCATATTCTGTTTTTTTGTTTTGTTTTGTTTTTGTTTGTTTTTATCTGTTTCTTTTTTTTTCTTTTTCTTTTTTCTTTCTTTCCCTTTCTTTTCCCCCAATTTCAGGTCTTTTCTGATTTGTTTAGTGTATATTTTCTGGGGACGTTTTACCCTGTTAGCATTTTGCTCTCTCATTCATCTATTCTACTTTGGACAAAGTGACAAGATGGAAAAAATCACCTCAACAAAGAGAACAAGAGGCAGTACCAACTGCCAGGGACCTAATCAGTATGGACATTAGTACGATGTCGGAACTAGAGTTCAGAATGATGATTTTAAAGATACTACCTGGGCTTGAAAAAAGCATGGAAGTTATTAGAGAAACGCTTTGTGGAGAAATAAAAGAACTAAAATTTAACCAAGTTGAAATCAAAAAGGCTATTAATGAGGTGCAATCTAAAATGGGGGTGCTAACTGCTAGGATAAATGAGGCAGAAGAGAGAATTAGTGATATAGAAGAACAAATGATGGAAAATAAAGAAGCTGAGAAAAAGAGAGATAAACTACTGGATCACGAGGGCAGAATTCAAGAGATAAGCAATACCATAAGACGAAACAATATTAGAATAATTGGGATCCCAGAAGAAGAAGAAAGAGAGAGAGGGGCAGAAGGTATATTGGAGCAAATTATAGCAGAGAACTTCCCTAATTTGGGGAAGGAAACAGGCATCAAAATCCAGGAGGCTCAGACAACCCCCCTCAAAATCAATAAAAATAGGTCAACACCCCGACATCTAATAGTAAAACTTACGAGTCTCAAAGACAAAGAGAAAATCCTGAAAGCAGCTCGGGAGAAGAGATATGTAACCTACAAGGGTAGAAACATTAGATTGGCAACAGACCTATCCATGGAGACCTGGCAGGCCAGAAAGGACTGGCAGGATATATTCAGAGCACTAAATGAGAAAAATATGCAGCCCAGAATACTATATCCAGCTAGGCTGTCATTGAAAATAGAAGGAGAGGTAAAAAGCTTCCAGGATAAACAAAAACTAAAGGAATTTGCAAACACGAAACCAGCCCCACAAGAAATATTGAAAGGGGTCCTCTAAGCAAAGAGAGAGCCTAAAAGCAACATAGACCAGAAAGGAACACAGACAATATACAATAACAGTCACCTTACAGGCAATACAATGGCACTAAATTCCTATCTTTCAATAGTTACCCTGAATGTGAATGGGCTAAATACCCCAATCAAAAGACACAGGCTATCAGATTGTGTAAAAAAACAAGACCCATCGATATGCTGTCTGCAAGAGACTCATTTTAGACCGAAAGACACCCCCAGATTGAAAGTGAGGGGGTGGAAAACCATTTACCATGCTAATGGACACCAAAAGAAAGCTGAGGTGGCAATCCTTATATCAGACAAATTCGATTTTAAACCAAAGACTGTAATAAGAGATGAGGAAGGACACTACATCTTACTTAAAGGGTCTATCCAATGAGAAGATCTAACAATTGTAAATATCTATGCCCCTAATATGGGAGCAGCCAATTATATATTAGATTTTATATATATATATATATATATATATATGATTCTTATATATATATATAGTTGGCTATATATATATATATATATATATATATATATATATATATAGCCAACTATCTGCAAACAAACAGGGTAAATATCAGATGGTGATGCATGCAAGTCAGAGTATTGCATTGGTGGTTTGGAGAGAGTAATTGATGGACAGAGAAAGTCTCTCTAAGGAGGTGACATTTAAGCAGAAATCCAAAATGGCCCTAAGGCGGGAACAAGCTTAATTTGCTTGAGGGAGAGAAACACCTGTGTCCTGCAAGTATGAGAGAGAAAGTCTAATGACAGGAGAGGGAGGGGTGGGAAGGGTCAGGGTGTGGAGCACTCCATCTTCCTTTAAAATCAACAGTTACAGCTAATATCACACCCACCACTTTCTAACTATGCAGTTATCACCCCACCTCACTACAAGGTTGTACATTTACTGAGTCAGGACCCTACCACCTGGCCATAACATCCCACTCCCCCAGAGAGGCCAGCTCTGGGTACAAGGACATCTACATCCAGGCCCTAGGTGGTCCTCCAGGAGAGCTAATGAAGGTGCCATCTGAATTGCAAACATTAGCATCAAAAGTATGTTTGATTGGCACTGGCTTCAGCCCCACACAGGTGTGAATCCTGCCTTTGCCACAAAATAGCTGCCTTGAACCTGTTCTCACTGTTTCCTGAACTCTAAATATGGTGATTCATAATACCTTTCTTCAGGGTTTTGGGTCAGGAACAACCCAATCATTTATGTGAAAACACCAAGCACAGCACCCAGCACACAGTTGGGCCACATAAATGTTAGTTGGCTTTGATGATTCTTTTTTTTTTTTTTTAAAGATTTTATTTATTTATTTGAGACAGAGAGAATGGGAGACAGAGAGCATGAGAGGGAGGAGGGTCAGAGGGAGAAGCAGACTCCCTGCCGAGCAGGGAGCCTGATGTGGGACTCGATCCCGGGACTCCAGGATCATGACCTGAGCCGAAGGCAGTCGCTTAACCAACTGAGCCACCCAGGCGCCCGGCTTTGATGATTCTTAATAATTGCTTCCTATATATTGGTCTTAGGACCCCTCTAGACTGAGCTGTTTGGGAGCATCAAGACACATTTCATTTCTCTATTTCCTGCATAGTACCTGTCATACTAGGATAAATAGTGGGTGCTCAGTAAGTGCTCAACAAAATTGGAAAAGTAATACTAAAAATCCTAAACATTTATTATGTGCCAGGTATGATTCTAAAGGTCATTTAATACAATGATCTACTATTATCCTCTTTTAACAACCGAGGAAATTGCGACAGAGAGCATAAGTAACCTACACTGGTCACACAACTAGTAAAGGGCAACCTTAAAACTGGCCCCAGGCTGTGTGGTTCTTAGTTACCATTTTCTTAGCCACTATTCCACACTGACTTTAGCTTATTGCAAGAGAGGGGTGGAGATAATCTCTGCTTTATGAAAAAGGCTGGGCAGCATGGGAACTTTGTTAAAGCATATCAAGCCTTTCTCCCTCCAGTGCTCCTCAGGATGGCCAGACTTCCCTTGGGGATGGAGGGTGGTGATGGGGCATTCCTTCAGAGCAGCTGCAGAGAGTTAAGTGGAGTTTTAGCTGCAAGAGACTGAATTATCAAGGGCATAGCACAAGGTCTGACCTGACCTTTTCCTCACTGAGGCTCCAGGATGTCTCAGGGCAGGGTGTCATTAATAATCATAATGATGATAATAATAACAGCCAGCATATCTGGGTGCATGGTGTGTGTCAGGACCAATGGCCTACACCTGCATTCTCTGTCAGAACTTCTTCGACTCTGTGTATGCATAAGACCCACAGATAAGGATTCTGGAGCTCAGAGAAGGTAAATAATTTGGTCTAGGGCGTGCTATCAATAAGTGTCAGGTCCAAGTATGAATGCAGCCCATGGCCTCTATTACTGCTGGGTTAGTATCCTAAAGGAAGGATAGGAAGGAGCACACACCGCTGGCCCCCTCTTCTGGGTTTCTCAACCCCTCACTTGTGTTCCCTTTGTCTGCAGGCCTCCAGTGTCTCCTGGCCCAGGTGAGGCTACCTCCTGCACACAGCCTTCTTCCTTTCCCGAGTTCTCAAGGGTCACTTTCTCTCTGGTCCCTTGTTCTTTTACTCTGCAACTTTTCTCAGGGCCTGAATCACAAGCAGCCCTGAGTGGTTCTGTTGCCCTAATGAGTATATACGTTTCTCTGTAAATTGTCTGGGAGGCTGGCAGGAAGCAATGCTGGGCTTAACATGAAATAAGGAACACTTGTTTCCTTTATCAAATCTTTTAAATTTATTGCTTATGTATTGTATCCCAATTTTTTATGTGATAAACCTGAGGCTAAGATGTTGCTAATTTGCCCCAGGTCACACTGCTAGGGGGTGGAATAGCTGGGTTTTGAGCCTGGAGACTTTGGGGCCCAGGACGGATTTGCTGAACAATTTTGAGGTAAAGCTCAGTCAACCCTTCCTTAGTCTTTACCCCCAAAGAAGGCTGTGAGGTGCCACTGTGCCCAGCACAAATTTGGTCCCTGTGGACAGGAGCACGAGGGAGAACCCCTGCCCTACACACACTAGCCCTTCCACCAGGGTCTCAGGCTGGCTCAATCCATGACCTCTCTGTGTCTCATCTTTCCCAGGTGTAAGATTGGAGGGTTGATGAGATGAAATGTCAGTTCTGCTATTTCATGATGCTGATTACAAAGGTGTTCTGAGTTCCCAGAAATTCTAAGAGGTGTCAACTATGCCATGAAGCATCTTCACAGCATCATGTTTCCGGGGTCTCAGGGGATCTCTCAGACAACCTATGACCTCCATTACATGATCTTTGTGCTTTTCTCTTCTTGTGTCTGATGCTGGCTGTGTCACTAGAGTAACAAAGACACCTTTGTAATTACTATTTGTTAACAATTATAATGTGACCAAGAGCACACAAAGATTTTTTAATGATAAATACCATTGGAGACAGAAAGGGCTCAGCTCAAAAGGGCTCTGGTGGAGATGAAAAGGGGAAGGGTTCTCATATAACCTCAGACCAACTCCCTGTTGACAGAAGAGGCAGAACAAAAATAAACAAATGCATCTTTTTGGGGTCTCAGAATTGCAATTCAGAGAGCACAGATTTGGATAGCAACCCAAACTGTGTCCCTCCTAGGGAGCAAAAATCAAAGGTTTCAAAGACAAAAGGGAACACTTGTATATATTATGTACAAAGAATTTTGATTGGTGTTGGCTGCAGAAAACTAATTTTGTCTGAATATAATTGGTTACAAAGGCAAAGTCTCTTACTGTAGTAAGTTGCAGGTGTTTGGACTGAGTCCTTGGAATATTTGTGGTTTAGCCCACTTGAAAAATTTATGTCATGGTTCCACCTGGTAAGGATGTGTATAAGGCCCATCTCTTTAATGGTTTCCTGACTTTATTTTAAAACCCCTTTGCATAAGTTACCTCATTTCATTTCACTTTTCACATACCCCCCAACCTTTCTTTGAGCTACCCAAGTTAGGTGTAATTATAGAAACTTCCAGAACCTACTTTGTTTAGGCCATCTTTTTCATTCTATTTCTCTTCCTTTTCCTCTCTCTCTTCACTTTTTTTTTCTCCAGTGGCCTTCCCCCATCATCACCACTGTCTTCCTTTACTCTTTCCTTTTCCCTCTACCAAAACTTCCCTGCTATTCTCATACTCTGCTTATAAAGGATTTACAAGATGGGTGGAGAGCAGGGTCTTCCTCCAGACTCTAACAAAATGCACAGCTATTCATTCCAGATGCATTTGGTAGACTACATATAATTTGCACAAATTTTGTGCAGATAGTGGAAAACAATATGAACATAATAAGGACACCATGCAAAGGCTTTTCAAACAGGAAGAACAAAAGGATGTTCCTTAACCAGCTCAGTAGCTGATAGGACAGCTCCAAAGTCATCAATGGATTAATCCATTTCCCTGAAGGCCCATGTCTTCCCTGGCTGGTGATCTGGCTATATTAAGCCCTATCCTTTGGGTTCAGGCCATTGGCTCTCCTGATAGGCATGAGAGGTTAGGGGTCATCACATAATAAAATGATTTAATAAAAGTTCCCATATATGTTTTCCTCTTTTATTTAGGATAGATAATTATATCAGATTCTCTAGGGACTGAGCTGCACTATCCATATTTCTAAGAGCTCCCCCACTTAATTCTAATCTGCAGTTTAGACTTAGTACTACTTTATTTTTTTAAAGATTTTATTATTTATTATTTATTTATTTATTTATTTATTTATTTATTTATTTATTTCAGAGAGAGAGAGTGAGCGAGAGAGAGAGATCACAAGCATGAGCAGGTGGAGAGGCAGAGGGAGAAGCAGACACCCTGCTGAGCAGGGAGCCCAATGCAGGGCTTGATCCCAGGACCCTGGATCATGACCTGAGATGAAGGCAGATGCTTAACTGACTGAGCCACCTAGGTGCCCCTAGACTGAGTACTACTTTAATAGAGAAACAAGTGCAGTGCTTTATTTTGGCGTCATTAGAGGTTATACTCCCCTTCCCAGAATCACTTAGGAAGTATGGGCAAATAGCCCTATTTTCTATGGAAATGGTTGCATAATCATGGCTTCCAAAGGCAGCAGATATAAAATCAGGCCTGCCTACACTCCAGGAGCCAGATAGTGCCTGCAAAGTGACTATATGGAGGCCCTAGAAGCACTGAACAGAGAAGCCTTTTACCCTGGGATAGTGGTATGAAGTGCTAAAGGCTAGGCCTGATAAGAATGGCCTCCTCTCCAGTCTGATGTCTTCCTGCACATGAGCTGAACTTAACTTGTGGGCCAAAGGTGTCATGTTTGTAGGGTTGGGGCATGGCCTAGCCCCTGAGGGAGTAGTGTCCCTTAGGACAAGGGACAACCCCCACTGGAACCAAGAGACAAATCCGCCTGTTCACTGGGAAGGGCAAAGTAAGGTATGGGTGCTCAAGCAGTGATCCCATCCCTAGTATAGGCTTTGGGTCTAGGATATACTGGCCAGCTGGTTCCTGAGGCACACCTGTTAGGGGAGACCCTCATGCAGGGCACTCCTTCTGCACCTAGTTATTCCACATCAGCCCATGACAATATTGTTGATGGAAAGAGGTCAGAGGAAGCTTTTCCCAACATGGGACGGTGACATCTGAAAGGGTTGCTTGAGGGAAATGGGACCTCCTTCCAGGAAGGCTCAAACAATGTGGTCTAGGGGATGAACTGTGTTTGAGACTAAGGCAGGGGCTCAACTTGTTGATCATCTATTTCATCTTTTGCTGCAGAGACCTTTGCAAAGCTCCCTGTGCTGGCTCATGTTTTAACATTTTTCAGTTTCTGAAGCTGCCTAGCACGTTATTCTCTCTTTTCCTCCCTCACTTCACAGGGGCCAAGCTCCTTGACTGAGGAGGGGAACTAGCCAGTTCAGGGGTGTTGCTGAGCAGACCAGGTGTCAGAGTTGAGGAGTCCAGTGTTGTGGGGAGGGGGCATGGTGAACTATGCATCAGGGAGGTGTCCACAGACCTTCCCACCAGTGCCCAGGATTCCTCAAGGCTGATGTGACCCTTGGGGCCTACAGGGAGCTACAGAGTGGCAGAAAGCTGGATCAGGTCAGTGTGCCTGTGCACCCAGCTTGGTTACTGATTCATGCATCAGAAATGCAGTCTCTCTTTCTGAACCTGTTTCCCCTTCTGTCAGAGATAGGGGTTGGACTAGATCAGGGATTTTTGTCCTGTGGTGCCTGGACTCAATGTTCCAGGAACTCCTTAAAATATGTTGAAAAATTTGTGTTCCTGAACCTGATTTCTTGAAAGTGGCTCCATAGATTTCATGGGGCTTTCAAAGGACTTTATCCCCAAATACTAAAACAAGTGGTCTAGATCTTCTGGCTACACATTAGAAATACCTCAAGAACTTTTTTAAATTACTGAAGCCCAAGCCTCATTTGTAGAGAAATTATTTTATTGGTTGGGTGTGGGCACACTTTAAAAGCTCTTCTGAAGATAGTAAGAAGGGAAAAATGAAGAGGGGGAAATCGGAGGGGTAGACGAACCATGAGAGACGATGGACTCTGAAAAACAAACTGAGGGTTCTAGAGGGGAGGGGGGTGGGAGGATGGGTTAGCCTGGTGGTGGGTATTGAGGAGGGCACATTCTGCATGGAGCACTGGGTGTTACGCACAAACAATGAATCATGGAACACTTCATCTAAAACTAATGATGTAATGTATGGGGATTAACATAAGAATAAAAAAAAAAGAGAGAAAATAAAAAAAATACAAATTAAAAATGAAAAAAATAAAGTAGAATTTTATAGATAATGTAAAAAAATAAAAATAAAATCTCTTCTGATTGTAATCTGGTATAACCAAATGGGAAATAAGTGGCAGTGTCTTACAGTGTTAAACATGTTTCCATGATGCAATAGACTGAATGTTTGTGACCACCACCCCCCAACTTCATATGTTGGAACTCTAACCCCTAACTTTAAAAAGTTTAATAAAAAGGACAAAAAAATTACATGGGTTTTAGAAGCAATGTCAAATATATAAAACTTTAAGTGACATTTAAGTAGTGTAATTTAGCCCCCATAAGTAACTTATGTCAAATTATTGCGATAGTAATACAAATATACTAAAAGTTACTCTTTAGAATTTTGTTTTACAATATATTCTCTTTTTTTAAGATTTGCTTATTTATTTGAGAGAGTGAGAAAGTAGGGGAAGGGCACAGGGAGGGGAGAGAGAGAATCTCAATAAGACCGCCCATCAAGCATGGACCACCAGGCAGGGCTCAATCCCAAGATGGAGGTCAAGCCCTGAGCTGAAATCAAGAGTTGGCTGCTTAACCGACTGAGCCACCCAGGTGTCCCTACAATATATTCTTGTAAATGAAGATACTTCAAATTGTTTAAACCTTACAAGAAAAGCATCAAAGACAAACAACAAATAAAAACAATGTGATGGTATTTGGAGATGGGGCCTTTGGGAGATGATTAGTTTATGATGGTGGAGCCCTCAAGAATGTGATTAGTACTCTTATAGGACAAGGCCAGAAGGCTAGCTAGCTCTTTTACACCTTGTGAAGACACAGGGAGAAGTCAGCAGTCAGCAACTCAGACAGGGCTTTCACCAGAACCCGACCATGCTGACACCCTTATCTTGGACTTTGAGCTTCCAGAACAGTGAGAAATATATGTCTGCTATTTACAAGCCACCCAGTCTGTAGTAGTACTTTGTGATAGCAGCCCAAATGGACTAAGACACATGGGGTCTAACTATTCCACTCCTATACATTTACACAAGAGAAAGTAAAACATGTCCACAGAAAGACTTGTAGATGAATCTTTATTCATAATAACCTGAAACTGAAAACAATCCAAATGTCCATAAACAGATGAAAAGATAAACTCTGGTATACTTAGACAATGGAACATGTATTTGCCAATTTCCATAAAAGTGTACACCTAAAATACATGGGTTTTGGATTATATATCTTGATAAAACTGATTAAAAAGCATAAACTCTCTAGGTTATATTAACAAAGCCATTAATGCCAAGTCCCCACCCCTCCTACTGAATCAAGATAAAAACCCCATACCAGCCTCACTTCCTCAGTCTTAGTGTGGGAGCTACAGCCCAGATGTTTACCTCTGGGGCATTGATAGCAACCAGTGGGGTAGGACTGGGGAGACTGGTCCTTGAGGCAGAAATGGCCCTGGGAACAGTTCCCCACCCCTGCTTTAAGTGGCCTGATGAGGGAAGGAAGCTGAGGGAGGTTTACAGGCCCAGTCACAGTGATATGCCAGAGTGTTTGGTGATGTGCGCTGTGCCACCAAGACCAAATAGAGACTTGGGTTTCAGTCAGAGGCTATTGTGATGATATTACCAGCCAAGTTCAAGGGTTTTAAAAAAAATAATGCAACTGTTTTCATATTTTTTAAATGTGACAATCTTCATCTTGACAAATAAGTGCAGTATAAAAATTTTGAGGTGAAAAGTAAAATAAAAGCTGGTTAAAATACATGCTTTACAAATCCTTGTGGAAATAATACAGAAGAGAGTTAAAATTCTCAAAAATAAAGAAAAGCTAGAATGTGTCCAATTGTATAAAGGTTTAACCCTTTCAAGAAACCAGAATAAAGCTAAAGACACAGTTTGGGGTTTCTACTGTTGAAAAATGTACAAATAACTTAGAAAAAAAACAGCGAAGGCCAAATATTGTGAGACCACTAAGCTACACTTGTCTGCAATTAAAAAAAAAAAAAAAAAAGCATTTTTTTTTTTGGTCATTCATGACATGAATTTCTGCTTTCTCCACATTAGCATGCTGACATTATGTTCACTAATTTTCATCTCTTGCCATTCTTCTCCCACACAGATAACTCCAATCCAGTCCATTTCCTCTTCTTACAGTATCATTTTTTTTTTCCTTATCCTTCACCCAAATCAAGATACCTGGAATTCTACTGCTTTTCACATTTTTACTTATTATTTGCTGTGTAACAAATTTCCCCAAATATGTCCATTTACAACAACAAATCTTCATTATCTTGCAGTTTCATTGGGTCAGAATACAAACTCTAGTTCAGGATTTCAGGAAGTGGCAGTCATCTGCTGGCGTATGACCACTGGTTATGGCCATCTGAAGGCTGGAGGACCCATTTCAGCTCTCTCACTGGGCTGTTCGCAGGATGCTTATAGATCCTTTCTCATTGACAAGGAGACCTTCTTTTTTTTTTTAATTTAAATTCAATTAGCCAACATATAGAACATCATTAATTTCAGATGTAGAGTTAAGTACTTCATCAGTTGCATATAACACCCAGTGCTCATTACATCACATGTCCTCCTTAATGCCTGTCACCCAGTTACCCTATCCCCCTGCCTACCTCCCCTTCAGCAACCCTCAGTTTCCCATAGTTAAGAGTCTCTCATGGTTTGTCTCCCAAGGAGACTTTCTTAAACTCTTATTATCAGTGAGAATTATCTGGAAAGCAGGAAATATTTTATGGTCTGATATCAGGTGCATAAATTATTTGACCTAACAATAACCTGTGCAGGGAATCTGAGACCTATCTTAGAGGTGAAAAAAGGAAATGCCCCGAAGGTTATGTGACAAATGTCAGTGGACTGGGGACAGGCACTCTTCTCCATCCTAATTCCCATCACGTTTCAGGAAATACACCATTTCCTTTTCTCTACACTGAGGAGTGTGAAGAAAATAGAAAGAAATACTAAGAATTAACAACAGCCCAGAAAGCAATATATCCCTCCCAAAGTTTATTTATTTTCCTGCAAAGAAATTCGACAGTATGACAATGAAAGTAAACAAATAAAATGACTAACTTTCCAGTTAATCATAGTTTAGCTATCCTGCAATTACATAAATCTTCAAGTATCATATATATTTAGTTAGTTTGTAGAAGGCAAAGACAGTAAGAACACTAAAATAAATACATAAGGCATAATAATTTTGTCAACAGCATGTGGGGGAAGTTGTCAAGGCTGGTTTATTTGTTAGTTTGTACAGAAGTTCAATGGCTCCTTAATTGTGTGCTGCTATTTTTTAACCTCTGCTCCTTTTGTCTTTCTGTTTAAAAAAAACATTATTTGAGGTTCTCATACCTCTGTAGCACCTGTAACAGATGTGGAGGGCTGTCCTGAGGGAAGCTTGGGAACAGTCCTCTGACTTCTAAAATACTGGGATTTCAGCCCAAAGCCTTCAGCTCAGTGTTTTGGTGAAGCTAGGGGTGGATAACCACAACTAGGTGTAAGCCTAGTGGTGCTCCACTTTCCACCTTGTCAAAATTTGCAAGCCACATGACAGTTATGTATGTCCTGGTCATTTTGCACATTTGGGAAAAATAACAATGATAAAAACAGAAACAAAATATAATAAAGGAGAGCCAAGAACCCCAGGCTGAGTTTGTTCTGCTCCTTCCAGTAGGGGTACTCATCTTTTCCCTCTCAGCATTGCTTTTTTCTCTGCCTTCTTCCTTGGCTGTTGTTTCTATGCTCAGGGTTTTGTTCAGTCTCCTCAAGGCCTCTCCTCAGCCTGACCTTGGGGCCAGTCACTAAGGCCCATTCCATCCCACTGTCATGCCCTAACAACTGTTGTAGGGGGCATCATCTATGAATTCCCTGATGAGCAGGATGGTCAGGGATGCATACAGGTACACAAACCTTAAGGGCTACCTATGTCCCTGGTCTGGTTGTTCAAACTGACCTAATGCTGCCTGGCCAACCTAAGAAAAGGGGAAAGAAGTGACAAGGTGTAGATAAGTTTCCCCAAACACATCCCATCTACAGGTGTCTCTAGATGCTTTAACACCAGGATGCAGGGAACCGTAGGTGTTTCTGTCTCTAGGAAGTAGACAGAGGAAGATATTTGCCTCCCCAAGTCTCCTTCCTTCCACCTCAGTCTCAAGGCTGACATTCTTGCTATGTGACTTTCTGAAACATTTTATCCCACCAATCAGAAGGAACAGAGGATCCTTATTGGCTTTGCCCTTTGGCCTTTCCTTTCATTTGGCCTAGATATGACACTGTGTGGCCTAGGTTCCTGTTCCCACTGGGCAGATTCTGGGCTTGTGGGCCTGAAGAGAGGGGTGTACAGAGATGTGTAGCCCTGGTGAATGCCAGCACTACTCAAGAACCAGAGTGGTCAAGGAGGTGCAGAAAAGAGAGAGATAGAATATGTTTCAAGGTCCTCTCTGACTTACCAAGAACTCCACAGCCAACCCATCCTCTTTTGTGTTTTTCTCTTAAACTTGGAACTTAGTGAAGTGGACAGACACAAAAACGGGGTTTCATGTAACTCCTGGAAGAAATATTTACCTTGGCAGGGAGATGGGCTCCTGAAAGATTTTAATTACTTTATTCATTTTGCATTGATTTTCCCCCCTCAAACATTTTATTTTGTGGTTACTATATGAAGTATATACACTCATTCTTTTTTTTATAATAAAATAATTTTTTATTATCTTCAGTTAGCCACAATATAGCACATCATTAGTTTTTGATGTAGTGTTCAATGATTCATTAATTGCCTATAACACCCAGTGCTCATCACAACACCTTAATACCATCATCTGGTTACACCATCCCCCCACCCCCCTCCTTTCTGAAACCCTCAGTTTGTTTCCTGGGATCCACAGTTTCTCACGGTTCTTCTCCCTCTCTGATTTCTTCCCCTTCAGTTTTCCCTGCCTTCCCATATGGTCCTCTGTGCTATTCCTTATGTCCTACATATGAGTGAAACCATATTAAAATTGTCTTTTTCTACTTGACCTATTTCACTTAGCATAAGCCCCTCCAGTTCCATCCATGTCGATGCAAATGGTGGGTATTCATCCCTTCTGATGGCTGAGTAATATTTCATAGTTTATATGAACCACATCTTCTTTATCCATTCATCTGTTGAAGGGCATCTTGGCTCCTTCCACAGTTTGGTTATAGTGGGCATTGCTGCTATGAACACTGGGGTCTGTGTTCTTTCACTACATCTGTATCTTCGAGGTAAATACCCAGTAGTGCAATTCGTGGGTCATAGGGTAGCTCTGTTTTTAACTTTTTGAGGAACATCCATAACATTTTCCAAAGAGGCTGTACCTACTTACATTCCCACAAACAGTGTAAGAGGGTTCCCCTTTCTCCACATCCTCGCCAACATTTGTCGTTTCCTGCCTTGTTAATTTTTGCCATTCTAACTGGTGTAAAGTGGTATCTCATTGTGGTTTTGATTTGAATTTCCCCGATGGCTAAGATGTTGAACATTTTTTCATGTGTCACGTTAGACATTTGTATGTCTTCTTTGAAGAGGTGTCAGTTCATGTCTTCTGCCCATTTTTTGACTGGATTATTTGTTTTTTGGGTATTGAGTTTGATAAGGTCTTTATAGATCTTGGACACCATCCCTTTATCTGTAATGTCATTTTCAAATATCTTCTCCCATTCTGTGGGTTGCCTCTTAGTTTTGTTGACTGTTTCCTTTGCTGTGCAGAAACTTTTCATCTTTGTTATGTCCCAAAAGTTCATTGTTGCTTTTGTTTCCCTTGCCTTTGGAGACGTGTCTTGAAAGAAGTTGCTGTGGCCATTGTCAAAGAGGTTACTGCCTATGTTCTCCTCTAGGATTTTGATGGGTTCCTGTCTCACATTGAGGTCTTTCAACCATTCTGAGTTTATCTTTGTGTATGATGTAAGAGAATGGTTCAATTTCATTCTTCTGTATATAGCTGTCCAATTTTCCAGCACCATTTAATTAAAGAGACTGTCTTTTTTCCATTGGATATTTATTCCTCATTTGTCAACTATTAGTTGACCATAGAGTTGAGGGTCCCTTTCTGGAGTCTCTATTCTATTCCATTGATCTATGTGTCTGTTTTTGTGCCAATACCATGCTGTCTTGATGATCACAGCTTTGTAGTATAGCTTGAAGTCAGGCAACATAATGACCCCAGCTTTGTTTTTTCTTTTTCAACATTCCCTTCGTGATTCAGGGTCTTTTCTGGTTCCATACAAATTTTAGGATTGTTTGTTCTAGCTCTTAGAAAAATGCCAATGGTATTTTAATAGGAATGGCATTGAAAATTGTAGATTTCTCTGGACAGCATAGACATTTTAACAATGTTTATTCTTCCAACCCATGAGCATGGAATGATTTTCTATCTTTATGTGTCTTCCTCAATTTCTTTCATAAGTGTTCTGTAGTTTCTAGAGTATAGATCCTTTACTTCTTTGGTTAGGCTTATTCCTAGGTATCTTACGGTTTTTGGTGCTATTGAAAATAGAATCGATTCCTTAATTTCTCTTTCTACAGTAACATTGTTAGTGAATAGAAATGCAACTGATTTCTGTGCATTGATTTTGTATCCTGCCATGTAACTGAATTGCTGTATGAGTTCTAGTAATTTGGGGGTGGAGACTTTTTAAAAATATTTTATTTATTTATTTGACAGAGAGAGAGACAGCAAGAGAGGGAATACAAGCAGGGGGAGTGGGGAGAGGGAGAAGCAGGCTTCCCGCTGAGCAGGGAGCCCAATGTGGGGCTCGATCCCAAGACCCTGGGATCATGACCTGAGCCGAAAGCAGTTGATTAATGACTGAGCCACCCAGGAGCCCCAGGGAAGGAAACTTTGGGTTTTCCACATAAAGTATCATGTCATCTGCGAAGAGAGAGAGTTTGACTTCTTCTTTGCCAATTTGAATACTTTTATTTCTTTTTGTTGTCTGATTGCTGATGCTAGGACTTCTAGTCCTAATTTAAACCAAAATGGTGAGAGTGGGATCTCTGTAGTTTTCCTGACCTTAAGGGAAAAGCTCTCATTTTTCCCCCATTGAGAATAATATTCACTGTGGGCTTTTCATAGATAGCTTTTATGATATTGAGGTATATTCCCTCTATCCCTACACTTTAAGAGTTTTAATCAGGAAAGGATGTTGTATTTTGTCAAATGCTTTTTCTGCAACAATCCAGAGGGTCATATGGTTCTTGTCTTTTCTTTTATTAAGGTGCTCTATCAGGTTGATTGATTTGCAAATGTTGAACCACCCTTGCATCCCAGCAATAAATCCCACCTGGTCATGATGGATAATCCTTTTAATGTGCTGTTGGATCCTATTGGCTAGGATCTTGGTGAGAATTTTGTCATCCATGTTGATCAGGGATATTGGTCTGCAATTCTCCCTTTTGGTGGGATCTTTGCCTGGTTTTGGGATTGAGGTAATGCTGGCCTCATAGAATGTGTTTGGAAATTTTCCTTCTGTTTATACTTTTTGAAACAGCTTCAGTAGAATAGGTATTCTTTATTTTTTAAATATTTGGTAGAATTACCCTGGGAAACCAGTAGTGCAATTGGTGGGTCGTAGGGTAGCTGGGCCTGGACACTTGTTTTTTTGGGAGCTTTTTAATTACTGCTTCAATTTCATTACTGGTTATTGGTCATTGTTCTATTTCTTCCTGTTTCAGTATGGGTAGTTTATAAGTTCTCAGGAAGGCATCCATTTCTTCCAGATTGCTTAATTTATTGGCATATAGTTGCTAGTAATAATTTCTAATAAGTTTTTCTATTTCATTGGTCTTAGTCATGATCTCTCCCCTTTCATTCATGATTTTATTAATCTGGGTCCTTTCCCTTTTCTTTTGGATAAGTCTGGCCAGAGGTTTATAGATCTTATTAATTTTTTCAAAGAACCATCTTCTAGTTTCATTGATCTGTCCTACTGTTTTTCTGGTTTCTATTTCATTGATCTCTGTTCTAACCTTTATTATTTCTCTTCTCCTGCTTGGTTTAGGTTTTATTTGCTCTTCCTTCTCCAGCTCCTTTAGGTATAAGGTTAGCTTGTGCATTCGAGATTTTTCTACTTTTTTAAGAGAGGTTTGGATGGCTATGTATTTTCCCCTTAGGACCACCTTTGCAGTATCCCATAGGTTTTGGACCAATGTGTTTTCATTCTCATTAGTTTCCATGAATTTTTTAAGTTCTACTTTAAATTCCTGTTGACCCAAACATTCTTTAGCAGGATGGTCTTTAAGTTCCAAGTGTTTGAATTCCTTCCAAATTTATTCTTGTGATTGAGTTCCAGTTTCAAAGCATTGTGGTCTGATAACATGCAAGGGATAATCTCAGTCTTCTGGTGTTGATTGAGACCTGATTTGTGACCCAGTATGTGGTCTATTCTGGAGAAAGTTCCATGTGCATTCGAGAAGAATGAGTGTCTATTGTTTTAGGGTGAAAAAAAATATATATATATATTCTATATATATATATATATATAGGAAGTCCATCTGGTCCAATGTATCAATCAAAGCTCTTGTTTCTTTGTTGATCTTCTGCTTAGATAATCTGTCCATTGCTAAGAGTGGAGTATTGAGGTCTCCTACTATTAAGGTATTATTATCAATATGATTCTTTATTTTGGTTAACAGTTGGTTTATGTAGTTGGCTGCTCCCATGTTGGGAGCATAGATATTTACAATTGTTAGGTTTTTTTTTGTTGAATAGACCCTTTAAGTATGATATAATGTTCCTCTAGATCTCTTACTACAGTCTTTAGCTTAAAAATTTAATTTGTCTGATATGAGAATTGCTACCCAGCTTTCTTTTAAGTTCTGTTGGCATGGTAAATAGTTCTCCATCCCCTCACTTTCAATCTGGAGGTATCTTTACATTCAAAATGAGTCTCTTGTAGATAGCATATGGATGGGTTTTTATCCAATCTACAACCCTGTGACATTTCATGGGAGCAATTTAGGCCATTTACATTGAGAGTGACTGTTGAAAGATATGATTTTAGTGCCATCATATTGCCTGTAAAGTCCCTGTTTCTGTAGATTGTCTCTGTAAATTTCTGGTCTATATTACTCTTGGGGTCTTTCTTCTTTTATAGAATCCCCCTTAATATTTCTTGCAGGGCCAGCTTGGTGGTCACATATTCTTTTAGTTTCTGCTGGTCCTCGAAGCTCCTTGTCTCTCTGTCCACTCCGAATGACAACCTTGCTGGATAAAGTATTCTTGGTTGCATGTTTTTTTTCATGTATTGCCCTGAATATGTCTTGCCAGGCCTTTCTGGCTTGCCAGGTTTCTGTGGACAGGTCTGACATTATTCTGATGTTCCTCCCTCTTTATGTAAGAAATGTCTTCCCCTTAGCTGCTCTCAGGATAGCTTCTTTGGCTCTAAGATTTGCAAGTTTTAGTATTATATGCCAGGGCATTGGTCTGTTTTTATTGATCTTGGGAGTGGTCTTCTCTGCCTCTTAGACGTGAAAGCTTGTTTCCTTCCCCAGATTAGGGAAGTTCTCAGCTACAATTTGCTCAAATATACCTTCTAGTCTTCTCTCTCTCTCTCTCCACCCCCTCAGGGATCCCAATAATTCTGACATTGGAACATTTCATGGCATTATTAATCTCTCTCAGTCTGATCTCATGGGCTTTTACCTGTTTATCCCAGGCCTCCTTGGTTTCCTTCCTTTCTATCATCCTATCTGCTAGCTCACTAGTTTGTTCTTCTGCTTCATTTGCCCTGGTTGTCAGGGTATCCAGTTTAGACTGAATCATTCATAGCATTTTTAAGTTTGGCTTGATTAGCTCTCATTTCTGCCCTTAGAGATTCTATATTGTCACTAATATTTTTCTCAAGCCTAGATATCGACTTTGTAATTGCTACTCTGAAGTCTATCTCTGACATCTTGCTTATATCCATATCCATTAGATCTGTGGCAGAGGCCATTGTCTCTTGTTCTTTTCTTTGTTGGGAGTTCCTCTTCCTAGTCATTCTGTTGTGGGGTGGCTGAGGAAATGTACAGAGTCCAAAGTATTAAACATAACCCAAGCAGGATGCACCCTAGGAAAATCCAGAGGGTCAGAAGCCACCACCGAAAAAACAAAGCCAAATGAAACACAATAATAAAATTATAAAATTTAAAAAGTAAAAAAAATTAAAAGTAAAAAAAAAGAGTGAGTGAGGTGAAGGGGGGCTATAATTGCTCAGTGTGGACAAAGTAGGGTGTTTCAGTTGTTCCTGCGTGTATTTTGCTATGTTTTTTAGAGGACAGTACTTCCCAAAATTACAGGGAAAGTCACACTTGTATATACATAAAAGTAATATTGAATAGGGAAAAAGAAAGACTACAATGAAGCCTATATCTATAAAAAAATATAGGTGTGAAAAAGTACAAGTAAAAAAGCTACTATGAAATATAAGTTGATATATTAAACATCTAGTTGAAATGAGAAAAGGTAAAAAGAAAAAACAGAGAAGAAACATAAGAGAAAGAATAAAAAGGAAAAGAGAATTGTATCTGAAAAATAAACAAGCTGTGTGGAGCTCAATATACTGTTTTCCCCTGGTGTTGGGATTTTACAGTCTTATGGGGACCGTAGGGCTGTTGTACTCTTGTTCTTCCAGCCTGTCTTCTGGGAGAGGGGCCTGCTGTGCTGTTTATCAGGCAACCCTGCTTGGGCAGAGTTACCCTGCCCCCTGTTGGGGGATGGGCTCAGTGGAAACCGGTTTTTTGAGCTTTTCTTCTCTGGCAGCTTTCTGAACCTCTTCTGAGGGTCAGAGCAAAAATGGCTGCACCCAAACCTCTGGCTCAGAGCAAAGAAATCACAGTCTGCTCTCTTCACTAAACCCTCCAGGGCAAGCAGTCTCTGTTTCTGCGTGCACTGCTGAAAACCACAGCCTCCCATGGTGTGTGCCCACAGTGACTCTCTCAGAGGTCATCCCAGGGGCCCTGGCATGTCCCTGCTTTTGTGCTTCTAAAACCTTGAGCTGCAGCAGGCTTGTGTGTGCACCCGCACCTCCTGGATCCTGTCTGGGCACTGCTCTAAAGCCCTTTCCTGGCCACTACAACTCTGAGAGTTTTCACCTGGTCCCTGGTGCAGGACACTTTTGTGCTCCTGTGTTATATGTTATACCACTTTCTAGGAGCCACCTTATGGAGGCTCCCTTCCCCTTTTGTTTATCTTCTGATCTCTCTATCCACAGATTCATGACTCCACCCTTCCTACCTTTGGACAGGCAGTGCTTTTCTGCTTGTAGGGATCCAGATGTAAATTCTTACATCTCAGGCTGATTCAGTGGGTGTTCAGAATGGTTTGGTTGGTAGATATCCAGCTAAATTCAGGGGACCAATTGAAGTGGGGTCCCATACTCCTTCACCATCTTGCCTCCTATCATCTAAAGTATATACACTCATTCTTGAAATACAAGAACATTTAGATAATCAAACAGGGTAAAAATTTTCCAATAAACCCACTTTTTAGAATGTTTAAAGGAACATTCTATCATATAAATCACTGCTTTTTAAAATACAAAATTGAGATATTTTATAGACCAAAGAATGAAGGGATTTTTTTCTTTGTCTCTTAGTGGGTAAAGACAAAATGGAGGGCTGGGCGCCTGGGTGGCTCAGTTGGTTAAGCGACTGCTTTCGGCTCAGGTCATGATGCTGGAGTCCCTGGATCGAGTCCCGCATCGGGCTCCCTGTTCAGCGGGGAGCCTGCTTCTCCCTCTGACCCTCCCCCCTCTCATGTGCTCTCTGTCTCTCTCATTCTCTCTGTCTCAAATAAATAAATAAAATCTTTAAAAAAAAAAAAGACAAAATGGAGGGCTGAAAAGGTCAGAATGGAGATGGGGCCATCATCTCATCTAAGCAGCAGGCCAAGGGGAGAGGAAACATGCACCCAAAGGATATGTGGTGAAGACCTGAGCATGTACAGGTGGGGTCACCTGCATTGGCTCATTGACAAAGACACTCCATGGATCATGTCTCAAGGAGTGGCCAGAGCACTGGAGGAAGATCACTTTCCTTTGGGGAACATGAGTATGAACCAAATAGGATTTTTCTGCTATATGAGCTAGGTTCAAATTCCAGTTCTTTTACAGACACACACCTTGAGGCCTGAGACAAGTTGTTAATATTCTCTTAGCTTCAGTTTCCACAAATGAGAAATGGAAAGAATAGAATTATGTGCTAAAGTCTCCTGACTTTACCATGGGGCATCTGAGCAGTGAAGTGATCAGGGTATTCCATCCTCAGTCTGTCCCCTAAAGTCCTGAACAGCAAAGAAGTGGTTGAGATTCAGTCCAGGCTCCTCCTTGTGTCCCTTGGGGGAAGCAATGGACAGCCATAAGGACCAAAGCCTGCAGCCTAAAACTGAATAAACCTCAGCAAGGCCAGCAGCAGGATCCAAACTGTGAAACTGAGCACTTCTCTCTGTTGATTCAGTCAGTCTCACAGCTATTTAGTCACTGAAATAACCTGCCTAGTCTTTTCTGCAGCTTCTAGGCCATTTTTACAGTCTTTTTTACAGAGCACAAGAATTTTGTAAACAGCTACTGGGCAGTCTTTTTTTTTTTTTTTCCTGCTACATTTGTGCAGCCTCCCAGGACTGTGAGGTATGGCCATCCCATTGAGGGTGCTGTTCTAGGACCCTGGGCAAGTCTGAACCAACCAGGGAGGACTCTTACAGACATGACTCAGCTTTGAGTGACAGAAGTTTCCAGGGCTGTCATGGTGTCCCCTCAGCCCACCTTCTTGAGGACTCAGAACCAGGTACAGCCAAAGTGGTTTTAAACCCTTGTACCAGCCACACCTGAACAAAGGTCTCTGTAGGGGTTCAGAAGGAATTGCCTTAAATGGGCCACTTTGGCATTCAGATTATGCCAAGCTAAAAACAGCAGAAGGCAAAATACTCAAGAAGAAATTTACCTCCCCCATCCCTAACTGCCTAAAAGAATTTAGATAGAGAACCTGCTCCAGGAAGAAAGCTATCACCAGAGCTGACAGGTGTGACTTTGCTCTATTTAACTGTGAAGACACTTCTGCACCTGTGGTAACTCACTGCTGCCCTGAATCCGAAATGCTCACTAACTCACTTCTCACTCCTCTGCCATGTAGCTCTGTTTCCTCCCTCAGAACCCACAGACATTTTTATGATTCAGGACCAGGGACAACATCCTAGACATCAGGGATTCCCCCATGATCCTACACCAAGAATGAGTCTACTTTTGTTCTGATTGCATGCTTCATATGCTACACTACCTCTGCCTAGGTCTGGCCTTGTTCAAAGATTCAACACTGGAGAAGAAAAAGAAATCACATGTGGAGCTGTTTAAAGTAGAAAACTGGAATTCCTGTGCTTTCCCTTTACATCCCTTTACATCACAAGAGCACTGTTTCTGAAGGGTAAAGGAGACCATGTCCATGTTACAAGTGGAGAATAAGACACAAGACTTTAACACAGCAACTCAGGATGTCATGTTAAGGCAGCTCTATTTCCACACTAGGCCCTCCTCTCTGGTAGAGTGAAAAACCTGGATTCCTGTACCCTATCCTGCTATCTGGACAAAATTCCTGCTGCCTTTCACAGAGACTCTAAGACTCACCTTCTTATTTTCCACCTCATCTGCCTGGTCCAGATATCAGAGGGACCAAGGGCAGCAACAGTGTCCTGCAGCTGTCATCACAGCTGCTATGTGACTTTGGACAAACTACTCATCTTCTTTGTGCCTAGCATCCTCTTGTGAAATGTCCTCATCTGCTTCCTAGTATTGTTGTGAGGATAAAATGAGACAGGCTTGTAGAGAGCTTACTAAAGTGACTGTCACAATATAGTCACACTGTGAATGGCAACTATTGTTGTCATTGTATTGTTGCTGTTATCATCACCATCATCATCACCATCATTATCATCTCCACCACCATCATCATCATTGAATCTAGTAATTGTCCCATAAAACAGATCAGGTATCACCATCACCATTTTATAGATGAGGAAATTGAAAATGAAAGTGGAAAAGATGTTTTGATGGTAAAAGTTAAATGTAGTTGGACCTATTAGGAAATACTTGATTACACCAGTATTATTTATCATGGAAAGTTGCCCCTTTTTTGACAAATGGAAGCTGCTTCAATAAGTAGGATTGTAATAGAAGGGGTTTCAGCAGGCAAACAAATCCAGCTGGGAGCCTGCCTATGGCTCATGTCTCTCAGCATGTTGTGCATCAGGCACAGACTTGAAGAGAATGCTCAAGAGGATGTGAGAACTTCATGTCCTATATCCATCAGACCAAGCTTTATGACCCTGAGCACATCCCTTCTCACCTTGTGTCAGCCCACCCAGCTTAGTATTAAGAATGATGCTTACATGAAATAAGTCAGTCAGGGAAAGACAAATACCATACGATTTCATTCATATGTGGAATTTAAGAAACAAAACAAATGAACATAGGGGAAGGGAAGGAAAAATAAAATAAGATGAAAATTGAGAGGGAGGCAAACCATAAGAGATGCTGAACTCTAGAAAACAAACTGGTGATTACTGGAGGGGAAGTGAGTGGAGGGAAGGGATAATTGGGTGATGGGGATCAAGGAGGGCACTTGATGTAATGAGCACTGGGTATTAGATACAACTGATGAATCACTAAATTCTACTCTGAAACTATTTAAAAAAAAAAAGAATGATGCTGATATTTGTCAAGCATATCAATATTCACAAAAACTTTCTCATCCATTTTTTTTTCCAATCCTCTTAACAAAAAAGCTAGGAAAAGATGGGGGAATACAAGCCTACTATCAAGCCCTAATATTTAAACAACATTATTTATACTGTGAAGTAGTTTTATATAGATATTGGATCCTCAATATCTCTATGCAGAATGGCTACCTACTGCACAGGGTCCCGCCTCTATAAACAAAAAGAGTTGTGTGTTACATAATCCATTGGCCAACATGAGGTAGAGCAATTTATCATAGGAAAAAATAAAATAAGACAGATAAGAGTTACCTATATATTTGCTTCTTGTCCCATCAGTGAGTGTGAAGGTACTACTAATGTATAGCACCATCCCTTCTTGTCTAAGTATTTTCTTTATTGTCAGATATGTCATTTCTAAATAATTTCATGTCCCCCACAGGGACAAGTCAACCACACTGTTATAACTCACAGCACTATAACTCTTTGGAACCTGATTGTATGGAAACAACACAACTCACCTTTTCTCTACAGTTCCCTAATACCATTTATCTAATGCTGGTTCCATCATTACTCATGATGCTGCATCACCTGTCATGTTGCCCATAAACACTGCATTCTGATAACTGTCCCAAAAGTTGTTGTGTTTCACTTGCAATGACTATAAATACAAGTTTATAAAGAAAATGCAAGATATGAGTGATAATTTATTTTCTGGTCATGTTAACTTCATTGTTCAGAATTTTATAACATACATGCAGAACACCATGACCTCAAACTCTTTAGGCCATAATTAGGCCATTGCTAGATATGATTTTTTCCATACTGACAATATCCCTGCCTTGCACATCTCACCACAGCAGTCAGAGAGGCAAGGGGCCCTGGCAGACTAACAGTGGTCCCATTCACACACAGAATATCTGTTAATTGCCCAGGCAACACATGAGAGCAACCTGGGAGAGTGTAAGTTCACTATACCAATGAGAGGCAAGAAAGATAATCAATTAGAAGGGCTTGTAGTATCACCTACAACCTCTAAACAAATCCAGCTGGGATTTGGAGCTATAACCTCTAAAGTCCTAGGAAATAAATGTAGTCATCCCCCGAGGACTTCCTGGCATGTGAGGTGATTTTTTTTTTTCTGGTTACTAGTGGCAGGCACAGAGGGTAAACAGGGTGGAAGATGCCTGCTACCATACCTGCCTCCCTCAGGAGCTATAGACCAGAGATGACACTGTAATCAGAATATGGACAGTCTAAATCAAGTCTAAAAACTCTTTGTGTAGACCTAGATCCCAGAGATTTTTCCCTATGTTTATTTTCTAAAAATTTTATAGCTTGATGTTTTACATTTATGTCTGTGATCCATTTTGAGTTAATTTTATGTAAGGTGTGAGACAAGTTGAGGTTCATTTTGTTTTCTGTGGATGTCCAATTGCTTTAGCACCATTTGTTAAATTGCTTTTGCACTTTTGTCAAAAATAAGTTGGGCATATTTTTTCAGGTCTATTTCTGGTTTCTGTATGTTGTTCCATTGTTAGAGAGAAAAAATAAATTCTTTACAGATTCTCTAACTGGCCTAAGAATCACATTGACATGAGACAGATTAACAGGAGAAAATCAAAGAAAAGTTTAATATGGGAGAGACCCAGGAAAACTGAGTAACTCCCTGAAATGTTTGAAGCCATCATTTTAAATAATATCTTCAGCTAAAGATGAAAGATGGATAGGGCATTATGGAGGCCACTAGATAAAGTACAATAAACAAGGACAGTGTTGTTATGCAAAGTTAAGTCTTTGCCTTCTTCATTGATAACAGTTTCTAGAGATTTAGAGTTTACCCCTCTTCCTAGTAAAGCAAGGGAGATGTCCTTCAAATGGATGTTTTCCTTATTTATACATGTATATGTCTCTTACAGAAAGGGTAACTTCTTGGTTTTCAGAGCTTCTCTTGTGTCTGCAATCTCTTAAAAATAATCAGCTTAAAGTAATAGATATGCCAAAGAGACATAGGTTGGAGTGGCGAAATTTGCTCCCCTCCACCCTCCACCAATACAACAGAGTATTGGTTATTGTAGACATATGGTAAGTCTTGAAATTGGGTACACTGATTATTCCGACTTTATTCTTTTTTTTAAAGATTTTATTTATTTATTAGAGAGAGAGAGCACAAGCAGCGGGAAGGGCAGAGGGAGAGGGAGAAGCAGGTTCCCCGCTGAGCAGGGAGCCCAATGCATGGCTTAATCCCAGGACCCTGGAATCATGACCTGAGCCAAAGGCAGACACTTAACCAACTGAGCCACCCAGGCAACATTTTATTCTCCTTTTTAAAAGTTGTTTTAGCTTTTCTAGTTTTGTTGCCTTTCGATATAAATATTAGGATAACTTTGTCTACCTTTACAAAAGTTTTTGCTAGAATTTTGATAAGAATTACATAAAGCTTTATATCAATTTGGAGAGAATTGACATCTTTGCTCTGTTGAATATCCCAATTCATGAACATGATAACACTAAGTATACTGCTAACTATGGATTTTTTTGTAGATTTTTTTTATTAAGTTGAGCAAATTCTCTTCAACTAATTCTTATTTTTCTTAGAACTTTTTCATAAATAGGTGTTGAATTCTATCAAATGATTTTTCTCCTTCAATTGATATGATCACATGATTATTTTCTTCTTTAGACTGTTACCATGGTAGGTTATATTGATTAATTTCAAATAATGAATGTGAGATGTCCTAACCTGACAACCCCTTTAGCTACTCTGGCAGGGAAAACACATTACTTTGTTACTTTCAGGTGGGAGAAGTCTGGGTCCCCACTTGCCCTCCATTTTCAGTCTCTAGGGAGGAGCAATGTGAACTCCTTCAACTTTCAGTGTTGACACTTGCTGGCAAGGAAAGGTCCTAGGTGTATAGGACTTAAACCCCAGCCCCAGCTCCATTATGTGTAATGTGGATCCAGCCTAAGGTTTCAATCCATAAAATGGGCATAAGCATTTCCATCTATCTTTCTCTATAGGATTCAAATCTTATATTAGATGTAAAAATTGTGTTAGATTACTGTTCTTCACAGTATGGTCTTTAGACCAGCCATGTTGGAATCACCATGAGTGCATATTATAAATAAAGCTCCCTGGGCCTCATCTCAGACCCAATAAAATCAGAATCTTTAGGAATAAGGCCTAAGTGTACATTCCTAAACAGGTCTACAAATTATTTTTATGTATAATTAAATCTGAGGCCCACAAGTTTTAGATTTGCAAATATAAGGGATTACTTCTTGTGTCTTAATAGAGTGGGAACATCTGGGTGTCAGAAAGCAACAGGGATGACAGCTGAACTAATGATAACCACAGTGCTGCTATTTATGCACTACTTTCTTGGTGTGATCAAGTGGTCACAAGGGAAAAAGCATCATCAATATGTGTTAGGTACATTCATCTGTTTTCTTGCTCATTCGTTCATTCATTCATTCATTCATTCAGCCATTCATAAAAATGCAGGATACAGACTAAAAGGCACTATGTTAGGTGTTAAGGAATTAGATGGGGTCCAGGTACCAGCTAGAACTAAGATGAAAACAGCCCCTGCCCTATGGGAGTCCACACTGTAGTAACACCTATAAAGTAAATGCACTGTTGTAAATTCTACCCAAAAGAGCAACATTCAACCTAGGGAAATTCCAGTCTTTCACATAGGAGCATATGAACTTACTCCAAGGAGAACAGGAGGTTCCCAAGTGAAAATGGAGTGAGATGGGGGTTCCAGATTATGTGATATTGGTTAGGTCTGTGACATGAACAAGTATGTATGTGTACAGATATGTACATGTGCTTATGCTGTCTGTGTCTCTTCGTGTGTATTGCTGAGTACTAATGTACCTAGGCGCTATCTGTACATCTGTGTCTATGTTAACCCAACACATTGCCTACTGTCTCATGTGTGTCTGTGTGAATATAGCAAATACTTACTGAGTACTTAGTCTGCATCAGAAATGTTCTGTTCTACATGCCATCTTATTTAATCTTCACAACAATCCTAGGTTTTATTATCATTTGAAAGATTAAGAAACTTTGACATGAAGAGTTTAAACAACTTGCTGGTGGCCACAAGCTTGCAGGTGGAGAAGCTTTTTGAACTCAGGAAGTCTGGCATCAGTGTCTACCTGCTGGTGACTATACTATGGGTCTGTGTGTGCTATGCACACTATACATGAAGAGATAGATGTATGCCTACATTTACATTCTGGCATGAAAAAGCCATTGAAAGTTAAGTGAAAAGAAAGGTCAGGAACATGGCAGGGATGTCCACTATCACCATTGCTATTCAATGCAGTACTAGAAGTCCTAGCCACAGCAATCAGACAACAAAAAGAAATAAAAGGCATCCAAATTGGCAAATAAGTCAAACTCTCATTCTTTACAGATAATATGATTCTTTATGTGGAAAACCAAAAAGACTCCACCCCAAAACTGCTAGAACTCAAGCAGGAATTCAGAAAATGGCAGGATATAAAATCAATGCACAGATATCAGTGGCATTTCCATACACCAACAAGACAGAAGAAAGAGAAATTAGGAGTTTACAATTGAACCCAAAACCATAAGGTACCTAGGAATAAATATAACCAAAGAGACAAAGAATCTGTACTCAGATAACTATAAAATATTCATGAAGGAAATTGAAGAAGACACAAATAAATGGAAAAAATATTCAATGCCCATGGATTGGAAGAACAAATATTGTGAAGACGTCAATGCTACCTAGAGCAATCTACACATTCAATGCAATCCCTATCAAAATACCATCCACTTTTTTCAAAGAAATGGAACAAATAATCCTAAAATTTGTATGGAACCAGAAAAAAGCCCGAATAGCCAGAGGAAAGTGGAAAAAGAAAAGGAAAGCTGGTGGCATCACAATTCTGGACTTCAAGATCTTTTATCAAGCTGTAATCATCGGGGCACCTGGGTGGCTCAGTCGTTAAGCGTCTGCCTTCAGCTCAGGTCATGATCCCAGGGTCCTGGGATCGAGCCCCGCATCTAGCTTCCTGCTTGGCGGGAGGCCTGCTTCTCCTTCTCCCACTCCCCCTGCTTGTGTTCCCTCTCTCACTGTCTCTCTCTCTCCATCAAAATAAATAAATACAATATTAAAAAAAAAAGCTGTAATCATCAAGACAGTATGGTACTGGCACAAAAACAGACACATAGATCA
>NC_058413.1:80191952-80230163 GCF_002201575.2 Neomonachus schauinslandi | reverse complement strand
AAAAGGAATGAGATCTTGCCATTTGCAATGACGTGGATGGAACTGGAGGGTATTATGTTGAGTGAAATAAGTCAAACAGAGAAAGACATGTATCATATGATCTCACTGATATGAGGAATTCTTAATCTCAGGAAACAAACTGAGGGTTGCTGGAGTGGGGGGTGGGGTGGGAGGGATGGGGTGACTGGGTGATAGACACTGGGGAGGGTATGTGCTCTGGTAAGCACTGTGAATTGTGCAAGACTGTTAAATCACAGATCTGTACCTCTGAAACAAATAATGCAATATATGTTAAGAAAAAAAAGGAAGAAGAAGAAGAAGGTAGCAGGAGGGGAAGAATGAAGCGGGGGAAATTGGAGGGGTAGACGAACCATGAGAGACGATGGACTCTGAAAAACAAATTGAGGGTTCTAGAGGGGAGGGGGGTGGGAGGATGCGTTAGCCTGGTAATGGGTATTGAGGAGGGCACATTCTGCATGGAGCACTGGGTGTTATGCACAAACAATGAATCATGGAACACTACATCTAAAACTAATGGTGTAATGTATGGGGATTAACATAAGAATAGAAAAAGAAAAAAGAAATGAGAGCTGATCTGGCAGAACTTAAAAATGTTATCAATGAGATCCAATCTAATCTAGAGACTCTAACAGCTAGGGTAAATGAGGCAGAAAAATGAATTAGTGATCTAGATGACAAACTGATAGAAAAGAAGGAACAGGAGGAAGTCTGGAACAAACAGCTTAAAATCCATAAAAACAGAATTAGAAAAATAAGTGATGCCAAGAAATGTTCCAATGTCAGAATTATTGGGATCCCTGAGGGGATCGAGAGAGAGAGAGGACTAGAAGATATATTTGAGCAAATTGTAACTGAGAACTTCCCTAATCTAGGGAATGAAGCAAGCATTCATGTCCTAGTGGTAGCGAGGACCCCTCCCAATTTGAAGGAGAACAGATCAGTGCCCTGGCATGTAATAGTAAAACTCACAAATCTTAGAACCAAGGAAACCATCTTCAGGGCAGTTAGGGGAAACAGATTCTTACATACAGAGGGAGGAACATCAGAATAACATCAGACCTATCCACAGAGACCTGGCAAGCCAGAAAGGGCTGGCAAGACATATTCAGGGTACTAAGTGAGAAGAACATGCAGCCAAGAATACTTTATCCAGCAAGGCTGTCTTTTAGAACGGATAGAGAGATACAGAGCTTCCAGGACCAGCAGAAACTGAAAGAATATGTGACCACTAAGCTGGCCCTACAAGAAACATTAAGGGGGATTCTATAAAAGGAGAAAGACCCCAAGAAGGATAGAGAACAGAAATTTACAGAGACAATCTATAGGAACAAGGACTTCACAGGCAACATGATGACAATAAAATCATATCTTTCAATAAACACCTCAACATGATTGGCCTAACTTCTCCATAAAACAGCACAGGGTTACAGGTTGGATAAAAAGACAGGACCCATCCATATGCTGTCTACAAGAGACTAATTTTGAACCAAAACATACATCCAGACTGAAAGTGAAGGGATGGAGACCCATCTTTTATGCCAAAGGAACTCAATAGAAAGCTGGGGTAGCAATTCTCATATCAGACAAATTAGATTTTAAGCTAAAGACTGTAGTTAGAGACACAGAAAGATACTATATCATTTTAAAGGGTCTATCCAACAAGAAGATCTAACAATTGTAAATATCGACTCCCCCAACATGGGAGCAGCCATATACATAAGCCAACTGTTAACCAAAACAAAGAGAGATATTGATAATAATTGGTTAGTTGTAGGAGACCTCAACACTCCACTCTCAGCAATGAACAGATCATCTAAGCAGAAAATCAACAAAGAAACAAGAGCTTTGAATGACACTGGACCAGATGGACCTCACAGATATATACAGAACATTCCATCCTACAGCAACAGAATACTCATTCTTCTCAAGCACACATGGAACTTTCTCCAAAATAGACCATATACTGGGTCACAAATCAGGTCTCAACTGATAACGAAGATTGAGATTATTCCCTGCATATTTTCAGGCCATAATGCTTTAAAACTGGAACTCAGTCACACAAAAAAATTGGAAGAAATTCAAACACTTGGAAGCTAAAGACCACTCTGCTTAAGAATGTTTGGGTCAACCAGGAAATCAAAGAAGAACTTAAACAATTCATGGAAACCAATGAGAACAAAAACACAGTGGTCCAAAACCTTTGGAATACTGCAAAGGCTGCCCTAAAGGGGAAATACTTAGCCATCCAAACCTCATTCAAAAAAATAGAAAAATCCTGAATTCACCAACTAACTTTACACCTTAAAGAACTAGAGAAAAAACAGCAAATGATGCCTAAGCCGTGCATTAGAAGAGAAATAATTAAGATTAGAGCAGAGATCAATGGAATAGAAAACAGAAATACAGTAGAGCAGATCAACGAAACTAGAAGCAGGTTCTTTGAAAGAATTAATAAGATCAATAAACCACTGGCTAGAATTATCCAAAAGAAAAAAGAAAGGACCCAAATTAATAAAATTATGAATGAAAGGGAACAGATAATTACTAACACCAAGGACATAGAAACAATTTTTAGAAATTATTATCAACAACTATATGCCAATAAATTAAGCAACCTGGAAGAAATGGATGCCTTCCTGGAAACCTATACACTCCCAAGACTGAAACAGGAAGAAATCGACAAGCTGAATGGACAAATAACCAGTAACGACATTGAAGCACTAATTAAAAACCTACCAAAAAACAAGAATCCGGGGCCTGATGGATTCCCTGGGGAATTCTACCAGACATTCAAAGAAGAAATAATACCTATTCTCTTGAAGCTGTTTCAAAAAATAGAAACAGAAGGAAAGCTTCCAGACTCATTCTATGAGGCCAGCATTACCTTAATCCCCAAACCAGGCAAAGACCCCAACAAAAAGGAGAATTTCAGACCAATATCTCTGATGAATATGGATGCCAAAATTCTCAACAAAATCCTAGCTAATAGGATCCCACTATTAAAAGGATCATCCATCACGACCAAGTGGGATTTATCCCTGAGTTGCAAGGTTGGTTCAACATCTACAAATCCATCACTATGATAGCACACATTAATAAGAGGAGGGAGAAGAACCATATGGTCCTCTCAATTGATGCAGAAAAAGCATTTGACAAAATACAGCATCCTTTCCTGATTAAAACTCTTCAGGGTGTAGGAATAGAGGGAATATTCCTCAAGTTCATAAAATCCATCTATGAAAAACCCACAGTGAATATCATTCTCAATGGGGAAAAACTGAGAGCCTTTCCTTAAGATCAGGAACATACACAATGCAATCAGAAAACAAAAAGAAATAAAAGGTATTCAAATTGGCAAAGAAGAAGTCAAATTCTCTCTCTTCGCAGATGACATGACACTTTATGTGGAAAACCTAAAAGACTCCACCCCCAAATTACTAGAACTCATACAGCAATTCAATAATGTGGCAAGATACAAAATCAATGCACAGAAATCAGTTGCTTTCTTATACACTAAAAATATAACTAGAAAGAGAAATTAGATAATCGATTCCATTGACAATAGCACCAAATGCCATAAGATACCTTGGAATAAATCTAACCAAAGAGTCAAATGATCTATACTCTAGGAACTACAGAACACTCATGAAAGAAATTGAAGAAGACACAAAAAGACGGAAAAACAGTCCATGCTCATGTATTGGAAGAATAAACATTATGAAAATGTCTATGTTGCCCAGAGCAATCTACACTTTCAATTCCATCCCAATCAAAATACCAATGGCATTTTTCAAAGTGCTGGAACAATCTTAAAATTTGTATGGAACCAGAAAATACCTCGAATCGCCAAGGAAATGTTGAGAAGGAAAAACAAAGCTGGGGGCATCAAGTTGCCTGATTTCAAGCTATATTACAAAGCTGTGATCATCAAGACATCATAGTACTGGCACAAAAACAGACACACAGATCAATGGAACAGAATAGATAGAGAGCCCAGATATGGACCTTCAACTCTATGGTCAACTAATCTTTGACAAAGCAGGAAAGAATGTCCAATGGAATAAAGACAGTCTCTTCAACAAATGGTGTTGGGAAAATGGACAGCCACCTGAAGAAGAATGAAACTTGATCATTTTCTTACACCATACCCAAAGATAAACTCTAAATGGATGAAAGACCTCAATGTGAGACAGGAGTCCATCAAAATCCTAGAGGACAACATCAGCAGTAATCTCTTCAACATCAGCCACAGCAACTTCTTTCAACACAGGTATCCAAAGGCAAGAGTCACAAAAGTGAAAATGAGCATTTGGGGCTTCATCAAGATAAAAAGCTTCTGCACCCAAAGGAAATGGTGAGCAAAATGAAGAGACAACCCACGGAATAGAATAAAATATTTGCAAATGACACTACAGATAAAGGGCTGCTATCCAGGATCTAAAAGGACTTCTCAAACTCAACACCCAAAAAACAAATAATCAAGTCAAAAAAAAAATGGGCAGAAAACATGAACAGACACTTCTCCAAAGAAGACATACAAATGGCTAATAGACAAATGAAAAAATGTTCATCATCATTAGCCATCAGGGAAATTCAAATCAAAACCACATTGAGATACCACCTTACACCAGTTAGAATGGCAAAAATTGACCAGGCTATAAACAACAAATTTTGGCAAGGTTGTGGAGAAAGAGGAACCCTCTTACACTGTTGGTGGGAATGCAAGTTGATAGTCACTCTGGAAACCAGTGTGGAGGTTCCTCAAAAAGTTAAAAATAGAGCTGTCCTATTACCTAGTGATTATGGTACTGGGCATTTACCCCAAAGATACAGATGTAGTGAAAAGGAGGGCCAGATGCACCCCAATGTTCTTAGCAGCAATGTCCACAATAGCCAAACTGGAAAGAGCCAAGAAGCCCTTCAACAGAGAAATGGAAAAAGAAGTTGTGGTCCATATATACAATGGAATATTACTCAGCCATCACAAAGGATGAACACCCAAATTTTGCATCAACATGGGTGGAACTGGTTGTGATTCTGCTAAGTGAAATAAGCCAAGTAGAGAATGTCAATTATCATATTTCACTTATTTGTGGAACATAAGGAATAGCATGGAGGCCATTAGGAGGAGGGGAAAAACGAAGTGGGGGAGTCAGAGGGGGAGGTAACCATGAGAGACTATGGACTCTGGGAAACAAACTGAGGGTTTCAGAGGGGAGGGGGGTGGGGAGATGGGTTAGTCCAGTGATGGTATTAAGTATGGTATGTATTGCATGCAGCATTGGGTGTTATACACAAACAACAAATCATGGAACACTACATCAAAAACTAATGATGTACTGTATGGTGAGTAATATAAATAAATTAGATAGGTTAGATAGATAAATGATAGATGATAGATAGATAGATAGATAGATAGATAGATAGATAGATAGATAGATGATAGATGATAGAAAGAAGGTTTTTATAATAAGTTACCCATATCTTAGTATTATTATTATCCCACTTCCTAAAAACTTTAATGCTAGGAAATGATCATAGAATGCCAATTCATCACAATTTTGTTGTTTTCTCTACCTTCCTTTTCAGGATTACCAGACACCACTATTCTTTGGACATTGGGCTAAATCTAGGATCAGATTCTGCAGTGTGGAACTGGATCACATCATGCCCCAGAGATTCTGTCTGTGGTCCAGGCCAAACTGAATCCTGGCATTGAACATTCAGAGACAGTGAATCAGAAGCTCCCTGGGGTATCATATGAATCCACCCCATAATTGGATTTCACTCCTGCAGGGCATATTACCAGTTTCCCTGAAGGACTGGAGCAGAAGGAGAAACAAATGAGGCCCCTGAGAGAGTATACCCAGATGTGAGAGTGCCTGCCAGTGCAGGCCATGGTAAGGAGCAGCAAGAGGTTCTGGGGGGGGAGAAAGGAGACTGTACCTGACCATTTGAAAGACATACTACCACTACCACCCAAACAGTGTCCTGGAAGCTAATAGTTTATAAACATCTGATTCCTGACATGCTGCTTCAGCTTTCATCCTGACCTTCCCCCTTTGCTCCTGAAATCACTCTGAGTGTCTAGAAAAGACCTGGCAGAAGGGCAAATATTATTATGTTAATGATTGCCTTGAAGAGTAACTGAGAGTAATTAGTCTTTCTGAATGCACAAAAACATCAGAAAAGGCAATGGGGCATAGGCTTAAGGGAATAGGATTTCAAATCTGACTAGAAAAGATGATTTACTAGTTTTATGACTTTTCTTCTTCATTTTTTCATATACAAAATGGGGAACTTAATAATACCATGTTTTATAACAGTTGTAATGATCAAATGGAATATCTATAAAAGGATGTTTAATAAGTAGCAAATTGTGACCGGGTTAATAAATATTATTCCACTATGATAGTGAGTAAGATTATGTAAAGATCATAACAAAAATATGAAATTTGATGCACATTATCTCTTGTGGTTGCTGTTCTGTAGTTATTACTGGTAAAAAATAAACTATGAGTGAGTTCCAATGATAAAATATTAACTGGAAAAAACAAAATTTAAAAATAGAATATACTCAACAATCTTAACATATAAAAATACTTAAGTTTAAAGAGAAAACCAGGAAAAATATATTTCTGGGGGGATTAATTACAGCCTTAAAAGGGAGATTTATTGGAATGTTTGCTCAGTACCCTTTTTTGTTTGTTTGTCTTAATTTTTTATTTAAATTCAATTTAGTTTGCTCAGTACCTTTTTTTTTTTTTTTTTTTAGGAAGTCTGCTCTCATCCCCTAATCCAATTAGGTGCAGTGGAAGCTGACTATGTTCTGTCATCATACTTCTCTAATCCAGGTTGTGCTATATATTATTGGGTCAGAGATGAGGCATATAAGTTGGGCCCAGACCTCTTTCTAAAGGGTCCAAGTAGAGAGAGGGAGTATGATAATTAAGTTTCTCTCTGCATAGCTGAGCCATAAATTCTAAAACTTGGGAACTTGGTAGTTATGTTTTCTGTCAGATGAAAAAATACAACAAAAATAGACACTCCTAGATTTTTTTTTAATTTTTTAAAGATTTTATTTATTTGACAGAGAGAGATAATGAGAGCAGGAACACAAGCGGGGGGAGTGGGAGAGGGAGAAGCAGGCTTCCAGCAGAGCAGGAAGCCTGATGCAGGGCTCGATCCCAGGACCCTGGGATCATGACCTGAGCCGAAGGCAGACGCTTAACGACTGAGCCACCCAGGCGCCTCGACACTCCTAGATTTTAAAAACACTGAAAGAATTGTTAGGAGATCCCTGTACAAGAAATATTAGAAAAAGTTCTTCAGACTTCTATTGCCATTGGCCACAGACAGTAATTCAAATCTACACAAAAATCAAAGTGCAACAGTAAAGGTAATTACATAATTACAAAAGAGTATATATGCATATCTCTTCTTTGTCTCTTAACTGATTTAAAAGGCAATAGTATAAAACAATATGTATATAATTGTATTCTTGAGCCTTTAACATGGAAATATATTTAGCAATAACAGCACAAAGGAGGCAAGTGGGAGCAAAGCTGCACAGGGCACAGATGATAACTTGAATCCAGTGAAAGTAATAAAAATAAACAGAATGATTAATATAACAAATTCTATATATGTGTGTGTATATATGTGTGTGTGTATATATACACACACACATAATCCTACTGCCTTCTAACCTCCTTTATTTCTGATGAATCAGTTCTTAAATTTGTTGGGGTTTTTAAAAATACATAATCATATACATTATATACTAATATACATAATTGCTTTTTATTTATCTCAATATGTTTAAAAGCATAAGATTATACAATCATTTTAAAAATAAATTTTTGGGCTTGTAACATATATAGATTTAATATGTCTAAAAAAATTCCACAAGCTATGTGGGATAAAAATAGATCTATATAGGGGTAAAGTTTTATATTTCACTGGAACTAAGTCAGAACAATATGAAGTAGATTCTGATAAGTTAAGATGTATTTTTAAGTTTCAGAGCAACCACTAAGAAAATAATTCAAAAAATATACTTTCAAACTCCTTCAAAGAAATTTAAATGTTACACTAGATAATAACCACTTAATATAATAGAAGGCTATAAATGAGGAATAGAAGAACAAAAGTGACATAAGACTAATAGGAAACAAAAAATAAAATGGCACATGATAGAGCACCTTGGTGGCTCAGTCAGTTAAGTGGCTGCCTTCAGCTCAGGTCATGATCCCAGCCTCTTGGGGTCAAGTCCCATATCAGGCTCCCTGTTCAGTGAGGAGTCTGCTTCTCCCTCCTCTGCTCTTGTGCTCTTGTTTGCTCTCTCTCTCTCTCTTTCTCTCTCAAATAAATAAAAATAAATAAAATGGCACATAAAAAGTTAGCTATGTTAATGATAACATTAAGAGTGAATGAATTGGACAATTCAATGAAAAGGCAGACATTGTCACATTAGTTTTCCTTTTTTTTTTTTTTTTTTTTAAGATTCAACTATATGCTGTCTACAGGAGAAATAACTTAGGTTTAAAGATATGTGCACTCCCCAAAGTCCTTCTCCCCAAAGGAACCCATCCCAATGTATTTGATATATGACCTTAGAGATAACAAATTTTGGAGATAGATAGATGATAGATAGATGATAGATAGATAGATAGATAGATAGATAGATAGATAGATAGATGATAGAATCTTTAAAATGCATAGTTTTTAATGTTTTTTCATATTTTTAGATGGTATTATACTATGAATTATGCTTTTTCTTTTACTTTTTCTTTTACTCTTTTTTCGTGTTGCTATCCACTAGTATCCCATATTCCTCCAGGAGTGTACTTTCTCCTTTTCCTTATGCTCAGCCATTTTTCCTTCCCACATGATAATGATCCCCCAGGATTTGGAATGCCAAAACCTCCAAAACCCAAACCTAAGAGTTGATGCTGCCAAAGACATAGAGATCCCATGATTGCCATAGCTGGACTAGCCGGCATCACCATGACATGCCAATACCCCAGAAGCAAGACAGATGGAGATGGGCTGAGTGTCTGTGGAAGATAAAAGTAAGGAAGGAACTAGATCCAGCCATGCAGGGAGTATTTGCTGGATATCACTAGATCCTGTATATGCTAGGTGCTACCCTAAGTATGGAATGAGGTAATGAAAAGGAGATGAAGTCATTCCAGTTCAAGATAATGATGAAACAAGACCCTGAATTCACCATCTCCCATGAACACACCAAATCTGAAGCTATACATGAACAATTCCCTCTGGAAAAAAACTAAAAACTACCTGAGTGGATCCTATACATTGGGCAAAAGAGAAAAACACACACACACTCACATACATTGAAGTGGATAACAGAGGCTGAGACACACCCCATTCTCAGCACAGTGACCCACAATTGGGAGGGAACTAAAAACCTGGAGTTTCTCCCTGTAGAGTGAAAGGTTTGAATATCAAATTGGACATCCCAGCTTTAAGGCCTGCACCTGAGAGACAAACCCCCAAAATATCTAGTTTGAAAAACAGTGTTCACATCCACAAAACCTACAAGGACATAGTGAACTGAGTAAAGGCTCTAAAAGGTCTCACATGCTTGGACACACTCACCCCAATGCCTAGCACAGAAACAGCTGATCGTGGCCATGAGTTATGTGAGAAAGGCTCATTTGATGATATTAAAGCATAGGCCTCAGGAGCAGGCATCTCTCTAACACACAAATAGAGGCTGGCTAGGATACACTCCAGGGACAGAGGCTAGGGAGTACCATCTTTATGCTCCCCCCAGCCTCACTCTAGCAGGTATTTACTCTTCTTTGCTGTGCTTCAGAACATCATATCTCCCAGAGGTGAGCTTTTACACATGTCTGGTGCCCTGGGTTTTATAGCTGCTGCCTAGGTAACAGTCTTTGATTTCCTGGCTCTGGAAGCCAGAGAGGTTTATTTTCTTGGTACCTTCGGACTGTAAAATTTGGAGAAAGTGACATTTCTTGGCAGAATATCACCCCTCCCCATGGTGCTGCATAGACAGCAGATTAAAATACACCTCTCCTCTACCCTACCCTCATCCTTCTGAGAAAGAAGCTTATTTGCTTGTCTAGGAGCTTTGTCCTGAGAAGCAGACTTCTGATTTGGTAATCATTTAAAGGTTCTACAGAGGACTCTCAGGGAACTTTGACCAGGAGAAGCTATATTTGTGCCCTTCCTCTGTCTCACTATAGCTCTCTGGTATCTCCCAGGAGAAAAAAAAATACACTCCTCTGGGGCCCCAATTTTTGCTGGCAAAGGGAAACCTCCAGATTTCCTGGCTCTGGAGACCAGCAGGGCTTATGTTTTGGTCCTACAAAACTATATATTTGCATACTTTAAGAGCTATTCCCTGAGGGTCTGGCTTTTAATCAATCTGAATCTAACTGCTGACTAAGATCCTTCCTTTTGGGGAACTGACATGTCTGGGAATACTCTCAACTACTGGGAGCTATTAAAATAAAATAATCTGCTTGGATGAACTCAAAATTTAAGAGACAAACTATACGTAAAGTATGCTTGAATGATAAGATTCATCTATTCGAGGCCACTCCTTCAAGACTGGTAGAGGTGGCTGTTTCATCTGATGCATAGAAACCAATGCAGAGTAAAGCAAAATGAAGAAACAGCAGAATATATTCCATGTGAAAGGACAAAACCTCAGGAAAAAAATTAATGAAATGGATATAAGTAATTTATCTAATAAAGAGTTCAAAGTAATAGTCATAAAGATGTTCACTGAAGTCAGGAGAAAAATGGATGTACGTTATGAGAGTTTTGACGAAGAAAATACAAGAAATACCAAATGAAAGTCACATAGCTGAAGAATAAAATTAGTGAAATGAAAGATACACTAGAGGGTTTCAACGGCAGATTAGATGAAGCAGAAGAAAGGATGAGTAACCTGAAAGACAGGGCAGTGAAACCCCATCAAAGCAGCAAAAAGAGAAAGGAATTTTAAAAAGTGAAGATAGCTTAAGGAACTTACGGAATAACATCAAGCATACTAACTTTCACATAAAATGGGTCCCAGAAAGAGAAGAGAGAAAGGGAAGAAAACTTATTTAAAGAAATAATATCTGAAAATTTCCCTAACCTGACGATGTAAACAGATGTCCATATCCAGGAAGCCCAAAGATTTCCAATTTAGGTGAATCAGAGACCCATACCAAGACACATAATGATTAAAATAACAAAAGTTAAAGAGGTAAGGAAAATCTTAAAAGCAGCCATAGAAAAACAACTTGGTACATACAAGAGGACCCCCCCCCCCAAGACTATCAGCATATTTTTCAGCAGAAACTCTAAGGAGTAGCATAATATGTTCAAAGTGCAGATAGAACAACAACAACAACAAAAAAAACAGCCAATAACATGCTATATGGCAAAGTTATCATTCAGAATTGAAAAAGAAATAGTTTTCCAGACAAGAAAAATCTAAAGAAATCAATCACCAATAATTCAGGCCTATAAGAAATTTTAAAAGGACTCCTTTAAGTTAAAAAGAAAGGGCACTAATTAGCAATAAGACAGAATATGAAAGTATAAACATCACTGATAAATGTAAATATAAGGTAAAGGTAGTGAGTTAATTGTTTATAAAACTAATTATGCAGGTTAAAAATAAAGTAGTAAAATTGACTAAAATTACAATAATTAAGAGAAAAACAAGATTAAAAGATGTAAAATATGGCATCGAAAACATAAAATGTGGGGTGGGAAGAATAAACATGTAGAAATTTAGAATGTGTTCAAATTTATTATCAACTTAAAATAGACTATTATTAATATAAGTTGCTTTATGTAAGCCTCTTGGTAACCACAAAATAAAACCTGTAGTAGATACATGAAAGATAAAAAGAAAGAAATCTAAGCAAACCACTAAGAAGTTATCAAACCACAAAGGAAGGAACCAAGAGAAGAAAGGAACAGAGAGGAACTACAAAAAAAACCAGAAAACAATAAATGTATGACAATAAGTTTATAGCTATCAATAATTACTTTAAATGTAAATGGACTAATTACTCCAATCAAAAGAAATACAGTGGCTAAAAAGATTAATTTTTTTAAAGCCCCATTTACATGCTGCCTATAATAGAATCACTTCAGATTTAAGGATACACACAGACTAAAAGTGAAGGGAGAGAAAAAAAAAAGATATTCCATCCAAATGAAAACTAAAAGAAAGCTGGGTTAACTATAGTTATATCAGACAAAATTGATTTTAAAACAAACCTGTAATGAGAGACAAAGAAGAGCATTACATAATGACAATGGGTTCAATCCAACAAGAATATATATATATATAGAGAGAGAGAGAGAGAGAGAATATATTAACAGACCTAAAGGTAGAAATAAACAGCAATACAATAATTAATAGGAAGGGACTTTGATACTCCACTTGCATCAACGGATAGATCATCCAGACTGAAATTTATCAATAAGGAAATATAAGCCTTAAACAACATGTTAGGCCAGATGAATTTAACAGATATATAGAATTTTTCTATCTAAAAGCAACAAAACACATTTCTTTCAAGTCTGTTAGAATATTTTCAAGGGTAGATTATATGGTAGGCCACAAAATAAGTCTTAATAATTTTAAGAAGTTTGAAATCATATCAAGCATTTTTTTACAACAATATGAAACTAAAAGTAATTACATAAACTGGAAAATTCACAAATATGTAGAAATTAAACAACATGTTACTGAACAACCAATAGATCAAAGAAGAAATTCAAAGAAAAATTATATATATCTTGAGACAAATGAAAATGGCAAGACAATATACAGAAATCTTTGGGACGCAGCAAAAGCAGTTCCAGGAGAGAAGCTCATAGTGATAAATACTTTCCTCAAGAAACAAGACTAATCTCAAATAAACAACAGGCATACCTTGCAGTTACTATGGATTCTGTTCCAGACCACTGCAATAAAGCTAATATCACAATTAAGTGAGTCAAATACTTTGTTTTTTGTTTCCTAGTGCATATAAAAGTTATATTTGTAGTATACTACTATACTACTATACAAATGGCTTCTTTCCATAAACCTCAGAAACCAACCTCTGTTAGCTTAAAACTTCTTCTGCAGCTTCCTTCCCTCTCTTAGCTTTCATGGAATTGAAGAGAGTTGGGGCCTTGTTCTGGATTAGGCTTTGGCTTAAAACAATGATTAAAACAATGTTTTGGCTGGTTTGATTTTCTATCCAGACTGTTAAAACTTTATCCATATCAGCAATAAGAGTGTTTTGCTTTCTTATCATTTGTGTATTCACTGAAGTAACACCTTTAATTTCCTTCAAGAACTTTTTCTTTGCATTAACAACTTGGCTAACTTTTTGGTGCAAGAGGCCTAGCTTTTGGCCTATCTCAGCTTTCAACATGCCTTCCTGACTAAGTTTAATCATTCCTAGTTTTTTATTTAAAGTGAAAGACATGCAACTCTTTCTTTTATTTGAATACTTGAGGGCCATTGTAAGGTTATTAACTGGCCAGATTTCAACATTTTTGTGTCTCAGGAAATACAAAATCCTGAGAGGGAAAGAGATAGGGAAACAACCAGTTAGTTAACAGCCAGAACACACACATTTATTAAGTTTGCTGTCTTATATGTGTGGCTCATGGCCCTTCACAATTACAATAGTAACACTAAAGATGTCTGAGCAGAGATGATCATAACAAATATAATAATGATGAAAAAGTTTGAAATATTGGGAGAATGACCAAAATGTGACACTGAAACATGAAGTGAGCAAATGCTGTTGGAGAAATCGTCTTGATAGATTTGTTTGATGCAGGGTTACCATAAATGTTCAATTTGTAAGAAACACAGTATCTGAAAAGTATAACAAAGTGAAGTACAATAAAATGAAATATGCTTATATACAGAAATATGTTGCGTTTTTATACACTAATGATAAACTATCACAAAGAGAAATTGAGAAAACAATCCCACTTACAATTGCCTCAAAAATAATAAAATACCTAGGAATAAATTTAATCAAGAAGGTGAAAGATCTGTAAACTGAAAACTATAAAACATTAATGAAGGAAATTGAGGAAAACACAGATAAATGGAAAAATATTCTCTGCTCATGTACTGAAAGTACTAATGTTGTTAAAAATGCCCATATTACCCAAAGCAATGTATAGATTCAATGCAATCCCTATTAAAATACCAATGCATTTTTTACAGAAATAGAACCAGCAATTCTAAAATTTGTATAGAACCACAAAAACCCCAAATAGCCAAAGAAATCTTGAGAAAGAAGAAAAAGTTGAAGTCATTATGCTTTCCGATTTTGAACTATATCACAAAGCTGTAGTAATCAAATCAGTATTGTATTGGTATAAAAACAGACATACAGAACAACAGGATAAAGAGCCCAAAAAGAAATCCACAAATATAAAGTCAATTAATTTATGACAAAATAGCCAAGAATATACAATGGAAATAAGACAGTCTCTTCAATAAATGGTGATGTAGAAACTGGAAATCCACATGCAAAAAATAGATGATAGATAGATGATAGGTAGATAGATGATAGATGATAGATAGATGATACATACATACATACATACATATATACATACATACATACATACATACATACATACATAGAAAAGAAAAGAGAAACTGGACCACTATCTTACACCCTACACAAAAATTAAAATGGATTGAAGATTTGAATGTAAGACCTGAAACTATAAACCTCCTAGAGAAAAAATAAATAAATAAATAGGCAGTAAGTTCTCTGACCTCGATCTTGGCAATATATATTGATCTGGAACTAAAAGCAAAAGCAACAAAAGAAAAAGGAAACAAATGGAACTATATCAAACTAAAAATCTTCTGCACAGCAAAGGAAACCATCAACAAAATGAAAAGGCAACCAACTGAATAGGAAAAATATTTGCAAATCATATATCTAATAAGGTGTTAATATTGATAATATATAAAGTGTTCATACAACTCAATAGCAATAAAACAAACAACCCAATTAAAAAATGGGCAGAGGACCTGAACTGACATTTCTCCAAAGAAGAAATACAGATTTCCAACAGGTACATGAAAAGATGCTCAACATCACTAATTATGAGGGAAATGCAAATAAAAACCACAATGAGATTTCACCTTATACCTATTAGAATGGATATTATAAAAAAGACAAGAAATAACAAGTGTTGGTGAGGATGTGGAGAAAACAAAACCATTGTGCACTGTCAGTGAGAATGTAAATTGGTGCAGTGAAAATGTCAATTGGTACAGTCACTATGGAAAACAGTAGACAGGTTTCTCCAAAATCTAAAAATAGAACTACCATATGATCCCACACACACAATTGGATATTATTCAGCTATAAAAAGTATAAAATCTTGCCATTTGTGACAACATGGTTGGACCTTGAAAGCATTATGCTAAGTGAAATTGTAAGACAGAGAAAGACAAATACCATATGATTTCACTCATATGTGTTATCTAAGAAATAGAAAAACCCATGCTCATAGACATTGCCTGCCAAGGAGTTGGGTGGAGCTGTAATGTGTAAAGAAGGTCAAACGGAATAAACTTCCAGTTATAAATAAGCAGGTCATGGTGTGTAATACACAGCATGGTTACTATATTTAATCATACTGTATTACATATTTGAAATTTGCTAAGAGACTAGATCTTAAAATTTCTCATCACAAGAAAATATTTTGTAACTTGTATGGTGATGGATTTTAACTAGACTTATTGTGGTGATTATTTTGCAATATATACAAAGATTGAATTATTGTGTTGTATACTTGAAACTAATGTTATAGGTCAATATTACCTCAATAAAAAATATTTTTGCCCCTAACATTTTCTAAGTGTACAATAGGGAAAAAAAGAGAGAGAGAGAGAAAAAAAAAAAGGAGATTTCCCTACATTTGGGAAAGTTAAGCTGTCTGGGAGATAAGATAAGCACAGAGGTAGCATCTGAGAACTAGCAAGAGTTTCTGAATCCAGCTAATGTGTGTTTTGATCCCACAGGGTGCTGGGGAGCTTGGCCAGCTGACTGCACAGTCTGATTGAGCAGTGGCATCAGGGTGGCACTTGCTGAAGTCTTCTCTGAGATGGAAACACAGTGTCCAGATCTCATGATGGATGGCACCCTCGAAATCAACAGCCCCTTATCTCAGGCTATCTTCCATCTTGATTGGATCTGGTATTTTCTCTGTAAATCCCAGAGATAGGGGAAACATGGTTGTTAATTTCATTATCTAGCTCTCTGAAGATGTGTGTGTGTGTGTGTGTGTGTTTGTGTGTGTGTGGTTTAAGTAGCTGTGAAACACATGCACACTTATTTGTGAAGCTGGGATCCATAATTCTCTTTCCTTCTAAGCTTTGGCAACAAAGTGAGATTGTGCTGTCCATGAGAACTGTCCTGCTCTAAATATGGAGTAACAGAGAATGTGGTCCTTATTTCCTGACTTCCTTACCTGAAAGCACTTGAAAGTACATCCTTCTCTGTGGTGGTACAGGTAAGAAGGCATTAGCTGAATAATCAGGAGATCTGTATTCCATGCCAGCTTTGCTTATTTAAGGGAGAGGCCTTGGATAGGACATGTACCACCTCAGACCCCAGTTTTCTAATTTGCAAAGATGTCACAGTAAGATCTCAAGATGTTTTCTATTCTGACTTTGTTGTGGTTAAATCCTGCCATTTACCATGCTGTGGAACCAAGCTGGGTCCACAGACACCAAAGGGTTAAAGGAAGAGATGATTTTTAAGTACAGAGGGAAGTTTGCTAGCCAGTAAAGGAGCAGATATTGTAGCCTGAGCACCAAAAGGATCAGGTTGGCAAAATGTTAGGAGAGAAGGCCCAGAGAGGGAAAAGAGGTGTGGTGGAGGCAGCCTGAGAGGGTTAGGTCTGTTGAGTGGAGCACAGGCAGGTGGTTCCTGATTTTATCTGGTCTACAGTTTGCAGAGTCTAGTTCAACTGACACCAATGAGCAATCCTGGGGCAGGCAGCTTAGAGGCATCTTCCTGGAGAGTCTGCAGGACCCTGAGGGCTGAGGGGAGTTGTGTTTTAGCCATTCAGAGGTACCAGAAGAGCTGCTAATGCTTTGCTTAGATACAAAATTAGATGGGGTGGCTGGGTGATAGACATTGGGGAGGATATGTGCTATGGTGAGTGCTGTGAATTGTGTAAGACTGTTGAATCACAGACCTGTACCTCTGAAACAAATAATACATTATATGTTTAAAAAAAAGAAGAAGAAGAAGAAGAAGATAGCAGGAGGGGAAGAATGAAGGGGGGGAAATCGGAGGGGAAGACGAACCATGAGAGACGATGGACTCTGAAAAACAAACGAGGGTTCTAGAGGGGAGGGGTGTGGGAGGATGGGTTAGCCTGGTGATGGGTATTAAAGAGGGCGTGTTCTGCATGGGGCACTGGGTGTTATATACAAACAATGAATCATGGAACACTACATCAAAAACTAATGATGTAATGTATGGTGATTAACATAACATAAAAAAAAAAAAACTGTGACTAGTGTTCCAGATCTGAAAATTCATTAACTCTTGTAGATCTAAAAAAAAAAAAAAAAAAAAAATTAGAACTGTTTTGCTTACAAAAGTCCCTGGTAACAACTCAATTACCCTGAGTTATACCCCTCAGTGATTCTTTAAAGCTGAGTAAATAGAAAATTTGTTTAAATCTTCTCTGAGTGGGGTGGGGATATATGTGTAGAACCACAAAACCTGAACTCTCCCTTTTTGAAGCAGGCCTATGAAATCCTGCTCTAAATCTACAGTGTTTGTACTTAGAGGTTACCAGACACTGGAATCCAGGCTCCACCAGCCCCAGCTCTGTGGCTTTGAGCAAGAGAGTTAATGCCTCTGAGCATTTATTTCCTCACTTGTAAAATGGGAATAATAATACCTTCCTTACAATGTAGTCATGAGGGATAAGCTAACAAATATGTGACATATGATAATGGTTCAATAACAATGGTTGTAATGATTAAACCACTACTTAATCAGGCTCCATACAAAAGGAGACCAGGGTAAGAGGACCACTTCTTCCTCCCTAGGGTGAAGATTAAGAGAATGACACTCCCAAAGTGGGTATGGGGTTTAAAGGAGAGCCAGTCCTGTCTGGGAGTTGGTGAGCCTCCTTCATCACAAAGCAGGATAATATGCATAATATGGATATAGAACACATTGGAATTGAGCCTAATCAGCCATGAGAGGCTACTATGGGCCTGCTGGAGCCCAGAACAGCTACCTGAACACCTTCTACTTACTGGACTGAATCAGGAAGGGCTATTCCTACAGGCACATCTTCCTAGCCTTCTGAGCACACACACTTCCAGCACTGGCAGTAGAAGGAAAGGTCAGCCTCTCTGAGCCACTTACACTCTGCTTCTTCGGGAATCAATGGAGACTGAGTCCTAAGCCCTGTTTCCAAGAGCCTCCCTACCTCCCATTCAAAAATCATCTTGATTTTTGGCTTATCCAAGACAAATTCTTAATCTTATACTGTGAAACATCTCCTCCCACCATCATATATAATAAACATTGAAAGAAAGGCAATCCGTTGAGAGGTCAGCATCTTATTCCCTCCTAAGTGACATGCAAGCAATTAGACTTGTTGCCCTCTTGGTGTTTCCAGTTCCCGCTGTGCTGCAACGTATAATCTCCTAAGTCACATACAAGTAATTGGGCCTGTTGCCCTCTTGGTGTCTCCTGTTCCCTCTGTGCAACAGACTTGAGAGGAGTATAAAAGGCTTCCATCCCTTCTCCCCTGGCTGACTAAGCAACAAGACCTGGGCCTGGCTGGGGCTATGGTCTTTGTGTGCAGAACTGGGTCCAGGGTACTCAATTTCCTCAGGAAGACAGTGTGGGAATCACATGTGTTTTAACTTTCATGTCTTGTAGCCTCTTACTGGTCTCCAGGACCTCTGGCTGCTAATTCCAGCCCCAGCCTCTCTACAAAGGCTTCAACCAGCCTCTCAAGGACACCACCACCTACACTCATACCCATCTTTTGGGGGACTGAAGACTCAAAGGGGTAAACCTTTGACCAAGAAGATATGGTAACAGGGACGCCTGGGTGGCTCAGTTGGTTAAGCGACTGCCTTCAGCTCAGGTCATGATCCTGGAGTTCCGGGATCGAGTCCCATATCGGGCTCCTTGCTCAGCAGGGGGTCTGCTTCTCCCTCTGACCCTCCCCCCTCTCATGTGCTCTCTCTCTCTCATTCTCTCTCTCAAATAAATAAATAAAATCTTTAAAAAAAAAAGATATAGTAACATATATAAATTCTTCCTTCTTTTACTTCACTGATGAAAGATCCTGGGATATAATTTGTATGAATTCCAAGGATATACCCTTAGGACATAACAAAATCACCTATGTGTAGTAGCCTCCCTAGCAAATCCTCATTCTTGGCCTACGTGCCCTGCTAACTTCACTCCCCTTGCTCACTCCCTAATCAAGGATATGAGCCCTATAACTCAGTCTCTGCTTTCTGTGTTACATGGGCTAAGACAAGGCTTTCACACCAGGAGAGCTAGTCTCACATAAGCCATGTGGACTATAAGCCTAAAAGACTTCCAAAATGGCCCTTGGTTGACCCAAAGTGCCCATATTCACCTTGCTTGTAATCATTTTATAAAACTATACTGTGGGTAGGAGGCAGAGGATACTGAAACTTTGATAGACTGGAATCTTCTACTCTCCCTTTTCATGCTTTATTCCTACTTTCCTTTTCTTTTTTCTTTTTTCTTTTCTCTCTTCTCTTTTTCCTTTTCTTTCCTTTCCTTTTTTTTTTTTTCAGGTTGGGGGAGGCCTTCTGTTCCCAGACTTCATTTCCCTTCCCAGTGTTCATTTTTCCCCTTATATAACAGTATTTCATGACGGCTTCTCCAATTCACATGAACCTGCAGCCAGAATCTTGGAATTGTCATTGACACCTCATTCCACCCTTCTAGCCTCACATGTGATCCATCACTAAGGCCCATCAATTTGATCCACTAGATCATCTTTAATGTGTCCACTTCTCCCAATTCTCTCTGTAACACCCTGGTCCAAGTCACCTAGATGTAGCAATCTTTAACTTTTCCCACATCTACTTTTTCTCTTTCTAGACATTAAATTTTAATTGCTAATCTCAGCCACCTATGCTACTGTTCCTGCTCATTTAACACTTCTAAAAAATGTTCCATCACTCAACATTAAATCCAAATTTCTTGGCATAACATACAAGAATCTGTGAAATTCAACCATTGCTAGCCTGTCTAGGATCATCTCATTCCATGTTTTCCTTTCCTATATGCCCGTCATAATGGATTCCCACTCTTTTTGGTGCCTTGCACATGCTATTCCCCTATTTTCCTCTTTCTCTTCTTCTCCCTAGCTTTTCTGGGTTCTACTCATTGTTCAGGTCTCAGGAAAATGTGATTTCCTCAAAGATTTACTGATCACCACCCTAAACTCCTCCTGTAAAGCATGCCCTGTCTTCTATGTTTTCCCAGTATTATAGAATGTCTGTTATCAATTTAGTCACAATTTTAATTAGATGTGTATTTGTGTGGTCATTGGTTTGCTTTATTTTTCTTTCTCAGTAATCTTCAGGCTCCAAGAAAGCAGGAACAGTGTCTGTTTTGTTTGACACCAAACCCAAGTGCCTAACACATCATAGAACCTCAATGAAAAAAAAAATTGTTGAATGAATAAGTGATTGAGTACAAGCAAATGAGGGAGTGTGAATGAATTAGTTAGCAGCTGTATGAGTAAATGAATGAGTCAGTGAGCCTATGAATACTTGCAATAGTACTCTTCTATTAGAAGCAATCAGGGAAACACTTAAAAAATCAAAAGTGCATTTCCCAAATAAAAAAAAACAAAGCAAGCGAGTTCTAAAATGAAAACAAAACAATCACTAACTTGGGTTATTTATGGAATGATTTGTTTGGATTAGTGAGTAGCATAACTGATAGAAGTTTCAAAAACAAATATATTTTTATAAATCCCAAAGATATAAATAAACTCTGATATGACAATTTCTTTTTATAACTTAGTACGAAAAATATTTCACCTCTCTTATTTTTATTTTTTTTCATTTAATTTTATTTTATCATGTTATGTTAGTCACAATACAGTACATCATTAGTTTTTTTTTAAGATTTTATTTATTTATGTAACAGAGAGAGAGATAGCGAGAGAGGGGACACAAGCAGGGGGAGTGGGAAAAGGAGAAGTAGGCTTCCCTCTGAGCAGGGAACCGGATGCAGGGCTCGATCCCAGGACTCTGGGATCATGACCTGAGCCATAGGCAGATGCTTAACGACTGAGTCACCCAGGTGCCCCTAACATTTGTTTTTGATGTAGAGTTCCATGATTCATTGTTTGCATATAACACCCACTGCTCCATGCAATATGTGGTCTCCTTGATACCAATCACTGGGCTAACCAATCCACCCTCCCCCTTTCCCCCTAAAACCCTCAGTTTGTTTCTCAGAGTCCATAGTCTCTCATGGTTCATCTCTCTCTCTGATTTCCCCCCTTTCATTTTTCTCTTCCTTCTCCTAATGTCCTCCATGTTATTCCTTATGTTCAACAAAAAGTGAAATCCTATGATAATTTGCATTCTCTGCTTGACTTATTTCACTTAGCATAATCTCCTCCAGTTCCATCCATGTTGATGCAGAAGTTGGATATTCATCCCTTCTGATGGCTGAGTAATATTCCATTGTATATATGGACCACAACTTCTTTATCCATTCATCTGTTGAAGAGCATCTTGGCTCTTTCCACAGTTGGGCTATTGTGGACATTGCTGCTATGAACATTGGGGTGCATGTGGCCCTCCTTTTCACTACATCTGTATCTATGGGGTAAATACCCAGTAGTGCAATTGCTGGGTCATAGGTTAGCTCTATTTTTAATTTTTTGAGGAAACTCCACACTGTTTTCCAAAGTGGCTGTACCAACTTGCATTCCCACCAACAGTGTAAGACGGTTCCCCTTTCTCCACATCCTTGCCAACATTTTTTGTTTCTTGCCTTGTCCATTTTTGCCATTCTAACTGGTGTAAGGTGGTGATATCTCAATGTGGTCTTGATTTGAATTTCCCTGGTGGCTAATGATGATGAGCATTTTTTCATGTGTCCGTTAGCCATTTGTATGTCTTCTTTGGAGAAATGTCTGTTCATGTCTTCTGCCCATTTTTTGACTTGATTATTTGTTTTTTAGGTGTTGACTTTGAGAAGTTCTTTATAGATCTTGGAAATCAGTGCTTTATCTGTAGTGTCATTTGCAAATATCTTCTCCCATTCTGTGGGTTGCCTCTTTGTTTTGTTGACTGTTTCCTTTGCTGTGCAGAAGTTTTTATCTTGATGAAGTACAAAAAGTTCATTTTCACTTTTGTTTCATTTGCCTTTGGAGAGGTATCTTGAAAGAAGTTGCTGTGGCTGATATTGAAGAAGTTACTGCCTATGTTCTCCTCTAGGATTTTGATGGGTTCCTGTCTCACAGAGAGGTCTTTCATCCCTTTGAGTTTATCTTTGTGTATGGTGTAAGAGAATGGTCAAGTTTCATTCTTCTTTATATAGCTGCCCAATTTTCTCAGCACCATTTATTGAAGACACTGTCTTTATTCCATTGCAAATTTTTCCTGCTTTGTCAATTATTTGACCATAGAGTTGAGGGTCCATATCTGGGCTCTCTATTCTGTTCCACTGGTATATATGTCTGTTTTTGTGCCAGTACCATGCTGTCTTGGTGGTTGCGGCTTTGTCAGATAGCTTGAAATCAGGCTTTGTGATGACCCCAGCTTTGTTTTTCTTTTTCAACATTTCCTTGGCGATTCAGGGTCTTTTTTGATTCTATACAAATTTTAGGATTCTTTGTTCCTGCACTTTGGAAACTGTTATTGGAATTATGATCCAGATGGCATTGAAAGTATAGATTGCTCTGGGCAGCGTAAACATTTTAACAACGTTTATTATTCCACTTCATGAGCATGGAATGTTTTTCCCTCTTTTTGTGTCTTCTTCAATTTCTTTCATAAGTGTTCTGTAGTTCCTAGAGTATAGATCATTTGACTCTTTGGTTAGGTTTATTCCAAGGTATCTTATGGTGTTTCGTGCTGTTGTAAGTGGAATCAATTCTCTAATTTCTGTTTCTACAGTTACATTGTTAGTGTAAAGAAAGCAACTGATTTCTGTGCATTAATTTTGTATCCTGCCACATTACTTAATTGCTGTATGAGTTCTAGTAATTTGGGGGTGGGGTCTGTTGGGCGATGCCTAAACCACACATTAGAAGAGAAATAATTAATAGAGCAGAGATCAATGAATTAGAAACCAGAAATACAGTAGAGCAGATCAATGAAACTGAAAGCTGATTCTTTGAATGAATTAATACGATCAATAAACCACTGGCCAGAATTATCTGAAAGAAAAGAGAAAGAACCCAAATTAATAAAATTATGAATGAAAGGGGAGTGATCATGACTAACACCAAGGAAAGAGAAACAATTATTAGAAATTATTATCAAGGGGGGGTGGAGCAAGATGGCAGAGGAGTAGGAGACCTGGATTTCATCTGGTCTCAGGAATTCGGCTGGATAGGGATCAAACCATTCTGAACACCTACGAACTCAACAGGAGATCGAAGAAAAGAATAGCAGCAACTCTCTGAACAGAAAAGCAACCATTGTCTGGAAGGTAGGACGTGTGGAGAAGTGAATCTGAGGCGATATTCGGGAGAATAGACGGCAGGGGAGGGGGCCTAAGTTGGCCGCTTCTGGCAAGTGATAGAGCCCTGGAGCACAAAATAGGAACTTTTAGAAGTCTGCTCTGCTGAGGGACGTCACTCCAGTGGCTAAGTGGGGGGTGAAACAGTGTGGTCTCAGGACCCTTGGGGTCACAGAAAGACCAGGGGTGCCTGAGTACAGCAGAGCTCCCAGGTATCAGAGTGGGGAAGCTGGCTGCAGAGACAGAGCCGAAGCATGGGCTCTCAGCTCAGGGTTGCCATAAACTGTGATCCACAGCACAGTTGGGCCACTGCTCCTCCAGCAGGGACCCAACAAATGGCAGATCTGGGGAGACTCCCCTTCCACCCCCGGGAGGAATGGCACAGGAGTGCACGCCAGGTATCTGCTGGGTTTGGAGACTCCACACGGGGTCGTGTGCCAGAGATAGAAACGCTCTGTCACAGGTGAGGTGAGCACGGAGTGAGACCAGAGACCAGGGAGATGGGAGTGACTGACTGCTTTCTCTGGGGGCTCACTGAGGAGCAGGGCCCCAAGTTCTCAGCTCCTCCGGGGTGGAGATTGGGAGGCCGCCATTTTCACTCTCATCCTCCAAAGCTGTAGGGAAAGCTTGCAGGGAACAAAAGCTCCCGAGAGCAAACCCGAGCAGATTACTTAGCCCGGACCAGGCAAGGGCGGGCAATTCCACCTCCAGCAAAGACATTTGGGAACCACGGAAACAGGCCCCTCCCCCAGAAGATCAGCAAGAATAGCCAGCCAAGACCAAGTTTACCGATCAATGAGAACGGCAGAACGCCAGCACTAGGGGAACACAGCACATAGAATTCATGTCTTTTTTTTTTTGAATTTTTCTTTTCCTTTTTCAACCAACATCTTATCAATCCCTTTTTTAAAAAACATTTTTAAATAAAAAATTTTTAAAAATACAAAAATAAAAAATAAAAAACATTTTTATTTTTCATTTTTAGAGTCATATTCTATCCCTTCATAGTAGTTACTCTTATTTTTGGCATATATATATATATATAAATTGTTCTCTCTTTAAAATTTTGAGATACAGTTTCTTCTATAAGATCAAAATACACCCTAAAACTCTAGTGTATGGCTTTGTTCTAGTCTCCTGCCTGATCACATTCTCTTCCTTTTCTTTTTTCTTTTTATTTTTTAAACCTCTTCTTTCTTTTTTCAACCAACTTCTTATCAATTCCTTTTATAAATTTTTTTATAATTTTCATCTTTACAGTCATATTCAATCCCTTCATCGTATCAACCCTTATTTTTGTACATACATAAGTTTTTCTTTCTTTAAAATTTTGAGAGGCACTTTCTTCTAACAGACCAAAATACACCCAAAATCTAGTGTGTGGCACTGATCTATGCACCAGCCAGATCATATTTGATCATATTCTGTTTTTTTTTGTTTTGTTCTGTTTTTCTTTGTTTTTATTGTTTTCTTTTTCTTTTTTAAAGATTTTATTTATTTATTTGGCAGAGAGAGACACAGTGAGAGAGGGAACACAAGCAGGGGGACTGGGAGAGGGAGAAGCAGGCTTCCTGCGGAGCAGGGAGCCCAATGCGGGGCTCGATTCCAGGACCCTGGGATCATGACCTGAGCCGAAGGCAGACACTTAACGACTGAGCCACCCAGATGCCCCTTTTTTCTTTTTCTTTTTACTTTCTTTCCCTTTCTTTTCTCCTGGTTTCAGGTCTTTTCTGATTTGTTTAAAGTATATTTTCTGGGGATGTTGTTACCCTGTTAGCATTTTGTTCTCTCATTAATCTATTCTCCTCTGGACAAAATGACAAGATGGAAAAAATCACCTCAACAAAAAGAACAAGAGGCCATACAGACTGCCAGGGACTTAATCAATATGGACATTAGTAAAATGTCAGAACTAGAGTTCAGAATGATAATTTTAAGGATACTAGCTGGGCTTGAAAAAAGCATGGAAGTTATTAGAGAAACCCTTTGTGGAGAAATAAAAGAACTAAAATCTAACCAAGTCAAAATCAAAAAGGCTATTAATGAGGTGCAATCAAATATGGGGGTGCTAACTGCTAGGATAAATGAGGCAGAAGAGAGAATCAGTGATATAGAAGACCAAATGATGGAAAATAAAAAAGCTGAGAAAAAGAGAGATAAACAACTACTGGATCATGAGGGCAGAATTCGAGAGACAAGTGATACCATAAGACAAAACAACATTAGAATAATTGGGATCCCAGAAGAAGAAGAAAGAGAGAGAGGGGCAGAAGGTATATTGGAGCAAATTATAGCAGAGAACTTCTGTGATTTGGGGAAGGAAACAGGCATCAAAATCCAGGAGGCACAGAGAACCCCTCTCAGAATCAATAAAAATAGGTCAACACCCCGACATCTAATAGTAAAACTTACTTTGTCTCAGAGACAAAGAGAAAATCCTGAAAGCAGCTGGGGAGAAGAGATCTGTAACCTACAATGGTAGAAACATTAGATTGGCAACAGACCTATCTACAGAGACTTGGCAGGCCAGAAAGGACTGGCATGATAACTTCAGAGCACTAAATGAGAACAATATGCAGCCAAGAATACTATATCCACCTAGGCTGTCATTGAAAATAGAAGGAGAGGTAAAAAGCTTCCAGGACAAAAAAAAACTAAAGGAATTTGCAAACACAAAACCAGCCCTACAAGAAATCTTGAAAGGGGTCCTCTAAGCAAAGAGAGAGCCTAAAAGCAACATATACCAGAAAGGAACACAGACAATATACAATAACAGTCACCTTACAGGCAATACACTGGTACTAAATTCCTATCTTTCAATAGTTACCCTGAATGTGAATGGGCTCAATGCCCCAATGAAAAGACCCATCAATATGCTGCCTTCAAGAGACCCATTTTAGACCCAAAGACACCCCCAGATTGAAGGTGAGGGGCTGGAAAACCATTTATCATGCTAATGGACACCAAAAGAAAGCTGGGTGGCAATCCTTATATCAGACAAATTAGATTTTAAACCAAAGACTGTAATAAGAGATGAGGAAGGACACTATATCCTACTTAAAGTGTCTATCCAACAAGGAGACCTAACAATTGTAAATATCTATGCCCCTAACATGGGAGCAGCCAATTATATAAGGCAATTAATAACAAAAGCAAAGAAACACATCGACAACAATACAAAAATAGTGGGGGACTTTAACACCCCCCTCACTGAAATGGGCAGATCGTCTAAGCAAAAGATCAACAAGGAAATAAAGACTTTAAATGACACACTGGACCAAATGGACTTCACACACATATTCAGAACATTCCATCCCAAAGCAATGGAATATGCATTCTTCTCTAGTCCCCTTGGAACATTCTCCAGAATAGATCACATCCTAGGTCACAAATCAGGTCTCAACTGGTACCAAAAGATTGGGATCATTCCCTGCATATTTTCGGACCACAATGCTTTGAAACTAGAACTCAATCACAAGAGGAAAATCAGAAAGAACTCAAATATATGGAGGCTAAAGAGCATCCTACTAAAGAATGAATGGGTCAACCAGGAAATTAAAGAAGAATTAAAAAAATTCATGGAAACCAATGAAAATGAAAACACAACTGTTCAAAATCTTTGGGATGCAGCAAAGGCAGTCCTAAGAGGAAAGTATATAGCAATACAAGACTTTATCAAGAAAGAAGAAAGGTCTCAAATACACAACCTAACCCTACACCTAAAGGAGCTTGAGAAAAAAACAGCAAATAAAGCCTAAACCCAGCAGGAGAAGAGAAATAATAAAGATCAGAGCAGAAATCAATGAAATAGAAACCAAAAGAACAGTAGAACAGATCAACAAAACTAGGAGCTGGTTTTTTTTAAAGAATTAACAAGATTGATAACCCCCTGGCCAGACTTATCTAAAAGAAAAGAGAAATGACCCAAATAAATAAAATCATGAATGAAAGAGGAGAAATCACAACCAACACCAAAGAAATACAAACAATTATAAGAACATATTAGGAGCAACTCTATGCCAGCAAATTAGATAACCTGGAAGAAATGGATGCATTCCTAGAGATGTATCAACTACCAAAACTGAACCAGGAAGAAATAGAAAACCTGAACAGACCTATAACCACTAAGGAAATTGAAGCAGTCATCAAAAATCTCCCAACAAACAAAAGGCCGGGGCCAGATGGCTTCCCAGGGTAATTCTACCAAACATTTAGAAAGAATACCTATTCTTCTGAAACTGTTCCAAAAAATAGAAATGGAAGAAACTTCCAAACACATTATGAGGCCACCATTACCTTGATCCCCAAACCAGGCAAAGACCCCATCAAAAAAGAGAATTTCAGACCAATATCCCTGATGAATATGGATTCCAAAATTCTCAACAAAATCCTAGCTAATGGGATCCCACAATACATTGAAAAGATCTTCCACCACAACCAAGTGGGATTTATTCCTGAGTTGCAAGCGTGGTTCAACATTTTCAAATCAATCACTATGATAGAACACATTAATAAGAGGAGGGAGAAGAACCATATGGTCCTCTCAATTGATGCATAAAAGGCATTTGACAAAATAGAGCATCCTGTCCTGATTAAAACTCTCCAGAGTCTAGGGTTAGAAGGAATATTCCTCAAGTTCATAAAATCCATCTATGGAATACCCACAGTGAATATCATCCTCAATGGGCAAAAGCTGAGAACCTTTCCCTTAAGATCAGGAACATTACAAGGATGCCCACTCTCACCACTATTGTTCAACATAGTACTAGAAGTCCTAGCAATAGCAATCAGACAACAAAAGAAATAAAACGTATTCAAATCAGCAAAAAAGAAGTCAAACTCACTCTCTTCACAGATGACATGATACTTTATTTCACCTCTCCCGAAAAATAATGTGTTTACTTCTATCAAATACTAAAAGGCATGGAGATCTGTTTTTTTGTTTTGTTTTTTTCCCTTTATGGGCCAGAAGTCCAGAAACATTGTTAAATTTATTTTTCGATTACAATACCTATCAAGGGTTTTCTGGTTATTATAAGATAAATAGAATTAACTTATCCTATTCCATCACTTAATTTTCTACTTCAGTTAAAAAACTCACTGTAAGGTATAGAGGTTCCTCAAAAAGTTGAAAATAGAGCTACCATATGACCCAGCAATTGCACTACTGGGTATTTAACCCAAAGATACAAATGTAAGGATCTGAAGGGGTACGTGCACCCAGATGTTTATAGCAGCAATGTCCACAATAGCCAAGCTGTGGAAAGAGTCAAGATGTCCATCGACAGATGAATGGATAAAGAGGAAGTGGTATATATATACAGTGGAATAATTTGCAGCCATCAAAAGGAATGAAATCTTGCCCTTTGCAACGACCTGGATGGAACTGGAGGGAATTATGGTGAGCGAAATAAGTCAATCAGAGAAAGACAAGTATCATATGATCTCACTGATATGAGGAATTCTTAATCTCAGGAAACAAACTGAGGGTTGCTGGAGTGGTGGGGGGTGGGAGGGATGGGGTGGCTGGGTGATAGATATTGGGGAGGGTATGTGCTATGGTGAGCGCTGTGAATTGGGTAAGACTGTTGCATCACAGACCTGTACCTCTGAAACAAATAATACATTATATGTTAAAAAAAAAAAAGAAAGGAAGAAGATAGCAGGAAGGGAAAAATGAAGGGGGGAAATTGGAGGAGGAGACAAACCATGAGAAACTAGGGGCTCTGAGAAAGAAACTGAGGGTTCTAGAGGGGAGGGGGTGAGGGGATGGGTTAGCCTGGTGATGGGTATTAAAGAGGGCACGTACTGAATGGAGCACTGGATGTTATACGCAAACAATGAATCATGGAACACTACATCAAAAACTAATGATGTAATGTATGGTGATTAACATAACATAATAAAAAAAATTTTTTTAACTCACTATACCCATATATTTGATTGTAAGCATGTAAATAAAATATTGCCTAGTAAAAGTCTCTGGAGGACATGTATTAATGCCTAGTTAAGACTGAGGGGTTTTTGTTATGTAAAACTCTATGCCTAAAGTGCTTAATAGTTTCCTTATTTTAAGGAGTTTAAATATTCTTATAAAATCTCATTTATTCTCTTAATTTGCTCAGCAAATCCTTGTAAAACATATAACAGAAAGATAAAGATAGCATTTGAAAGAACACAAATTCCAAATTAAGAGAATGCACATTAATGAAGTCATGACTCCTTGTTTATTTGCAGTTAAAGTATGTGCCTAGTGGAGTCCTGGATTGTTGGAAGTGGTGGGATCCTTGGCACAGCTTCCCAGTCCTCATGGGAGTCCAGGCAGGGCTGATCTCTCTCAGACATGAAGGGAGAAGCACCAGGCTCACACATATGACCAGAGGTAGGGCTGCAGGCCTAATTTCTCAGACGCTGAGGGCAGCAACCTCTGCACCCAGGATCTCCCACATAGACTCTAGTACTGACTCTTACCTGGAGGCTACCAGAAGTTAAATGAGCACAGAAAACATTTTTCTGCATCTGTGGAGTAAAATTGATGGAATTTGTTATTTCTAGAATGAAACTATTTAATGGGTATAAGAGCTTCTCTAGATTTGGGGATCCTTTTGCAATGAAATCAATCAGTGTTTAGGCAAAAAATAACCACTCTTTACCCATTTCTAGAAAGAGGACCTGAGATCTTGCAAAGAGACAGGCTACTCACATCCTCATCTAAGGGAGGGCTGGGCTTGGCCTCCATCAGACAAGATTTTGAGGAGTGCTCCTTATTCTTATGAGCCTGGTTATAGTCCTGTACTTGAGGTCTGATAATTTGGGGCATGAATTCAAGGGGTCTAAAACATGCTTTGAGCCCTCTTAAGTGTGAGGTGAAGACATCCTCTGCCATAAAGAGCAGAGTATAAAGGCATGTCAGCTGCCAGTGGGGAGATGTGTGAGGCAGGCCCCATAGGCTCTGAGAACAGCCACATCTGAGGGATATTTTATACATATCAGGTACTGTAGTAGGGAGATATATCAGCTGGTACAACAGGACTTACATCATCTAGCTTGAGGTGGAGGGAAAGCTCAAACCATCTGCAGGACTGAGGCTTCCCAACTATGGCTCTGGTCTCACGGCAACTGTATCTTAAGAAATCATAATACCCACAGTTGTGGTGTTTGTGCCAAATAGGTGATGAGAGGCAGATCCAGACAGAGAGGGAAGGCTAGGCAGGGTCTAGCCTGGGCAAGTGGTGCAGACATTTCCATCAGGAGTATAGGTAGGAGGAAAGAGGCAGTTCCAGTAGGAACCCCAGGCAGATGATTTATCTAAGGCTTCTCTGTGGATTACATTAAAAAGGTTGACAGAACCAGTCAGTTGCAGGAGGTAATGATTTCCTTAGTATTTTATTCTAAAGCACCAATAAATTAGACGTCTCTAACATCTGAATGTGAGGATCTCATTAAAATGATAAATGGTCTCTCCTGCTCTCATTAGTTTATAATCCAGATAGAAGAGGCAGATGTGGCTGTCTCCAAAGAGGCAAAACTCCAGACCAGACAAATAGCCTGAACCTTAAATTTAGAGACAGATGAATCTAGTTCGAATGAGTCATACCAAGTGTGGAGTTAATATCTAACAGACCAAGTCTAACCTTAGCAGGCTCAGCAGAAAGATGGGGCTTTCATTTTGGAGATGGTCCTGCCTCTCCCTGACAAGTCTGTCAACATCTGAAGATCAAAAGCTAAAAGTCTTGGGGTCTTGCTCTGCCTCCAATGTTTATTCTATGACTTTGGACCAGCCACCCATATTCTATGAGCTTCAGTTTCTTCTATCTGCAAAATGCCTTCCTTCTGAGAGAAGCTAAATATGGATACATTATTTCAAAGTCTGCAAGTGGCTACATATGATAAGAGAGTATTTCATTAGTTAGTCCTAGTTTTGGTTGATTGGAAAATGAGATGTGTAGGGGTGAGTTCAGGTGTAGAGAAAGCCAGAGGTGAGGGCAGGAGCCTGTGCACCTGCTGTCCCTCATGCTTCATCTCACGGTCCCTGGGTGGGCATCACAGGTATTCTGCTGATCCTACCCCATGCTGTCCCCTATCACACAGAGAAATGTGTCAAATACTAGGAATTATGCCTCTTTAGCCATGTTTTCCATAAAAAACTAAGTATCTTGCCATCTTGACACACCCTTTTATTCTGAACTATAAAGAGCATTTATCTATTTCCCAACATTTCTATGTACACACATAGCATTTTGCTTACAACCATGCATAGGTACTAGTGCTGGACGTAACCTTCCTGATATAAACAACTCTGAAACAGTAAAGAAATGAGATAGCTATTTTCTGGCATTAATCAATAGGTGGCAGAGAACAGTAGCATATGGAAGAGATGCACCCTGTAAGCCCCATAGTCACCAAGGCTTTCTCTCTTATGGCACTTGTCTGCATGGCAGAGGAAGGTGGAAAGAGAAAAACAAAAACAAAAACAAAAACAAAAAAAACAAAACAGCCTCACTGAGCCCAGGGGGTAGAGCTCAGACTGGAATTCCAGCCTGCAGACATGGCAGAATGTGTGGGACTCACAATAGACAGGGAGAGCAGAAGTCTGCATGCGTTTTTTCCCATGTGCTTGACCCTTGTACTAAGGTTAGCTGAATGTGTGTAAATTCATACTGCATAGGCCTAGTAAAGATGGCCTAGATAGGGTGGGAGCCAGAGACAAAGGATGCCAATTAGCACCAGGAGGTTGAATTCCAGCCAGTGAGATTGAGAGATCTCACTGAGCACTTTAGCCTGTTTGATCAGAACCAGAAAACTCATATCTTAGGAATGAGAAACATGTCCTATGGCAGGAACCAAAAGGATCTGTGATTACCTCTATGACAAAACTTAATACCTTAAAAGAAGACAACACAATTCAGGTTTGCCCCTCTCTTATTTCTGATGTTGATGATTTATGTTTTCTCTTCTTTCTCTCAGAATCAGTCCCTGTAGGTGTTTACCAATTTTACAACCATCCCCTAGTAACTGCTGTATCTTTCCTTCTAATGTTCTTCTATGTCCTTTCTCATCTTCCTGCTCACTGAGATGTAACCAAGTTGCCTGATTGTCTGTCTGTTAGAAGCCTGTGACTTGACATTAGATATTTATCATCTCAGGATGTGGTCCATCAGACAACTAGCTCTCTACCCCAAGCCTCTTTTATCTTATTTTGTTAAACAATATGATTTTCAGTCATTGCTGGAAATAATAATTTTGTTATTATTGTTGTTATTGTAATATTAAGACCCAGGTTGAGATCTAGATTCTGCAGTGCATTCATTACTTTATGTGTCCTCTGTTTATTCTAGTATGAAATTGTTTTCCAGATACTAACTAAGTCTATCAGGCTTTCTTCCCTTGCTGGATAATTTGCAGTATTTGGGAACTGCATGGGCCTGCTACCAGAGGTATCATTTCAGTTTGTCAAACATTGAGTCTTACATTGTCTTTTAGCACTCAATCAAGCTCATTGTGCTGTATTCATTTTCCATGACTGATTTTCCCATGAGGATGAGCAATGGGCCTAATTAGCCTCTCTGAAATTAAATGTGTGACTTTAAAGGTGTGGATAAAAGAGAGAGTATAAGGTCATAGGTCCCGTGTAACCATGCCTGGATCATCACCTCTGTCTATAGACAGCCTCTCTTTCTCAACTCACTGAAGAAAAAGGAAGAATGTCTTAAGGGTCAAGGCAGGGCTAGAGTATGTCAGAGCTCCGGAGTTCATGACTGAGTAGACAGAAACCCCAGGAGTCTATTCATCACAGAGTAAATAAGGCAGGCTCTCGCTATCTCATTTGTTAGGTCTTTTCTCAGGATTCATTAGAATTGCTCACTTCGATCTTATAAGATAGTACACCTAGACCCTCCCACTCAGGTCAGGTCACAACTGAGGGTAATTCAGCTACCAATATGGGTAGAGAACTCTAGCTGGCCAGAAAGGATGTTTAATTGTATATAGCAATGGCAGGCCAGGTAAGAGTAAAGGAAGGTGGGGCCCAAGGTAAAGTATCAAAGGGTGCTCTAGAGGGGGTAGGATTTAGAAGCATGGATCATTGACTTCATATAAGTCTGTCTATATGAAATAGAACCTAGCTAGCAGCCTGGAAATGAAGGCTAGTTCTTGTGTGTGTGTGTGTGTGTGTGTGTGTGTTTGTCAAGATAAGTATATTCTTTTTTTTAATTTTATTTTATTTAATTATGTTATGTTAGTCACCATACAATACATCATTAGTTTTTGATGTAGTGATCCATGATTCCTTGTTTTCGTGTAACACACAGTGCACCATGCAGAACGTGCCCTCCTTAATACCCATCACTGGGCTAACCCATCCCCCCACCCATCTCCCCTCGAAAACCCTCAGTTTGTTACTTGGAGTCCACAGTCTTTCATGGTTCATCTCCCTCTCTGATTTCCCCCCTTTCATTTTTCCCTTCCTTCTCCTAATGTCCTCCATGCTATTCCTTATGTTCCACAAATAAGTGAAACCATATGATAATTGACTTTCTCTTCTTCACTTATTTCACTTAGCATAATCTCCTCCAGTCCCATCCATGTTGATGTAAAAGTTGGGTATTCATCCATTCTGATGGCTGAGTAATATTCCATAATATATATGACCACATCTTCTTTATCCATTCATCTGTTGAAGGGCATCTTAGCTTTTTCCAGTTAGCTATTGTGGACATTGCTGCTATGAACACTGGGGTGCATATGGCCCTTCTTTTCACTACATCTGTGTCTTTGGGGTAAATACCCAATAGTGCAATTGCTGGGTCATAGGGTAGCTCTATTTTTAATGTCCTGAGGAACCTCCATGCTGTTTTCCAGAGTGGCTGTACCAACTTGCATTCCCACCAACAGTGTAAGAGGGTTCCCCTTTCTCCACATCCTTGCCAACATTTGTTGTTTCTTGCCTTGTCCATTTTTGCCATTCTAACTGGTGTAAGGTGGTATCTCAATGTGGTTTTGATTTGAATTTCCGGTGGCTAACGATGATGAACATTTTTTCATGTGTCTGTTACCCATTTGTATGTCTTCTTTGGAGAAGTGTCTGTTCATGTCTTCTGCCCATTTTTTGACTTGATTATTTGTTTTTTGGGTGTTGAATTTGAGAAGTTCTTTATAGATCTTGGAAATCAGTGCTTTGTCTATAGTGTCATTTGCAAATATCTTCTCCCATTCTGTGGGTTGCCTCTTTGTTTTGTTGACTGTTTTCTTTGCTGTGCAGAAGCTTTTTATCTGAGTGCTAGTTCTTAGGAAGGGCATGAAATAACAAGGCAGTGCTTGGGATTCAGGAGAGCTTTGATGCTTTAAAGCATTCACTAAAGCAGGGTCCAGGGAAGGATCGTGGTTGTAAATATTGGGACCCAGGTTGGGGCTCAGCTCAGGAGCCCCACTATCAGATTCTTGTTATTGTGCCAAGGTTGGACTAGAGGCAAGGTGTCCTTAATACCAAGTTCCTGTGTTTATGACTACAGCTGATGAAGTACTACCATCAGGACTCTGGTGGTGGGGTCAATACTCTCTGCAAGCAGGACCAAGTAGCCTCACTGTGAGGAGGAGGCTGCATGCAGAGGCTAAAAAAAATAGACTGGACCTGGTGGGTAGAAACATCATTTATAGACCAAGTGTGTGGATTTCAGTCTATGTAAGCCTTGGCACCATTCAATAGCCAATGATTTATATCTGCTAATTTTCTTTTAAATGCATATTATGCATACCGTAAGACCAAATGAATGATAAAGAAATGAAACAATGAGAGGCCGGCACATAGCAACTGCTCATTAAACCCTACAGAATTAATGAATAATACAAAAACAATCACCAGCTAGGAAAAAAATCACTCTCAGCACTCCTCTACTGAGAAAAAAGGGTTATTAATCTGAGGCATGGGTGACAATATGGCAGGGTTAAATAGAGGGGTAATAATATGCTTTCAGCTAGGAGGATAACTTGAATACAGTGAAGACAAATCAAATCAATACAACCTACATTTTTCATGTGACACCTTGTCACATTAAATACCTAGGTAAAATAGGTAAACTTTACAGCAACTCCATGAAGTTGATATTATTATCCATACTTTACAGCCCAGGAAATTGAGCCTCAGAGAGATGGGCTGTCAAAGGTCACACAGATGTTTGACACCTAGAATTCTGCAGTCACTTTGAAGCAAACCATGGTTTAAAGTGCTCTCTAAGACAGGACACAGAGTTAGGCCTCATAGAAACAAGCATTTTGTAAGACAGGATCTAGGAAGTTGGTATTGATGGCTCTGGAGACAAGATTGGTGCACTCTAATGCTAGTGAAGAAGATTTTGCTCTTCAGAATGTGAGCAAGCTGGGATCCCAGGTATAAATACCATTAGAAGGAAGATCAGAAGCTTGTCTGTGTTTGAGGAAGGAAGGGAAATACAAGGATCAAATTCATATTAATTGTGCTCCAAAGAAAAGTAATAGATTGTGAAATCTTATAAACTAGAGTTAGGTGCAGAACTTGAGAAATATTTGCTGATGTTAATTAAGAGAGATAATGTATTTATTATTCCATCCATGAAACTTTTAGAAGTGAATGTTTACACATTTAATAATTACCTTGAGATAGCAGACATAACCCAAACCTGTCCAAGGCAAACCAGGAGCTATGGCACCATAGATATGGAGACAATGTCTCCACAGCAGGCTGGGGATGCCCTTGGATTCCAAGATGCAGAGTATCCAATGGCTGAAGCCAGACATGGGCAAAGGCCAGCTCTCAGTATGAAAAAATTTTGGTCTTTCTTGGCAGGAATTGTTCCCAATGGGCCCTTGGAAAACTACAAGGGGTTAACTTAAAAGAGAACACAGACCTAACTGGAAATAATAAAAGCTGTTCTGAATGGTTTGATACCCACTGATACACTGGAAGTTTGTACCCTTTGACCAACATCTCCCCATGTACCCCACCTGTCAGACCCTCTACTTTCTGTTTTTATGAGTTTGGCTTTTTTTTTTTTTTTTTTAGATTTCTAAATGGTATCTTTCTTTGTCTATTTCACTTAGCAAAATGTCCTCAAAGTTCTGTCCATGTTGTCACAAATGACTGAATTTCCTTCTTTCTCATGCCTGAATAATATTCGTGTGTGTGTGTGTGTGTGTGTGTACACATAACACAGGATTCAGTTCTTTGTGAGTTATTGTATCAAGGACCTCTGTTCCTTGGTGGCTGCTGACTGGAAGTCACCCTTAGATTCTGGCCATACAGTTCTTTCCATACAGCAGCTCACAACATGTCAGCTGGCTTCATACAAGCCAGAAAAAAACAAGAGCCTACATTAAGACAGAAGGTACAATCTTGTATAACTTCATTATATCTGTCACAAATATGGCATCCCTTCAATTTTGAGGGATTGTTAGAAGGAACTTACTCCAGGGGAGGAGATTTTACAAGTCTGAACACCAGGAAGCAGGGATCAGTGGGGCCATCTTAGAAGCCACCTACCACAGTCTGCCCCCTGGTCCCCAGTGATACATATCTCCTGGTATTCATGCTGCTGTGTAATTTCCTCCGCTTGAGTGTGGGCAGGACCTGTGACCAGTTCAACAACCTACAACAATGTCAATCCTCCAACAACCTCATGAGCTTGGAAGTGGATCCCTCCCCAAATTTTCACATGAAAACTCAACCTGGCCAGCATCTTAATGGTAGGCTCATGAGACACCCTGAAGCAGAGGACCCACATAAACTATGCCCAGATTTCAGAGGAGCCTATGGCGAGCCTTTGTTGTTCAGGTGTTTGTACAAAACTCTCCCCATTTTCCTTACCACCCCATCCAGTAATCACCATTCTACTCACTATTCTATCATTTCAAAATGTTGTGTTTTTTGTTTGTTTGTTTTTTTTAGGATTCCATGTATAAGTAACACTGTGAAGTATTTGTCTTTCTGTGACTGACTTATTTCATTTAGCATAATGTCTTCTGGATTCTTTCATATTGTCACAAATGTCAGGATTTCCTTCTTTTTAAGGGCTGAATGATATTCCATTGTATATACATACCCCTGATGCTTCCATTAGCTGCCCTATGGAAAGCTTAATTCTTGACCCTCAGGGCCCACCAGCCCTTCTGACTTTGTGTCCACAATCTTGCTACTCTCTGCTTTCAATGTCCTGTGAGGAAATTTTTATCTACTCTCTAGATTTTTCTCAGAAAGTAATAAAAACACTACATCAAAAACTAATGATGTACTGTATGGTGACTAACATAACATAATAAAAAAGGAAAGGAAGGAAGGAAGGAAGGAAGGAAGGAAGGAAGGAAGGAAGGAAGGAAGGAAGGAAGGAAAGAAGAAGAAAGAAAGAAAGAAAGAAAGAAAGAAAGAAAGAAAGAAAGAAAG
>NC_058413.1:80137275-80191942 GCF_002201575.2 Neomonachus schauinslandi | reverse complement strand
AAAGAAAGAAAGAAAGAAAGAAAGAAAGAAAGAAAGAAAGAAAGAAAAGAAATGCCTCAGAGACATTCTCCCCACTGTAGCAATAGCTGCCTCCTCAGAACCCTTCCCATTTTCCCATTTAGCCTGCTATCCTCCAGCCACACTGCAGGGCTTTGAGGAGAGAGAAGGAGGAGAAGAAAAAAGATAAGTGTGTGATAGTTCTGGCCACCAGTCTGACTGCTCTTGTCTGGCAGGAAGGTCCTTTGAATCCTACATTCTCTCCTGTTCACTGCATAGGTTTCAGCTGCAGAACATTTCTAGAGCATCTATAAGCCACTCAACCAATTTTAAATGGCTGAATAACTCTCAGACAAAGGGTTTGACTTCTGCCTTCACAAATACACTTATAGTCTACTTTGAGGACAGAAGCCTCTTTCTGTCCACCTGCAGAGAGGCAGGCAGCAGGCGCCTGTTTTGAGGGTTCTTTTGGATTAAAGTCAGGCTGAGCAAAGACTATGAATGACCACAATGTCTGTGGAGCCCATGGTGTCTCAGCTGCCCATCATTTGAAGGGGAAGAAATCCAGTTCTAGAAGAAATGCCATTTAGGAGTTCTTCCCTCAAAGTTGTTCCCAAGGCACAGGCAACAGCCTGGACCTGATGGTTGTTGTGAGCTCCTGAGATTTGGGACCCCCATAAAGTTTTTGTCACTTTTATACCTTCTCCCTTTTTCCCCCTCTATTTTCTTATATGCTCTTCCTTCTCTGCCTCATTCTCCCTTCTAATCTCATCTTTTCTTTCCATCCTTCCTTTTCTGCTCTCTGTCTTCTCAGAAAGAAGATGAGGTGGAGAAACATGTTGACATCATTCCCTTTGTGTCTTCCAGGCTCTTGCCCTGTGTTTTCTCTTCTCAACCCAACTTTTCTCACCTACAGTCCCAACCACATTTTTAGCTCTCATGCAGAATAAGCCACATGGGCCCATTTGAATTTCCTCTCTCCTTCTGCGAGGAGATCAGGGACTAACAGAGGATCCCCAGGTTTCTGGAAAAGGAAGAACCATGGTAGAGTGAGCCCTGAGAGCAGGTGGGGGGCACCCATCAGTTGCACCTGGGTGTCAGTGGTGGCTGAAAGACCACACACTTGATCCCTTCCCTATCTTCCCTTCCTCAAAGTCTTCCTGCTCTGAATGGTTGAAAAAAGAAAATGTGTGAATGTGACAGCTTTGATCAAATCATCATGGTTTTTAATGTGCTTTTTGTGCAATTCTTATTGGCAAGAAGATGAGAGCAAACTATGTCTAGATAATTTCACACACATGAAAACACTTACAATCAACTTCAGTGTCTTGTAAAAGCATTTTCTACATTTTTTTAAATTTTGTTTTTAAATTTTATTATGTTATGTTAATCACCATATGTTACATCATTAGTTTTTGATGTAGTGTTCCATGATTCATTGTGTATAACACAAGTGCTCCATTCAATACGTGCCCTCTTTAATACCCATCACCAGGCTAACCCATCCCCCCACCCCCTCCCCTCTAGAACCCTCAGTTTGTTTCTCAGAGTCCATAGTCTCTCATGGTTCATCTCCCCCTCTGATTTCCCCCCCTTCATTTTACCCTTCCTACTATCTTCTTTTTTTTAACATATGATGTATTATTTGTTTCAGAGGTATAGGTCTGTGATTCAACAGTCTTACAGAATTCACAGCACTGACCATAGCACATACACTCCCCAGTGTTTATCACCCAGCCACCCCATCCCTCCCACCCCCCACCACTCCAGCAACCCTCAGTTTGTTTCCTGAGATTAAGAATTCCTCATGTCAGTGAGATCATATGATACTTGTCTTTCTCTGATTGACTTATTTCGCTCACCATAATTCCCTCCAGTTCCATCCAGGTCGTTGCAAATGGCAAGATTTCATTCCTTTTGATGGCTGCATAACATTCCATTGTGTGTGTGTGTGTGTGTGTGTGTGTATACACACATATATATATGTGTGTATATATACACACATGTATGCCATATATATATATATATATACCACTTCTTCTTTATCCATTCATCTGTCAATGGACATCTTGGTTCTTTCCACAGTTTGGCTATTGTGGACATTGCTGCTATAAACATCAGGGTGCATGTACCCCTTCGGATGCCTACATTTGTATCTTTGGGGTAAATACCCAGTAGTGCAATTGCTGGGTCATAGGGTACCTCTATTTTCAACTTTTTGAGGAACCTCCATACTGTTTTCCACAGTGGCAGCACCAGCTTGCATTCCCACCAACAGTGTAGGAGGGTTCCCCTTTCTCCACATCCCCGCCAACATCTGTCGTTTCCTGACTTGTTAATTTTAGCCATTCTGACTGGTGTGAGGTGGTATCTCATTGAAGTTTTGATTTGGATTTCCCTGATGCCGAGCGATATTGAGCACTTTTTCATGTGTCTGTTGGCCATTTGGATGTCTTCTTTAGAAAAATGTCCATGTCTTCTGCCCATTTCTTGATTGGATTATTTGTTCTTTGGGTGTTGAGTTTGATAAGTTCTTTATAGATTTTGGATACTAGCCCTTTATCTGATATGTCATTTGCAAATATTTTCTCCCATTCTGTTGGTTGTCTTTTGGTTTTGTTGACTGTTTCTTTTGCTGTGCAAAAGCTTTTTATTTTGATGAAGTCCCAATAGTTCATTTTTGCCCTTGCTTCCTACTTTTGTCCTTTACCAGAAGGTCTGCAGTTGCTCCTGCAGAAAACCATGGCAGTATTTCTCCCCTTTCTCCTTCACCCAATTGTGTCTGCCATCCCCACACTCAAGGATGTATAAAAAAACACACTTGTCCTCAAATGTGTTTCTTACACTTGATGGAATTATTGCTAGTAATGGTCATTAACTTAGTGGGTGCCTTATACCAGGCCTATACTTAGTGGGTACAGAAGAAAAAAGACTCTGGTCCACATTTAATAGCCACTCACCTGGAACAGGCACTGTACTGAGAACTCCTGGAGAGAGAAGCTGGTTAGACCCTTTCCTGTCCACTAGGGGTTTGCAGTCTAGTTTAGATGAGACAAGCTCCCAGATGACTCCTCACATTGGCTAAAGTTAGTCTTCAGTTAGAGTACACAGCCTCAGGCAGATGCACCTGAAAATACAGATAAAGGGAACCTGCCCTATCTATGAGGTTAGCAAATGACATCACTGGCTCAGGAGAAGGTGGAGCCATGGCTCACACTCATACCCCACAAATAGTCATGGTGGAAGCAAGAGTAAGGTCAGGACCTCAGAGAAGCTGAAGGTGCCCTGAGAGATTTACAATAAGGATCAGACACACCTAGAAGTATCAGAAGTGGCTTCACATGAAAGGTGACACTTGGCACAGACCTCAAGGAATGGGGCAGAGCAATGTGTCCTCACAGCCTGTGAGAAAGGGGACTGGAGTCATCTGAAGGTCACTTCAGTCAGAGAAGAAGACACCCTTGTAGCTCATTTCAGGAAAGTGAGTGGCCCAGTTTGACTGGTGTTTCTGGAGTGTCAGTGTTCATGCTGGTCAAGGGCCCAGAGTCCTAGGCTGAATTGTGGCTTCCCCACTTACTGGCTTAGTCTCCCCAGTCTCATGTTTTCCATTTGTAACCTGGGCACAGATGCCTACCTCAGGGTTTTGTATTAGTCCAGGTAATATGAAGGAGATCGTCAGTTAGGGGTCCCATAGAGAATGTGTGCCCCTCAGTGGCAGGAAGATCTGACTCAGTACCTCCCATGGGGACTCCACAGCTTGTACCACTGCTTCCCAGGCTTATTTGTTTCTCTGAGGAGGGTAAGTCAGAACTGGACATGAACTAAGTGTCCCTACTTCTCTCCCTTCCTAAATCCAGCATGTGGGCTGATGTTCTGGTTTATGAGTCCATTAACAAAGAAGCCCACAGTCACCAAGACAGAAGCACATGAAGAACTACAGACATGAGACTGTGGCCTTTGGATGTACTGGTGCCTCCTGCCCATGCTACTTGAGACCCCACTATCTTTGTCTCTTGTTTTCTCTCTCTTTTCTTCATTTGCTGCAGTGTTAGAGGAACAGAGTGGGAGTTAACCACCATAGTGAAGACCCTTGCAGAAGAATTGAATTACTGCCTTCAATTACTTCATTAAAAATTTAATATCATACATGGGAAGACATGCAACTCAGCTCCAGTATCCAGGAGATAGGCATACTGTTGTTTGTCCCAGTAAGGCTGCAGAAGCAGGACTCCTGAGGTCCTGCACTCCATTTGTGAGATTGCTGTTTTCCTCCACTTCTCCATGTTTCTAAGTTCTTTGAGGGAGATTGAGATGGAGAGGGGCTCATGGATCTCACAAAAACAAGACTAGAGAGGTGGAAAGAGGTAGCAAGATGCAATTGCCAGAATGATCAGCAAAGCCTTCCTCCCCTACTTGAGTCCCTCATATTGATACATGTCTCAGCTATCTCCCCAAATACTCTCTTTCAGTTTTGCACTGGTTGCCACCATGGCACTATGGCCAGTGGCCAGCTACACAGGCCTGAGCATGTGGCTGCCATTCCGCAGGAGGCCATGTCTACAGAAGTTGACAATTCATTGTCCCTGCACTGAGTGGATATAGGTAAGCCTCCCTCCCTTCTTGTTACTAAACATGGTCCTAGACCTGAAATGGTTGTTGGTTCTGTCTTAAATTGTGTCATCTCTGTTCATAAGCACATAAAACTAAATTATTATGGATATGCTGGGTACTTAATTTACATGAGGAGGAATGCTTCCTGAGGAATATTTGTAGATCTTAACTAGTGATTAGTAATTTGAATAACTATTTTCCCCTCAGGAGCCTCCTCCATGTTTCAAGGAGGCTGACTATTCCCAATCTCCACCATAAATGAAAGCCGTCTGTATCCTTTAGGTACTTGGCTAGTCTGGCCAGCACTGTGACTGTGCCACCAGAACAGTTTTCTAGAAAGATGAGATGGCTCCTTTGTCAAAGCCCCTAAAACTCCAAAGAGTTGTCAGAGGCCAATATGCCCCACAAAAGGCTGATATTGCCTGGCAAGACAGCACATACACGTGGTCAATGCTCAGCATCAGCAGCTCCTGTAACAATAATCACAGTAATAATAACCACTACCACTATTATTATTATGATTTCCACTATCTACAGCAACTTAGGTTTAGAGTTGAATAACCTGTTTCTGATTCAGCATTGCTGATCCTGCCCTTGTGAGCCTCAGTGTCCATGTCTATAAGTTGGTTTCACAGGTATCTTTTTCCAAGGCTTCCATGACATTCACAAAGATAACATCTCTAGAAGTGCTGACAAGATGCCTGCCACATTATGAAGAGTCCTATCTTCCTGGATTTTCAAAATCCACTTGTGGATAAAATATTCATGTTTCAACCAGTATCAGGAAGGACTTGACCAGTCAATGCCAAGAGAAACCAGACCCCATCCCAAGTGTCTCACAACTACTAAACATTTACTGGGAGATTTCCAATCTACAAATTAACACCTCTATGATTCAGATGGTATCAGTTAGAAGAATGTGGCCCCATCTCCCTAAAGGCAGAGGGTGGGACTTCTGGGCACATTAGTTGAGTCTCTATTGAAGTCAAACAACTGCTCAACTGTGGGTGACCTAAGCTAATCCTCTGGGTGAAAAAAGGAGACTTTATACATGCACTGTGCTTGTCTACATGTGTCCACATGTTGGCATTGACTTGTCAGGACATCTGGATATGAATTGTCTAAGTTTTTTCTCAGTGTTTGATGTCTGCAGGCAAATACACAGGACTGGTGACATCAACAGGAGTATCTGCCACTGGATGTTCTCTTATATGGATGAGAAACTACTCCTGACTTTGTAGGGTGGAAAGTCAGGAACATGTACAAGCCTGCCTCTTGGTGGGTGGGTGACTGGAGATAATAGAGACATCTGGAGATTGGAGCAAAGGACTTGTCCCAGATCCTGGCTCTGTTATACCCTGGCGACATGAGCCTGGAAAATCCACTTAACCTTGCTTGGCCGTAGTATTCTTTTTTTATTATTATTATTAACATATAATGTATTATTTGTTTCAGGGGTACAGGTCTGTGATTCATCAGTCTTACACAATAAAGAGCTCACCATAGTACATACCCTCCCCAATGTCCATCACCCAGCAACTCCATCCCTCCCAAACACCCCCCCCCCACTCCAGCAAACTTCAGTTTGTTTCCTGAGATTAAGAGTCTCTTATGGTTTGTCTCCCTCTCTGGTTTCATCTTGTTTCATTTTTCCCTCACTTCCCCTATGATCCTCTGTCTTGTTTCTCAAATTCCTCATATCAGTGAGATCATATGATACTGGTCTTTCTCTGATTGACTTATTTCACTTAGCATAATACCCTCTACTTCCATCCATGTCGTTGCAAAGGGCAAGATTTCATTCTTTTTGATAGCTGAGTAATATTCCATTGTATAAATATACACCACATCTTCTTTATCTATTAATTTGTTGATGGACATCTAGGCTCTTTCCATAGTTTGGCTATTGTGGACATTGCTGCTATCAACATTGGGGTGCATGTGCCCCTTCAGATCATTACCTTTGTATCTTTGGGGTAAATACCCAATAATGCAATTGCTGGGTTGTAGGGTAGCTCTATTTTCAGCTTCAATATTCTTATATATAAAGTGGGGATAAAAAGTGTTGGTGAGTATACTAAATAGATAAGCACATGAAAAGGTGATGTTTTGTTGGAAAGTATTAGTTTATATGTAAGATTTCTTTCAGGTATATGCTTTGGAGCAAAAATGATGGGTCCAAGGATGACTTATTTTCAGATTAACTAGGCATTACCTAATTGTTCTCCAAAGTTCTTTTTTATACTGCCATCAACAGTGTTGATGAGAATTCAATTTAAATGTCCAATAACATTAAATAATAAGGTATAGTATATTCATTATCTATTGTGTGGATGGAGGTTTCTGTGATTTGTCCTGCATAACAAACCACCCCTACCTGCATGTACACAGGCAGTCTAAAAAATGTTGTTTGTGAGACTAATGCTGCATAAGTGACCTTGGGAGCCTGGTTAGTTATTATTAGCTGGCCTCCAGGTCAGAACTGACCCCTCTGGATTAGATGCCAAGAGCTATAAATTTTGCCTTGCTTCCCCTCTGGCTCCAGGCTGGGCTGGCCCTTGCGGATTCTACTACGGCAAACACACCTAGTCCAGGCTCCTTGAATATGTAAATACATGATAACATGGGAGGGCAGCTTGCTCCAAACTGCACATAGGCAAGCAAATACTTAACTTCAAACTCTGTCATTTTACCTATAAATACAGCCCTTATGGGATGGTCAGTTGGAAGTCTCGCCTGAGAGGAGGATGCTCTACCCAGGCCTCTCAATCAGGACTGCAGCCTGGCTGTCTCCAAGGGGCTTCCTCAGTTAATGAGGTTGGCTATTGTAAGTACCCGATTTGATGTAACTCTTACTCTCCTTTACTGCTTGCTTACTATTGCCCTCATCTATACACAGATTTCCTTTTTTTCTTTCTGTTTCTATTAGATTTTTATAAATCAATAAAGTGTTTTTTTCCCCTTTGAAACTGAGAGTACAGCTGCCATGAATCTTTTCTTCAGAACACATTAGTGGAAAGTTTTATGACAGCAAAAAATAATCAAATATTTGTCAACATAGATAATATCAAAGCAATGTGAAATGAGAAAAGGAAATAGCAGATGAATACACCCAGTATAATATCATTCCATAAGGTTACAAAATATGAAAAATTATGCAATATATCATATGATGTATGAAACCATTTGAGGGCAGGATCCTAGTTAACTAGGGGAGAAGAATGGAGGATAGATCTGGAAGAGGTGATGATGAAGGCTTTAACTGGCAACATTTGTTTCTTAACTTATGTGCGTAAGTGCATTATTCATATGCCTATTTTTTTGTCTTCAGTATTGCACAATTTATTTTGAAAAATTAGTAAAAATATATAAAGTGTTCTACAAATATAAACTATTCTTATCTCTGCACCTTTGTCTCTTTCCCTGTATCAGGTGAATGAGCTTTACTATGCCCTGTGTGTAAGGGATGTCTGAAGGAGAGGGTCCTGGATGAGAGTGTAGAAAAGAAACTGAACTCTCCTCTTGAGGAGGAATGGAAGTCCTGTCTAGGACTTCTGCAGACAATCTGTCTTTATAAAATATCTTTTGGGTGAACCATGCTCAGAAAGCATACAAAGTGTTGGATCATTGGAATCTCTCTCTCTCAGAAATGTTTACTTATCATGGGCTTATAAATGGGTGGACCTAAAACTTGCACTCCCCATTAAGAGGGCAGAAGCAAGCCTGCTGGTTTCATCATGAAGACAGCTGAATGGAATGCTAAAATTACCATATGGAAGGAACCCTGAGTCATCTAACAGTTATTGCCTTTATTTCACAGATGAACATACCAAGGTTAACGATCCCTTGGATAGAAGTGCCACCATCAGGGAAAATGAAACATGTCTTTGTTGAACTCAGGTAACACACTGCCAGTTTGGGGCTTCTACCCAAATTTTTCTAACCAGGTTCTAGGGTAAGTCTGGTTTTCTTAGCTGGACATTCTAGGTCTCCACTGTCTATTCCCCGCCAGCTTTCCAGATCCATCTCCATGCTGCCCCATGAATGCCCTGCACACCTCTCCAGCTGGCTGCTCTCTGAGTGGGCAGCACTTTCCCACCTGATTTTCTTCATATTATTCTCTTTCCCAGAGGGCCTTATCTTTGTTGGAATTTCACTTGGCACTTTTCAGAGCTAATTTGGTTACACCCTCTTCTATTGTGCACATAAACAGACACATACATACATATAATCTCCCTGAGAATCCTACAAGATGTTATCTTAATAGTCCTTTATTTTGCACATCCTTCAGGGGTAATATTTTTATTTGCTCCTTTACACCATCTTCTGAGGCAGGTTTCTTTATCCTCATTTTACAGATGATAAAACAACAATGGAAAGGCAAGTGAATGTCCCAAAGCTTCATTGTGATTTACTGACTGAGACTATTCTCCTGAAGCCTGTTCCAGACATATTTTTTGTCTCTGGAATCCTTCCAAGCTTCAGTTTTAACACCAATACCACTTTGCTTATCAGTTACCTGTGTTTTTATCTATCCTGTTCCTTTTTAAAAGCCTTGTGAACAGGGACCATTCCTCACTCAGCTATGCATCCCCACAGCTCTTCTCAGTGTTTGATTTATAGTTCATGCTTATTTATTAAATGTCTGCTTGTTTACTGAATGAAATCTATGCTTAGTATATGTGTGTAAGTGTGTGGTGTCTGTATGTGTGTCTCTGAATGTGTCTGTATAAGTATGTGTATATCTATGTCTGTGTGTGTTTTTGTGTGTGATTGTGTGTGTGGTGTGTATGTGTTTGTGTATATGTGTCTCTATATGTGTTTTTATGTGTTATGTGCCTGTGTGTGTGTGGTGTGTGCATTTGTGTCTGAGTGTGTCTGTGTGTATATGTGTTTATCTATGTCTGTGTGTGTTTTTTGTGTGTGGTATTTATGTATATGTGCATGTGTGTCTCAATGTATGTTTGTGTATGTAGTATGTCTCTTCTTATGTGTGAAATGCAGTGTGTGTGTGTCTGTCTGTGTGTCTGTGTGTCTGTGTGTATGTGTGTGTGTGTGTGTGTTATGAGCAGGACAGGGGAAATGAAGAGTGATAGGGCAGGGTCTGCTGCTCTAAAATCCAGAGCATGTGTTTCCATATGAATAACATCTTGTTGCTCTACAAAAAAAAAAATGTTAATATTTGGAAGCAGTAGAGCCTGGTCTTCCTCACCCATATTTCTCTTCTTTTCTGCCTTTGATTCCCCTGTTGATGATGGCCACACTCTAGACACGGGTCTGACCCTTCACTTCTTTATCTCATTCCTCTGGTTTTTTGTTAACTTGTCTGAAGAGAACAAAGCTCTTGATAGAAGAAAAGTGTCTCTATCAGCCATGGTGCCAATGATGTCTCCTAAGCAACATCAATTGGTTCCATGAAATGCTCTTAAAGGAAGAAGATGTGACAGCTACAAAAGAGTGGAGCTTGCCAGCATAGTACAATCACATGTATTCCCACTTGATAACCTCACCCATTCTTCAAAGAACAACAACAAATACCCGCTGCTTGGCTGGGTCCATTCTTCAGCACCAGAGTGATGGATTCCAGCTAATAAAAAGTTTCCAAATAATTCTACATGATCTTTTATATAACAGCTGCTTCTCTTGAGAGAAAAGGAAATAGTAAGCTATGAGAAAATTTATCACCTCACTGCCATTTCAGCCTAAAGGGGACCTGAAGCAAGAGAGGTAGGAATTTGGAAGATAAAAACCCCTTCCTTTAGGACACTTGGGATGGGGAACTGAATGGCTTGTGAGTCCAAATCTTGGCTATTGTCCCTCACTTATTTCTGAGAGCCACAGTCTCAGGAAGCTGCACACTGGCCTAGGGCAGGAACCATCTAGAACACAATGATGATTTTTTTCCATATTCTTATTTCTTATGGGCATTGTTACAATAGCTTTTTGTTTATTGTATCTATTAATTCTTAGAACATTATATATAAAATAAGTGTAATTAAACCCTTTATACAGTTAAGCAAACTAAGATCTAGAATAACTATGTTTTACAAGGTGATAAAGCTAATAAACAGAAGTGTGAGGATTCAAGACCAGGTCAGCAAGAATTAAAAATTAGTGCTATAGCACCAGAACCTGGCATAACTTATAGCTTCTGGCAGATATTCAAATGAATGTAAGGAAGGCAGAGGAGAAGGAAGGAAAGAAGGAGAAAGGAAGGAAGGAAGGAAGGAAGGAAGGAAGGAAGGAAGGAAGGAAGGAAGGAAGGAAGGAAGGAAGGAAGGAAGGAAGGAAAAATGAAAAGAAGGAAAGGAGGGAGGAAAGGAGGAAAAAAAGTTGGGAAAAGGTTGGTTACTCTCAGGCTGCTCTTAGCAGGGATAGTGGTACCTCCTGGCCTGGCCAACCTAAAGCTGAGGGCTCCACACTAAACTATTTGCACTCCTACTGCCAACAAGGGGATCTGGGTCCTGCTGACTAGTGCTCCAAAAGTTTCTCCGGTCTTTCTCCCAGGACATCAACTGATAACTTCTCAGAAAATAGTCCATGTAAGGATGGTTAAGACCTGACTAATCAAGTCACAATTTAGAAGCATGCCTGTGGACTCTGAGACACCAATCCTAGTCTAGTGTACCCACCTTTTCTGGCCTCAGCCCAGCCCCTGCCCAGATAAAGGGTACTTTTGGACAAGTATAGGAACTAGAGGTTATTTGGTCCTAGTATAGGAAGAGCTGAGTTGGTCTTCTAAGTAACCAGACCAAAAGGGCCATAGGGGAAAAAAACTTTTTTTCAAATATGAGTTCTTTCTGGATGTGGGGAAAGCAAATGTCCCTTTGTATAAATGTTAGCGTGAATTTAATCTGTCTCCTTGGTGACCTAGTATAATGAAAATGGAAAAGCACTTCATGTTCCCAATGCAACCCTGCTGGAAGAGTATAACAGGGCTAAGATGCCCGGCACCCACCAAGTGAAGTGCTGGATGAGGGTCCATCTGGGCCCTCACTGGGGCCAATGGAGAGTCAAAATGAATAAAGCTAGCATTGCTGATATTTCGTGAAGCAAGGGTCAACATATTTTTGGATCCCTACTATATTCAAAGAACCATGTGAAATATTGGTTGGGGGGAGAGTATATAATCAAGTCCTTACCCCCAAATCCCATCATAATCTAGTGAAGAAGAAGGGCATACAATTCAATATGCAGTGAGCAGTACATAGATCTGGGTACAAACTATACTCTTCAAGCCATTCTGAGGATAGAACCATATTGGCAATCAGAAATCTTGAGTTGTAAATTCCTATATCTGGGCCACCTACATTCTTGGCGGAGAGATTCCTCAAGAAAGTCTACCCACAGGAACCAAGACCATTCTTCAACCCACCAGCTTGACTTCTCCATGCCTTATACATCTATCCTTCAATAGGCTCTAGTGATGCGATATCTCCATTTCCTCCCAGACTGCTCTCCAGCATTGCTTCCACCATCAGATAGTTGTCTTCATGGCTACCCCACTAAATTATCCAATGAGCAAAGGTGACTGGGCTTCCTATAAGACATATGACTCCTTACCAAGAGTGGGTAGAAGAGCATCTTGTGATTGCTCCAAATAAATGTCATATACCTCTGCCAGCTCCAAGGACATGTGACTCCAGGAATCCTTGCAGAGAATGAGATCCTCCTCTCTATAATGTCCTATCAGGAATGTTTGTTGCAGCAGGACGAGTAGGCCTGGGCAAACCCAGGAACTGCCAAGTTTTTGCCCATAGGAAGATTAGTACTGATGGCTTCAGCTTTTCTATTTTCTTTCCAGGGAAGTAAATAAATTGGGTCTCCTGAAAGCACTGAGGAGCATGTGTGGACAGAGATTCAGGTGAGTATGAGAAACCAAAATTATAATGTGACCAAATCTTTTTTACTACTATGTTGATTCTCTTTCCATTATGGTTGGATTCCTTTAAGACATGCCTGAACTTCTGGGGTTCAAAGTGGTTTCCAAACTGGTTATTGGTGAACGTGTGTTCTGTTATTGGTGAACACAGGTGTTCAGATGAAAGAAGTGAGCTGGGGGTAGGAAGAGGGAAAGAGGAAAATACCAGAAAGAAGTCCCAGGGAAAGAGAGGATTAAGAAGTGAAAGAGGAAGAGAAAGATGATAAATAAAGGTGGCAGAGAAGAAAATTTAAAAAAATAGAGATAAAGAGCAAAGGCAAGAGATAAAGAACCTGAGAAAGGAAAGGAAAGAAAGGGTAAAACAGAGTTATGAGAGGATAGGGGAAATAAAAACAAAACAAACAAAAAAAGAGCAGAGAAGGGACAAAAAAGTGTCTAATAAAAGAAAGGCAATAGAAGCTTTGCACAGTGGCAGTATCGTAGCCAATGAGGTTTATCCGAGGCACGATTATTGCTAATTGAAAAGAAAGGCAATAGAAAATCCAAGGGTAAAAAGAAAAATCATCTCAGGAGATACAGAAATTTACATAAGTGAGAGAGCCTGCAAAAGAAAAGAGGAGGAGAGAATGAAGGCACGGAGTGGTGTTAAAGCTGAGATCTGAGAAGAGAGAACAGCCTGAGAGTGGGTGGGGCCTTGGGTGTAAGGGATGGAAGGCCTTTGGCTCGGGTGGAACTGGTTTGATGATGTCCCCCCATACTCTGCTCATTTCCTGGACCCTGTGGCCAAGTTGAGTGTTTAGAGTGAGGTCAAGTGAAAATTCTTCTCCATTGTTCTTGACATGGCTGTCATACCATCAAGCTTCTTGCTATGCAGTCTGGGTGCCCTGACAATTTTTTTTTCTAGGTTTATAGAGACTAAATTGACATATAATATTGTATATGTTTAAGGTGTTGATTTGATAGATTTATATATTACAAATGATTACTAACATAATGTTAGCTAACACCTCCATCATGTTGCATAATTACCTTTTTTTTGTAGTGAGACTATTTAAGTGAAACTTTTTATCCATTCATCTATTGACAGATACTAGATTGTTCCATTCTCTGGCAATTCTTAAACCAGAGACTAATTTCCTACTTTGACCTGATGCTGAAATAGCCTTCTTCCAGGAGCAAGAATGCAGCCCCTCCATGAAATTGAATTGTGGCAGAATGTTAATGCTGCCACCACTGAGAAGAAAGTGGAAGATATGAAAGTTTAGATCCTGAGCTTATTCACAGAGGTCTGGCAAATGCTCAGAGAAGGGCATGAGGACTAGAGGAAAGCAAGATGGTGGAAGAGTAGAGGACCTCATTTCATCTGGTCCCCTGAATTTATCTAGATAACTATCAAGTCATTCCGAACACCTATGAATTCAACCTGAGATGTAAGAATTGCTGGAATTCTACAAATAGAAAAGCAACCACTTTTGCAAGGTAGGAGGTGTGGAGAAGGGAAGCAGAGGAGTTATAATAGAAGATAAACAGCAGCAGAGGGAGAGAGCCTCTGTAAGTTGGCTATGGAAAACAATATAAAAAATCGGAACTTTTAGAAGTCTGCTCCAGTGAAAGACATCCTTGCCTGAAGGGTGCTCAGGTGGTGAAGTGGTGCAGAATCTTAGGTAGGACAGTGTGGTCTCAGGATTCCTGGGGTCACAAAAAGAATGGGGGTGCCTGAGGTGGCAGAGTTCCCAAGCATTGGAGTGGGGAAACCAGCTACAGTCAGCAAGCCTGGGAGTGGGCCCTCAACTTGGTTTGCCATAAATTGGAAACCATGGCAGATTGGATGACTGCTCTCCATGCAGGGGTCATGCAAATGGCAGAAATGGAGACCCCCTTCCTCACACACAGTGGGGTGGAGTGTGTGCACGTGCATGATTGGATGACCACTCTCTGTGTGGGGGTCCTCCAGTGGCAGGCCTGAGGCAACTCTCCTCCCTCTCCTGAGAGGATTGGCATAGGTGCACACCGCAGGAGTCTGCACAGTTTGATGCACACGAAAGCGAAGATTGCTTTTCCTTGAGGGTTTACTACAGAGAGGGGACCATGATCTTTCAGCTCTAGGACTGGAGATTGGGGTGTGGACATTTTAATTTTCATCCTCTGAAGTGGCACAGAAATCCTTCAGGGGAAAAACAAACAAACAAACATGTAGAAGAACCTGAAGCAGTTTACACTGCCTGACCCACTGACAAGGGGTGGTGCAACTCCACCCAGGCAAAGACCTGAAAATCAGCACAGCAGGCCCCTCCCCCAGAAGACCAACTGTAACATCAAGGGAATACCAAGTTTACTAAGCATGAAGAACTGCAAAACTCCAGCACTAGGGGAAAATAGTATATAGAATTTGAGGTTTTCTCTCATTATTCTTTTATCTTTCAGTTTAAAATTTTCCTTTTTTTTCCTTTTCAACTACTTTCTTATTCTATTAACTCTTTGTTTTTAAGTCTTGTTTTCATTTTTACATTTAAATTTTAAAGATATATTCTTCATTTGTGGCTTCCTGTCTCTCTATTCAATTTTATTTTTCTATATATATGTTTTGTTTTCTTTACAATTTTGGGACTTAGTGTCTTCTGACAGACCAAAAAACACCCAGGACCAAGTGGATCACTCTGTTTTGTCCAGCTGTGAGATTATATTTTCTCTCTCCCTTTTTTTTCTATTTTTTTCTTTTTCTTTTTTGGTTTCTGATGTTTTTGGATTTGTCTAGTGTGTATTTCCCTTGGGTCATGGTTGATATTTTTTATTTTATTCTCTCATTAATCCATTCTTCTGTGGGAAAAATGAATAGAAGGAGGAATTCAAAACAAAAGAAAGAACCAGAAGTAATACTCTCTGCCACAGATCTAATCAATTTGGATATAAGTAAAATGTCAGAGCTGGAATTCAGGATAACACTTATAAAGTTAATAGCTGGGCTTGAAAAAAGCATAAAAGACAATAAATAATATTTTAGTGCAAAAATAAAATCTAATCAGGCCAAAATTAACAATACTTTAACTGAGATGCAGTCTAAATTGGATGTTCTAACAACTAGGGTAAATGAGGCAGAAGAGTCAGTGACATAGAAAACAAGATGATGAAAAGGAAAGAAGCTGAGGAAAAGAGAGAAAAACAATTAATGGACCATGAGGGGAGGCTTCAAAAAATCAGTGATACCATAAGGGGAAACCATATTAGAATTATTGAGGTCCCAGAGGAAGAAGAAAGAGAGAGGGCCATAGGTATTTTGAGCAAATCATAGCTGAGAACTTCCCTAATCTAGGTCAAAAAACAGGCATTCAAGCCCAAGAGGTAGAGAGAGCAACCCTAAAATCAATAAAAAATAGATCAAGGCCCCAATATGTAAATTCTGAAATTAAGAGAAAATCCTGAAAGCAGCTTGAGATGAGAACTCCTTAACCTACAGGGATAGGGACATTAGACTGGGAGCAGACCTAATCACAGAGACCTGGCAGGCCAGAAAGGGCTGGAATGACATATTCAGGGTCTTAAATGAGAAAAACATGCAGCCAAGAATATTTTATCCAGCAAGGCTGTCATTCAGAATAGAAAGAGAGATAAAGAGCTTCCAGGAAAAACAGAAACTAAAGGAATTTGTGATAACCAAACCAGCCCTGCAAGAAATATTAAAGGGGATCCTGTAAGGAGAGAGAGAACCCAAAAGTAACATATACCAGAAAGGAAAAGAGACAATCTACAGAAACAGGGACTTTACGATAATACAATGGCACTAAATTCAACAGTTATTCTGAATGTAAATGGGTTAAATGTTCCAATTAAAAGACACAGTGTATCAGATTGGATGAAAAAGCAAGACCCATTCATATGCTATCTACAAGAGACTCATTTTAGACCTAGACTTCTCCAGATTAAAAGTGAGGGAATGGAGAACTTTTATCATGCTAATGGACAGCAAAAGAAAGCTGGGGTAATAATCCTCATGTCAGACAAATTAGATTTTAAACCAAAGACTGTAGTAAGGGATGAAGAGGGACAGTATATGATATTTAAAGGGTCTATCCAACAAGAAGATCTAATAATTATGAATATTTATGCTCTTAATTTGGGAGTTGCCAGTTATATCAACAAATTAATAACCAAATTAAAGAAACATATTGATAATAATATGACAATAGTAGGGGAATTTAATGCCCCACTCATAGCTATGGACAGATCATCTAAGCAGAAGATCAACAAGGAAACAAGGCCTTTGAATGACACACTGGACCAGATGAACTTCACAGATTTATACAGAGCATTCCATCCTCATGCAACAGAATACACATTCTTCTCAAGTGCCCATGGAATATTCTTCAGAATAGATCACATACTGGGTCACAAATCAGGTCTCAGCCAATACAGAAAGAATGGGATCATTCCTTGCCTGTTTTTAGATGACATTGCTTTGAAACTTGAATTCAATCATGAGAGGAAATTTGGAAGGAACTCAAACACTTAGAAGTTAAAGAGCATCCTACTAAAGAATGAATGGGAATCTTGACACTGCTGCTATTTGAGAGATTCCAGACTTGTCATGATGAGCACTGAGTATTGTATAGAATTGTTGAGCCACTTTATACTGTACACCAGAAATGAATATAATACTGAATGTTAAATATACTGGAATTAAAATAAAAAACTTCATTAAAAAAAAGAATGAATGGGTCAATCAGGAAATTAAAGAAGAATTTTAAAAATTCATGGAAACAAATGAAAATGAAAACACTGCTGTTCAAAATCTTGGGGATGCAGCAAAGGCGGTCCTAAGAGGGAAGTATATAGCAATGCAACCCCTTCTCAAGAAACAAGAAGAAAAGTCTCAAATACACAACCTAGTCTTACACCTAAAGGAACTCAAGAAAGAGCAACAAAGAAAGCCTAAACCAAGCAAGGGAAGAGAAAATATAAAGATTAGAGCAGAAATCAATGAAATAGAAACTGGAAGAACAGTAGAACAGATCAATGAAACTAGAAGCTTGTTCTTTGAAAGAATTAATAAGATCAATAAACACCTAGCCAGACTTATCTAAAAGAAAAGAGAAAGGACCTGAATTAATAAAATCATGAATGAAAGAGGATAGATCATGACCAACACCAAAGAAATACAAACAATTATATGAACATATTATGAGCAACTATATGCCAAGAAATTAGACAATCTGGAAAAAAATGGATGCATTCCTAGAAACATATAAACTACAAGACCTGAAACAGGAAGAAATAGAAAACCTGAACAGACCCATAACCAACAAGGAAATTGAAGCAGTAATCAAAAAAACTCCCAAAAAACAGAAGTCCAGGTCCAGTTGGCTTCCCAGAGGAATTCTATTGAACATTTGGAGAAGAATTAATACCTATTCTTCTGAAGCTGTTTCAAAATGCAGAAAGCAAAGGAAAACTTCCAAACTCATTCTATGAGGCCAGCATTACCTTAATTCCAAAACCAAAGACCCCACCAAAAAGGAATTACAAATCAATATCCCTGATGAACATGGATGCCAAAATACTCACCAAGATACTAGCCAATAGGATCCATAGTTTGTTAAAAGGATTATTCACCATGACCAAGTGGGATTTATTCCTAGGCTGCAAGGGTCGTTCAACATTCACAAATCAATCAACGTGATACATCACATTAATAAAAGAAAAGACAAGAACCATATGATCCTCTCAATTGATGAAGAAAAAGCATTTGACAAAATACAGCATCCTTCCTTGACTAAAACTCGCCAATGTAAGGATAGAGGGAACATACCTCAATATCCAAAAAAAGCCATCTATGAAAAGCCCACAGCAAATATCATTCTCAATGGGGGAAAAAATGAGAGCTTTTCCCTTAAGGTCAGGAACACTACAGGGGTGCCCACTCTCACCACTGTTGTTCAACATAATACTAGAAGTCCTGGCCTCAGCAATTAGACAACAAAAAGAAATAAAAGGCATCCAAATTGGCAAAGAAGTCAAACTCTCACTCTTTGCATATGATATGATACTTTATATGGAAAACCCAAAAGACTCCACCTCAAGATTGCTAGAACTCATACAGGAATTCAGCAATGTGGCAGGATACAAAACCAATACACAGAAATCAGTTGCATTTCTATATACCAACAACAAGACAGAGAAAGAGAAATTAAGGAATTGATCCCATTTACAATTGCACCAAAAACCATCAGATACCTAGGAATAAATCTAATCAAAGAGGTAAAGGATATGTACTCTAAAAACTACAGAACACTCATGAAAGAAATTGAGAAAAACACAAAGAGATGGAAAAATATTCCATGCTCATGGATTGGAAGAATAAACATTGTTAAAATGTCTGTGCTGGGGTGCCTGGGTGGCTCAGTCATTAGGTGTCTGCCTTTGGCTCAGGTCATGATCTCAGGGTCCTGGGATTGAGCCCTGCATTGGGTTCCCTGCTCCACAGGAAGCCTGCTTCTCCCTCTCCCACTCCCCCTGCTTGTGTTCCCTCTCTCACTGTGTCTCTCTCTGTCAAATAAATAAATAAAATCTTTTAAAAAAATTAAAAATAAATAAATAAAAATAAAATGTCTATGCTACCCAGAGCAATCTATACATTCAATGCAATCCCTATCAAAATGCCATCGACATTTTTCACAGAGCTGGAACAAATAATCCTAAAATCCTAAAAGACCCTGAATAGCCAGAGTAATGTTGAAAAAGTAAACCAAACCTCGCAGCATCACAATGCCAGACTTCAAGCTATATTACAGAGTGTAATAATCAAGACAGTATGGTTTTAGCACCAAAACAGACACACAGATTAAAAAACCCAGAAATGGACTCTCAACAATATGGTCAACTAATCTTTGACAAAGCAGGAAAGAGTATCCAATGGAAAAAGGACAATCTCTTTAATAAATGGTGCTGTGAAAATTGGACAGACACATGTAGAAGAATGAAAGTGGACCGTTTTCTTACACCATACACAAAGATAAACTCAAAATGGATGAAAGTAGTTAAAAATAGAGCTACCCTATGATCCAGCAATCGCACTACTAAGTATTGACCGCAAAGATACAAATGCAGTGATCCGAAGAGCCACTTGCACCCAAATATTCATAACAACAATGTCCACAATAGCCAAACTGTGGAAGGAGCCAAGATGACCTTCAACAGATGAATGGATAAAGAAGATGTTTATATATATTTATATGTATAGTTTATAAATATATTTAAATATATATACACACACAATGGAAGATTACTCAGCCATCAGAAAGAATGAATACTTACCATTTAGATTGACATGGATAGAACTGGAGGGTATTATGCTGATGGAAATAAGCCAATCAGAGAAAGACAATTATCATATGGTTTCACTTATATGTGGAAGAAACAGCACAGTGGATCATAGGGGAAGGGAGGGAAAACAGCACAGTGGATCATAGAGGAAGGGAGGGAAAACTGAATGGGAAGTCATCAGAGCTGGAGAAAACCATGAGAGACTCTTAACTATAGGAAACAAACTGAGGGTTGCTGGAGGGGAGGTGGGTGGGGGATGGGGTAATTGGGTGATGGGCATTACAGAGGGCACAGAATGTGATGAGCACTGGGTGTTTTGCAAAACTGATAAATAATTGAACACTACATCTGAAATTAATGATGTAGTATAAGTTGACTAATTGAATTTAAATTTTTAAAAAAGTGCAGGAGGAGCTTTTCCTGGCAGGAGCTTAGTTTGATTTGCTAAGTTAGACTCTCTTCAAGATCTAAGTTCTCAGCACTGCTGGGAAATTTCCCTTTGAGACTGATACCATTCTGGGTCATAGGTCAGTGAAAAGTCTAGTGGCTTAGAAGAGACCCCAGGGGCAGGGAAGTGATATGGGAGTGTCTCAAATGTGTGTACACTAGCAGGCCTGTCCTGCAAAGACAAGAGGGGACATAACATTAATTATCAGCAGAAAATGGGTCAGAAGTATGAGAAGGTAGAAGCCTCTTTTATCCCTGCTAACCAAGTATGGAAAATACTCTCTGAAAGTCACAAGTGTTTCATTCATTATCATACTGTTTCCCAAATGGCTGACAGTCCGGGAAATCACAGTGATGTGGATTTACTGATAATGAGGTTCCTCAGGCCAGGAGCTTCCACAAGTCATCAGGACCAGGTTCCTGCCTTTAGCCAGCCAGACCCCAGATCCCAGGGCTGAAGGAGTCAAGGGAATTATGGAAGACAGGAACTATCAGATAAGGTGTCTCTGTTGCCTAAAAACCAGATCATTTCATCCTTATTAAATAAGAACCAGTGTTAGAATCACAGAATCATGGATATTGGAAGTGAAAGGACTCGCAGGAGTCAACTCTATCTGGTTTTGGAGTCAGAAGTCTAATTTCTGTTTCTCCAGTGGGATAACTTTGATCACATCACAGGCTTCTCTGAGCCTCAGTGTCTTCACCTAGAAAGTGGGGGTGACACTGCTTCTCCTGCAGGCACCTTGTGAGTGAGCCAGTGCATGTCCTGGTCAACTGAGACTCCTGGTGCAGTGAATGATGCACAGAAGTTTTGATCACTGCTCTTTATGAAGAACCTGTTGACCATGTGTTTGTATGACTCTTACGAAGGAGATCTCAGTCAGTTCAGACAGTCAGGAAGAAATTACTCCTTCATTTATAGATCTCTGCTAGAGATCATCCAGCCTTCACATGCAGCCATTCCAAATACACATTCTTGCCCATTTCCTACATTCTAACGTGCAGTGTGTGGGTCCTAAAGGAGACCATGTGGTCAGACAAAGACCCTGAGCCATGAGACTGCCTCATTATGAAAGCTTCTTCCACAGAGGTAGAATGATGATTCCCTCCAGCTAGATGCCTTGTCTCTCCTCCCCTGAGTGATTTAATCAATGGACTAGAAGTGGTGTCAGTCCCATTGCCTCATTACTTTGTAAATGATTATGGCATTTCCCAATGCCAGAGGGTAATTCCCAAAATAATTCACATAATTCATGTGGAAACTATGCACGTCTGCCCCTAACCAGGGCTTTTATTTCTGCTTTTTATGTGTTTCACAGGTGGAAACTTCCTTGAGGCCAAAGGCAGAACCACCACATTCTCAGACTCACAGCAGAAGTTTTGCCACCATAGAGAAGACGAGATTGGCTCTCTTAGGTATCAAGTTAAACAACAACAACATCAACAACAAAACAAAAACAAAACAAGTTTTGTGGAAGGCTTTGACTGGCTCCAATTTAGGGGAGATGGCCCCCTTCTCCCCAGGACACGGAGGCAGGATCTATAATGTGGCAACTCCTCTTCTAGTCTCCTTGATATGGTTGGTCATAGGGAAAGGGCTACTTCCCAAAGGGTGAGATGTGGGGGGAAGGGCCAAACTGTGCTATTGTAGATAGAAAAATAACTAAATATCTACTATGATACATTAAAACCTTTCAGAAACAAACCTAGCAAGGATATTTGGCATTTATATTTGGCCAGCCTCTCTTGTGTTTTATGGGTTTTCTCTGCTCTCTCCTGTGCTCAACTTCAAAGGTGGAGACCCAGGCCCCCTTTTTGATTGCTTAGTGCTGGCCCTAGAGGCAATTGTAGAATAGAGAGAAACCAAGTAACTCTTTGAAGATAATGATAGATATGCCATTCCTATTTTATTTGCAGGGTCATCCTCCTCTACTGGACTATGGTACATGAAGATCATTCAAGGCTGATTCCTAAGTTTCCTTTTCTTTTCATTATAAACCCTCATCCTTGAAGACCCCATCTAAACCTACAAATTCTATTACCACTATATGTAGAGGACACAAAAGCAATTATCGCCATACCTGTGTGTCTAATTGCCTCCTTGGCTTTTCTTCTTGAATGTCTCATAGGCACCTCAAAGACAGCATGTCCCAAACTGAGTTCTCAATTTCCACTTCCAGACTGCTCCTCCTTCATTGCACCCTCAAGAAGTAATCTGACTTCCATCCACTTATAGCAGCCAGAAGTCTAGCACTCACTCTTGACTCCTCCTTCTCTCTTACCCCATATTCAGTTCTTTACTTCTTAAACACCTCTGCATCCAACCATTTCTTTCCACCTCCACCACAATTCTTGTGCAGGATGGCATCATCCTCTACCTGAGCTGCTTAAATCTACCTATTTTGTCTAATGAGCAATATCTCTACCCATAACTGTAGTGATCTTTCCAAAATTCAAATATATTCATATTACCCATGACTTAGATACAGCTATAAATTCTCCACTTGGCCACCGAGGTGCTGTCTAAAACAGCAGGCAGGGTTAAGTTTGGAGTTTCATGGCGATTCAGCTGCAACTGAGACCAACAGGACCACAGATGTCAGTTTCAAAACCAAGGCCAGAATAGAAGCCTGAGACCAAGGGATCCTTGCCTACTCTTCCCCACTACCCATTTTCAACAATCCCAGCCTGGACCCTCATTGAATATCTGCCATTCAGATCAATAGTGCATATTAAATTTTAAGTAGGCTGTCATGTTAGCAGCACAGCCCAGAGATTAACAGGACACTGACATAAAATAGAATGTTTTATCTCTAGAAGTCATTGAGCTCCCAGTGGTAAACCAGTCATAACTCAGGGATCTTGGATGGGCTGAGCCATCGCACAATATGTTTGTATGTTGAGAATGAGGAGGTGTGTGTGAGCATGTGAATGATAAGGAGGCAGTTAGGGGTGGTATGAAGTCCTGGTGAACCTCAGGCCCTATTGATTTTTTTTTTCTTTTCTTTTGAGGATAACGTGTCATTCTAGCCGGTATCACTAAGTCTTCAATGAGCCAGTAGGGCATGGTCATTAAGACTGACACTGAAGCTAGATTGTTCTAGCTAAAATCCCCATCTGTTACAGTTATCTTCAGGACTTTGGGCAAATCACTCAATCTGTCTGTGCCTCAATTTCTTGTTTACAGATGAGGATACCCATGATCATACCTACTCCTAAACATATTTAAGGATTCATTATTTCCTAAATGGATTGGTTAGAAAAATAAATAAATAATAAATAAATACACATCAGAAAGGAAAAGACCATAGTGGAAATAGAAGATTTTGAGTCAAACAAAAATGGGTTCAAATCCTAGCCCCATCATTTACTATTTCTGTAAGAGTGAGCAATATAGGGGCACCGAGGTGGCTCAGTTGGTTAAGTGTTTCCCTTTGGCTCAGGTCATGATCCTGGGGTCCTGGGATCAAGCCCTGCCTTGGGCTCCCTGTTCAGTGGGGAGCCTCCTTCTTCCTCTCCCTCTGCTGCTCTCCCTGCTTGTGCACTTGCTCTTTCTTTCTCTCTCTCCCCCTCTGTTTCAAATAAATAATAAATAAATAAATAAATAAATAAAATCTTTTTAAAAAGGAGTGAGCAATATACCTAATTTTCTTGAATAATCACACTTGTAAATGTGCATAAAAATAATTCTCTAGCCTCTCTGGGAGGCTTAGAAATGTGTATTGCTTGAAATGTAGCAAATATTAGATAAATAGCAACCATGGGTGCTAAAAGCCATGGATCCTGATTCTAAGCAGTTTCAGTTTAGAGGGGAAGGCAAAACTATACAATAAAATGATATAAAACTAAGAAAATGTGACATGTCCTATAGAGAACAGCTCAAGTTCTTAAGGTATTTAGGACAGAGAGAGACCAGCTGGAATGCCAGAGGTATTCACATCAGGTTTAGGAGAGGTGGAGCTTCTAGATTTTGCAATGAGAATTTTAGCCAGGGATAGTGAATATTTGTACATGTAGGGCTGCTCCCCTATTTTGGGCTCACAAGCACTTAACACTTGAGTACAGCCTTCTTTATCTGAGTCAGGACAGCATCACCAAATCTTCTTCCATGCATCCCTCTGGGCAACCACCACCAATTAACTGCAGCTAAAGCCCAAATCAAACTATTTCCTTTTCTGAGTTTGATATATGAAGATGTGGCTGAAAATAAGTCCAGATGGTGGAAATAACATGGACAAAGTCATTAAGGCCAGGCAGTCATGAATCAATCATGGGGAAGCCTGGGAAATTAAGATATGTACAGTGAGTATTGGAAAGTTAGTATTGTAAAGTGACAATTACTAATAGGTAACATTCATTAAGCATTTACTATATACCAGGCACTTTTCTAAGTATTTAATTTTCTTTTTTAATTAAGTAAACTCTACCCCCAATATAGGGCTTGAGCTCACGACCCCAAGATTGAGCCACATGCTCTACTGACTGAGCCAACCAGGCACCCTTTTTCTAAGTGTTTTATATGTATTACCGCAGTTAATCCCTATAAGAACCATGAGGAAGTATAGCAATCATTTCTGCTTCACAGATGGAGAAACTGAGGCACAGCATATGGCTAGTGAGTGGTGGATCTGAGATTCAACCCTGAGAAATCTCTTCACAGCCTGTACTCTGAGCCATGCCCTATACTGTATGTAGATGGGGCAGATCAGAGGGCTCTGAATGCCAGGATTCTGTCTATAGACAACAGGGAACCATGAATGAACATTGAATAGGATGTGTTCAGGTGAGAGCTCTGGTAGCAGGGCACAGAGAGATCAGATGGGTCTAGAGACAGAAAGACCAGTTGGGGGAAAGCACACTTGTTAAAAAGAAAACCATGGAGCCATAATGGAGACACTTATGTTAAGGTTTCATGTGAGTAAACCAAGACTTAATACCTAACCCAACATCAGTTTTGACGCCTTCAGAAATGTAACCTTTAACCACCTAAACTGTACTTTTCTGGAGGCAATCCCCTGAGAGACCTCTTCCCCTTTACAAAGGCAAATTTGCCTAAACAATCTATTTCTTGCTAATAATTTTTCAATGCCTTCTTTCTGCCTTTAAAAACTCTTCCTTTCTAGCAGCTCAGTGGAGCTCCCCTCTGCTTGCTGGATAAGATGCTGCCCAATCCATGAATTATTTAATAAACAATTAGATCTTCAAATTTACTCAGTTGAATTTTGTTTTTTAACACTTAAAAGGAAGGGATGGAGGGGTTGGGTGGGGGGAAGAAGGAGAGAGAGAAAAAGATACAGAGAGAAAATGTGTGATTATATTCCAACTATAAGCAGCTGGTGAGCTTCTATGCAAAGAATCATTTTAAGAATTTGTCAGGCCTTCTTGCACCAAGAATCAGGATAATCAGTTTCTGGAGCCATGAAAGCTCACTGTGAGTGGCTGAGTTAGTTATCTCACTCAGTAAATTAAGAAATGCCTTGCCAGAAAGAAATGGAAATATAGTTATAGCTATGGAATTTATCTGCAGTGTCTTCCTTGGGTGTACATATCCTTTTATAAGTTTTTATGCAAATAACTGTAAGGAATGAGGTGATGAGAAGCAGAATAAACTTCATAATGTTGGCAGTGTATTCCAGCAGTGCAGCTTCCTAGGGTCTCTGGGAACTTCAGGATCATCCATCCACAGTATCTTTCTCTTTCTGCCATTGGCCTCCCCTGATAATGCCAGAGCTATAAGACCCCCACAGGAAAGATCACAATAGTCACGCCACAAGGTGGAGAAGGATGTGAATGTCATATTTTCTAGCCTAGAGAGTTGTTTGGTAAAATTTCATCTTAGCCTTCTAGAAGAGTGTTTACTCTTTTTTAAAATAATTATTTTTTTAAAATAATAAAATAAAATAAAATCTCTATGAAGTCTATGAAAAATAAGCCAGACATTTTCTCACTATGGTATCACATCCCCTATAGTTAAATAGCTGTTCTTTCTGTCTAGATTAAACTTTTTTGGCTGTACCCTATTAAAACTATAGTGCAAATGAAAAAGGAACCTTGATTTACCAATTGGGTGACCTCCTAAATCCCCATAAGGCTCATTGAGCCTCAGTTTTTCTCATCTGTAAAATAGGAATAATTATCATTTTTATAATGTCGGAGGCCCATAAGAAATTTAAAATGAGGCAGCACTTGTGCATGGAGAATGAGTAAATAATACAGTAGCAGATGGCAGATGTGAAATGTTAACTGCTGACCCTGAATACAGACAGTAAGAAGACAGAGACCAAGAATGAAGCCATAGAAAAGGAAGACTTATGCTGGATAGAGAGCAGAGCTGGAGCAGAGAAAGATGAAAGGTCAGCTTTGGCAAGGAAGCTAGCTGAGCAGAATCCATGAGAATGGGCACATAAGTTTAAGAACTCCCCCTCAGGTCCTAATGGGGTGACTCAGCAACTTCTGTGTCATGATGGAGATTTTAAAAGAAGGGATGATCTCACTGTTCTTTTAGGCATCAGTTCCATTTGCCCCCATAGTCTTCCCCTAAAGGGTTGTAGGATAGACCAATGTCAACCCCTCCCTACTCCAGAAGGGAATGAGAGCAGAGAAAGGATAAAGATCCAGCCATTCCTTTCCTAGCTATTTAACACAAATTCCTTTCCTAGCTATTTGCAAAAATTCATGAAAACAAGTGCACAAAAATACTTGTATATTTGTGTTCAGAGATTTGTTCTTAACAGCCCCAAACTGGAAATGACAAAATATCAACAATAGGTGAATGCTAAACAAAATACAGTGCATACAAATGATGTAATACTACCCCAAAACCAAAGCAAAAATCAAAAAAAGATATGTTTGAATCCATTTATGTCGTTTTAGAAATTACAAACTAATCTACAATGAAAGAAAGCAGTTGAGGTGAGTGGGAGTCAATGTTTCTTTCTGAGTCTTCTGGGCCTTGATTGTTTTCAGCTTAATATAATCTGCATCTACTTTGGGGAAGCCTGCCTTTGACTCCTACATGGCCAAGCCAAGCTTTCACAAACAGAGCAGACAGAAAAGTCTTCCTGAAGGAAGTGATGTGAGCACAGTTGGACCTGTTGTAGAACCCAGTGGTCTGTGGGTGTCCCTTATCTGCAGCTCCAAACAACCTCTCTCTTCTCCTTTGTTCTCCCTCAGTCCCTACTAATAACCCTGCCTTCACTGAGGAGAGGTTGATTCTTGATAAGAAATTTATATTCTAGTTGAACCAGCTGCCCTTTGGCCTTGTGCATTATTTCTCCCTGCCCCTGTAACAGGAGCAGTTCATCATTCTCTTTCCCTCTGCCATGGTGTCAGGCTACAGATCTGGGCAGACTTGTCAATGTGTCCAAACACCAAGGAACATTATGTTAGGAGGATTTATTGATGGTCAGCCTCACTGTTGTCTCCACTGGCAAGTGACTGACATGGCAGGGCAGCCTTTGTCCTCAGCCCATTCAGTCATTCTTTCAGCAGCAGATCAGGGTCTTGACTGGCTCTGAAAGATAGCAAGAAGGAAGAGGGAGAAGGAGAGTGGACAAAGAGGAGACTTTACATGTCCCAACAGAAGAAGTCCTAGAGCCTGAATTCTCTTCTATACCATCCATGATTGGGCCTCAAGAGTCTTAAAAAAAAAAAGCCAAAAAAAAAAAAAAATTTGAGTTACCAAAAGAGATTTCAATATAAAGAATTTCTGCCTCTGGCTGTTGTTGACCACACAATGATTTCAATATTATTTTGAACCTTTTGTCTGTTCTGGGACCTTGGGTGTTCAGGAAGAGCAGAAATGAAGGCCATGTGGATGAAATGAGATCTTTACCATGAACTCCAGGCCTTCTGAAGCTCATCAGTAAAATGAGGATACTGCATTGCCCAGTCTGGCTCCAAGTTTGTGGCAAGTAATAAAGTGAAATTATGTATGTCAATGTTCTTGGAAAAAAAAAATCCCTAAACTCCTTATCTGGACATAGAAAACATTACTATCCCATATTGTCTTTGCCTGGCTGTGTAAAATTGGATGAGTTAGTGATGAGAAGAAGGCAACTAGAAAGAATCACAAGCAGAATAGACAACCAAAATCCTCAACATTCTAGAAGACAGCCTGCCTCAGGGCATGTCCTCATCCTTTTGTTACTTATTATTCATAAGAAATTCCAAACAAGCTCATTTAAAGCCCAATGATTTAGGATAATAGTAATTACAATGATAAAAACAGTAATGTTGATGATAATAGTAATATAATAATAATGATAATGATAATAATAATAATGTAGCTATAAATTGCTATGGAAGCAAATGGAACTGATGCTTAAAAGATCAGTGAGATCATCCCTTCTTTTAAAATCTCCATCATGACACAGAAGTTGCTGAGTCACCCCATTAGGGCCTGAGGGGCAGTTCTTAAACTTATGTACCCATTCTCATGGATTCTGCTCAGGTAGCTTCCTTGCCATACATATATATATATAGCTACATTATGCATATGTATATATTATACGTGTGTGTGTGTGTGTGTGTGTGTATTACATGGAAGATTGAGACAATTTTCTTCCATCAACTCTGAATATATACAGATAGCTGATCCATGGAGTCTCAAACATAATATATCCAAAGATGAGATGGTTCTTTTACTTGCTATTCCATATCCCTCCCTAATGCCCTAACTTCCTTTTCTTCCCATGCTGTTATGTTATTATGAAATTAAATAAATAGAAACATAATTAAACAATAATACAGGGATGGGAGCCAGTGAATTATCTAGTATTGCACACTCTACAACCAGAATCTTCACATGGGGGGGCAAAATTTGTATGAGGATTATTTTGGGTTGATTTTTTAGAATCAGAAGACTCAATACATTTTCCTTTTTATCTGCCTCTTAACTGCACACCACCACCCCCCTGCCATATTAGGTAGGGAGCCATCACCAAGAATACAGCTATCATTAAGATAACTTTTTGTTACATAAAAAAGAGTTCTCTGCATGGTATGGCAAACATTTGTTTACCAAATATTTGCACTTCTCATATCTCTATGAATTGTCTCCCTCCACCCCCTTAAGTTCCAAGCTGCTAGTCCCTTCTCCTTAACTCAGGCTGGTATCATAAAAGCCTCATTTTCCTGAGATCCTTTGGGTCTCATATTCTTATGGGGCCCCTGTATGTATGTAATTAAAATTGTTTTTCTCCTGTTAATCTGTCTCATGTCAACTTGATTAGACTAGCCAGAAGAACCTAGAAGGGTAAAGAATTTTTTTTTTTTTTTTTTGCTTTCCTGACAACTACAAAGACCACTGAGTTTAGATCTCTAAAATATATCTACTTCTTTCTTTTTACCTGGAGGGGTTATTTTAACCTAGAATTTTATGACATTGGTAAAGAAACATAGAAGACTTAGTATTTTCTCTGTAAATTCATTAAATATGACTGGGAACAGCCACAGCTCAGAAGTGTTAGTTCCTCGTCATTTCCCACTCAATGTCACATATCTTACAGTTAAAAATAAAGCATAAGCACAACCTGGAGGCCAGACAGATGACTTTGAACTTTATTATGTGGGCAGTGGAGGAATTACTTAAAACGTTTAAAAAGGGAATGCCACTAAGCACTTACTGCATTCTGAAACTAAGTAAGAACTTTTGGTTATTCCGTGTGAGTGTTTGTTATATCTCCCCCTTCTTTCCATCCTTATGGTCATCCTCTATTAACTTGTTTGCACCTCCATTATAACTTTACAAACTCCCCTTTATAACAATTCTAGATTAATCTTTCTAAAACACTGATTTCATCGCATCATGCATATGCCCCCAAATGTCTAATGATTCTTCATTATCCAGATTACAGAATAAAGATTCTCTTTTGCTAATGGCAGACTAGCTTGTAGCAGCACAATTTTCTTGAAAATATCTAGAAAATCTTGTCAAAATACACCAATCAATACTTTCAGATATTAGAGACCTACCAGGAAGGTGGAGAATTTGAAGGACCCAGAGAGAAAGGAAGTGCACAGAGGTGATCCCAATATTTGGCACTGTTTCCTGCTGAAGCATTTTCCAATTCTCTAATGGTAGCTGAAATGCTACAAAGGTGAGCGTGAAGGGGTAGCTGAAAGGTATATAAGATAAGCAGAGTTCTTGGCAGTGGTACAAGGTAGGGTGATAAAATTAGAGTTCAAGTTCGACCACTAAGAAAGTTCCTGGTAAACACTCAGGCCATTCATTTGGAATTTTCAAAGCACTACATCTTGTCAGTAGAGGCCAGAAGAAATAAAACAACCTTCTACCTAGCCTGAAGGCTGGGTTTAAATTACCTTGTTCCCTGATCAGATTAAGTGATCTGACTTTATGCTAACTGCCTGCCAGAAGCAAACTTAAATCCTCTCTGTAGGAAGGTAACATCATTCATAAATATAACTTATCTGTATAGAATTTTCTGTCCACAATATCTGACATTCAATTAATATACTGCACATGAGACAAAATTATATTATTGAAAATTAAAAACTAATAAATAAATACAAATGTGGCCATCATCAGATAAGGGCTTTTAACTAACTGTAATTAAATACTATGTTCAAAAATTTATATGACAATGCAGAGAATTTCAGAAGAATAATATATATGTTATATAATTATATTTTAATTATATTTAATATAATTATTTACATTATAATATATGTTATATTTTAAGTATATATTAAACGTATACTTAAATAATATAAATTATATATCAAAATTACATTTTAATAAATTACTATATAATTATATTATATATTTTTCTCCATTCTTGCCATATATATAATAAATCTAAATATATAAATATATATTTAAATATTATAAATTAAATATATGTTAAATTACATTTTAATATAATTACTATACAATTACATTATATATATTCCACACATTCCATATATATATATATGGCAAGAATGGAGAAAAAATAAAGAAAAATAGGTGTAATAAAAATAAACACGTAAAGAGGGAGTTCCAAGATGGTGGAGTAGTAGAGAGACCCTGAACTTGTCTTGTCCTTTGAATAGAACTAGATCAACATTTAACTATTTTGAACAACCAGGAAGAAGATCGAGGAGTACAGAAACAATCTGCACAGTTGGAGTGAGAATTTGGCACAGGTGAGGTTCAGATCCCTGAATTGGGGGATTGGGAAATAACAGCCAGGAAGAGGAGGAAGCCCGGTTCCCAGAGCAAAAGCAGGAAGAGGGAGGAGGTTGGAAAGAAGGCAGCAAGTTGTGACCACACAATAAGCCATGGTGAGGAGATCCCCTGGGTCTCTCAGAGAGAGATTGCTCCCCTTCCTGGAGGGCATATGGAAGAGCTTATTTATGCTTTCCAAGACAAAAGGGAGCCATTGAAAGGAGATGAGCAGCAGGTTCAGAGGGGCATGCAGAGGGCAGAAAACCTCTTAACTTTTCAGTGTGAGCCACAATAGGTTTAAACCTCTGTGAGCCCACCAATTGGCCACTTTTCTGGGGTTGACTGAGCATAGCGGAGAGACTGGAACAGACTGCAGATAACCTGGCCACTTCTTTACACTGTCTGTCACAATATATTCAAGCCTCTGGGTCAGCTTTTCTGGAACAAAGGGGAATAGGAGACTGAGTCATGTGCAGAGAGCTGATAACCTGACTCCAGCTTTTAGACGAGCATTACAATAAACACTAGCCTCTTCATGAACACTTTGTCATGGCTTTTCAGGGACTGCATGGGGCTGGGCATGCCCCAAGCCTCACCTGAGAGGGATGGGAGTGAGTGCATATATTACCAGGCCCTTTAAAACTGTAGGTAACCTACTTCTCCCTCTCCTACTCCCCCCGCTTGTGTTCCCTCTCTCGCTGTGTCTTTCTGTCAAATAAATAAATAAAATCTTAAAAAAAAAAACAAAACAAAGAACTTAGAGTTTTAATTCCTAGCCATTGGCCAAAGATAAAATAGAGGAGATCTCTGACACTGGGCATGCCGACAACCTGGGCACAGACATGTTAGGGTAGGTAACTGATGAGGGCCCTGGTCACAGAAAATTGCACACTTTTCTAAGAAGTCCTCTTGGGAAGTGACTACTGGGAGATCTATTCCCCAGGGAGGAGACAGTGAGGTGATGCCATATTCTTCCTCCTCGACCAGCCCTCCCTCCTCCCAGCCAAGCAGAGTCACTCACGAGAAACACAGCACATTTAGTGGAGGCTGGAGTCCCCTGCGTTAACCCCACCCCCCTGACCTGGCAGGAGCATCTTTACAAGGGCAAGACAGCTTGTGAGCCAGCAGAGCAGGTCTCTCCCTCAGAAGACCAATAAAAACACCAGCATCTCCCAAGACTAGTGATTAAAGAAAACCAAAAAATCAACTTCTTACTTAATTTCACAAACAAATCAAAGCATACCTACGTAAAGAACCAAACACTCCCCACTACAAGCAAGGAGAAACTCTGTAGAGGAATGACGAGTGGGAAAAAGCAGCTAAAACACAACAGCAGAGTATACACAGCATACACCAGAATCACTTCCTGAGGATGTTGTTGTTGTTGTTGTTATTGTTGTTTTTGCTGTTTATTCTTTTTTTCTTCTTTTTATTTTTCTTCTCTTTCTTTCCTCCTTTCTTTTCTGGACAAAATGACAAGAAGAAATTCAGAGCAGAAGAAAGAACGAGAGGTAGTGTCCTGTGCCATAGATTTAATCAATATGGATATAAGTAATATGTTAGAACTAGAATACAAAACAATGATTATAAATATACTACCTGGGTTTGAAGAAAGCATAGAAGACACTAGAAAATCCCTTAGTGCAAAAATAAAAGAACTAAAATCTAATCAGGCCAAAATTAAAAATGCTATTACTGAGATGCAGTCAAAAATGGAAGTTCTAATTGCTAGGATAATCAAGGCAGAAGAGAGAGTCAGGGATATAGAAGACAAAATGATGGAAAAAAGAGAAAAACAAATACTGGATCATGAGGGAAGACTTCAAAAAATCAGTGCTACCACAAAGTGTAATAATATTCAAATAATAGGGGTCACAGAAGATGAGGAAAGAGAGGGGGGAAGAAGGTTTTTGAACAAATTATAGCTGAGAACTTCCCTAATCTGGGGAATGAAACAGGCATTCAAGTCCAGGAGGCAGAGAGAACCCACCTAAAAATTAAAAATAAATAAATAAATAAGTCAACAACCCAACAAATAATAGTGAGGCTTGCAAATTTGAGAGATAAAGAGAAAATACTGAAAGCAGCACTAGACAATAGTTCCTTAACCTACAAGGGAGGAAATATAAGGCTGGCAGTAGAGTAATCCACAGAGACCTGGCAGGTCAGAAAGACTGGCATGATATATTCAATGTGCTAAGTGAGAAAAATATACATCCAAGAATACTTTATCCAGAAAGGCTGTCATTCAGAATGAAAGGAGAGATAGAGAGCTTCCAGGACAAATGGAAACTGAAAGAATTTGTGATCACTAAAACAGACCTGCAAGAAATATGAAAAGGGATTCTTTGAGCAAAGAGAGAGCCTAAAAATAACATATAACAGAAAGGAGCATAAACCCTAATTTCTCTTTCTACAGTTACATGGACAAATTAGGGAATTGATTCCATTTACAATAGAACTGAAAGCCATTAGAACCTAGGAATAAACCTAACCAAAGAAGTAAAGGATGTATACTTTAGAAACTACAGAACGCTTGTGAAAGAAATTGAAGAAGACACAAAAAGATGGAAAAACATTCCATGCTCATAGATTGGAAGAATAAACCTGGTAAAAATCTAGGTGGCCAGAGCAATCTATACTTTCAATGCCATCCCAATAAAAATATAAATGGCATTTTTCAAAGAGCTGGAACAAACAATCCTAAAATTTGTATGGAATCAGAAAAGACCCCAAATCCCAAGGAAATGTTAAAAAAAAAAGAAAAAAAAGAAAAACAAAACTTGGGGGTAATCATGTCACCTGATTTCAAGCTATATTACAAAGCTGTAATCAACAAGACAGAATGTACTGGCACAAAAACAGACACATAGACCAATGGAAAAGAATAGAGAGTCCAGGTATGGACCCTCAATGCTATGGTCAACTAATCTTGAACAAAGCTGGAAAAAATATCCAATGGAGAAAAAGACAGTCTCTTCAATAGATGGTGCTAGGAATACTGGGCAGGTATATATAAAAGAATGAAAGTGGACCATTCTCTTACACCATACACAAAAATAAACTCTAAATGGATGAAAGACCACAGTACGAGAGAGGAGTCCATCAAAATCCTAAAGGAGAACATAGGCAGTGACCTCTTCAACATCGACCACAGCAACCTCTTTCAAGACACTTCAACAAAGGCAAGGGAAACAAAAGCAAAAATGAACTTTTGGGACTTCATCAAGATAAAAAGCTTCTGCACAGCAAAGGAAACAGTCAACAAAACAAAGAGGCAACCCACAGAATGGGAGAAGATATTTGCAAATGACATTAAAGAAAAAAGCCTGGTATCCAAGATCTATAAAAAACGTCTCAAACTCAACACCGAAAAAACAAATAATCAAGTCTAAAAATGGGCAGAAGACATGAACAGACACTTCTCCAAAGAAGACATACAAATGGCTAATGAGACATATGAAAAAATATTCAATATCATTAGCTATCAGGGAAATTCAAATCAAAATCACATTGAGCTATCACCTTACACCAGTTAGAATGGCAAAAATGAACAAGGCAGGAAACAACAACTGTTGGCAAGGATGTGGAGAAAAGGGAACCCTCTTACATTGTTAGTGGGAATGCAAGTTGGTACAGCCACTTTGGAAAACGGTATTGAGGTTCTTCAAAAAGTTAAAAATAGAGCTATCCTATGACCCGGCAATTGCAGTACTGGGTATTTACCCCAAAGATACAGAGGTAGTGAAAAGAAAGGGCACATGCAGTCCAATGATCATAGCAGCAATATCTACAATAACCAAACTATGGAAGGTGCTGAAATGCCCTTCAACAGACAAATGGATAAAGAAGATGTGGTTCTATATATACAATGGAATATTACTCAGCCATCAGAAAAGATGAATACCCACCATTTGCATCGACATGGATAGAACTGGAGGGGATTATGCTAAGTGAAATAAGTCAAGCAGAGAAAGACAATTATCATATGGTTTCACTTATAGGTGGAACATAAGGAATATCATGGAGGACATTAGGAGAAGGAAGAGAAAAATGAAGGGGGGAAATACAGAGGGGGAGATGAACAGCATAGCACATGAGAGACTATGGACTCTGGGAAACAAACTGAGGGTTTCATAGGAGAGAGGGATGGGGAGATGGGTTAGTCCAGTGATGGGTAGGAAGGAGGGCACATATTGCAATGAGCACTGGGTGTTATACACAAATAATGAACCATGGAACACTACATCACAAACTAATGGAGTACTATATGGTGACTAACATAACATAATTAAAAAAAAGAAAGGAGCAGAGACAATCTACAGAAACAGTGAATTTACAAGTAAAAAAAAGACACGAAATTCAAATCTATCAATAATTACTCTGAATGTAAATGGATTAAAGGTTCCAATCAAAAGACATGGGATAGAGAGAGCGAAGCAAGATGGCGGAGGAGTAGGAGACCTGGATTTCGTCTGGTCCCAGGAATTCAGCTGGATAGGGATCCAACCATTCTGAACACCTACGCACTCAACAGGAGATCAAAGAAAGGAATAGCAACAACTCTCTGAACAGAAAAGCAACCACTTTCTGGAAGGCAGGATGTGCGGAGAAGTGAATCCAAGGCGATATTCGGGAGGATAGACGGCGGGGGAGGGGGCCTCCGTCTGCTGCTTCTGGCAAGTGATAGAGCAGTGGAGCACAAAATCGGAACTTTTAGAAGTCTGCTCTGCTGAGGGACGTCACTACAGTGGCTAAGTGGAGGGTGGAACCCTCGTGGGACAGTGTGGTCTCAGGATCCTCAGGGTCACAGAAAGACCAGGGTTGCCTGAGTGCGGCAGAGCTCCCAGTGATCAGAGCAGGGCAGCCAGCTGCAGAGACAGAGCCGAGGAGTGGGATCTCAGCTCGGGGTTGCCATAAACTGTGATCCATGGCACAGTCAGGCCACTGCTCTTCCAGCAGGGACCCAACAAGAGGCAGATCAGGGGAGATTCCCCTTCCTCCCCTGGGGGGAGCGGAACGGGAGCACACTGCTGAATCTGTGAGGTTTGGAGACTCCACATGGGATCATGTGCCAGAGATAGAAACGCTTGGTCATAGGCTGGGTGAGCATGGAGTGTGGCTGGAGACCGGGGAGATGGGAGAGATTGACTGCTTTTCTCTAGGGCCTCACTGAGGAGTAGGGCTCTGAGTTCTTGGCTTCTCCAGGGCAGAGATTGGGAGGCTGCCATTTTCACTCTCCTCCAAAGCTGTTCCTTTTGCCGGGAACAAAAGCTCCTGGGAGCAAACCTGAGCAGATTACTTAGCCCGCCCTGGCAAGGGCGGGGCAATTCCACCTCTGGCAAAGACATTTGGGAACCATGGCAACAGGCCCCTTCCCCAGAAGATCAGCAAGAACAGACAGCCAAGACCAAGTTTACCGATCAATGAGAATGGTAGAAGTCCAGCGTAGGGGAAAACTGCACATAGAATTCATGGCTTTTTTACCATAATTCTTTAGTCTTTCAAAGTTAATTTTTTTAACTGTCTTTTTTTTGAATTTTTCTTTTTCCCTTTTTCAACCAACAACTTATCAATCCCTTTTAAAAAAAATATTTTTTATTTTTCATTTTTAGAGTCATATTCTATCCCTTCATAGGAGTTCCCCTTATTTTTGGTATATATATATATATATATATATATATATATATATAAGTTGTTCTCTCTTTAAAATTTTGAGATACAGATTCTTTTAAGAGACCAAAATATACCCTAAAACTCTAGTGTATGGCTTTGTTCTAGTCTCCTGCCTGATCACATTCTCTCTGTTTTGTTTTGTTTTTTAAATCCTCTTCTTTCTTTTTTCAACCAACTTCTTATCTAATCAATTTCTTTTATAAAACCTTTTATAATTTTCATCTTTACAGTCATATTCCATCTCTTCATCATATTAACCCTTATTTTTGTACATATATGTTTTTCTTTCTTTAAAATTTTGGGAGGCACTTTCTTCTAACACACTAAAATATACCCAAAATCTAGTTTGTGGCACTGATCTATGCACCAGCCTGATCATATTTGATCATATTCTGTTTTCTTTTTTGTTTTTTTGTTTGATATTATCTTTATCTTTATCTCTTTTTTTTTCTTTTTTCTTTCTTTCCCTTTCCTTTCCGCCAGCTTCAGATATTTTCTGGTTTGTTTAGTGTATATTTTTCAGGGGACGTTGTTGTCCTGTAAGCATTTTGTTCTCTCATTCATCTATTCTCCTCTGGACAAAATGACAAGATGGAAAAACTCACCTCAACAAAAAGAACAAGAGGTAGTACCGACTGCCAGGGACCTACTCGATACGGACATTAGTACGATGTTGGAACTAGAGTTCAGAATGATGATTTTAAAGATACTACCTGGGCTTGAAAAAAGCATGGAAGTTATTAGAGAAACCCTTTGTGGAGAAATAAAAGAACTAAAATCTAACCAAGTTGAAATCAAAAAGGCTATTAATGAGGTGCAATCAAATATGGGGACGCTAACTGCTAGGATAAATGAGGCAGAAGAGAGAATCAGTGATATAGAAGACCAAATGATGGAAAATAAAGAAGCTGAGAAAAAGAGAGATAAACAACTACTTGATCACGAGGGCAGAATTCAAAAGATAAGTGATACCATAAGACGAAACAACATTAGAATAATTGGGATCCCAGAAGAAGAAGAAAGAGAGAGAGAGGCAGAAGGTATAGTGGAGCAAAATATAGCAGAGAACTTCCCTAAATCAGGGAAGGAAACAGGCATCAAAATCCAGGAAGCACAGAGAACCCCTCTCAAAATCAATAAAAATAGGTCAACACCCCGACATCTAAGAGTAAAACTTACGAGTCTCATAGACAAAGAGAAAATCCTGAAAGCAGCTGGGGAGAAGAGTTATGTAACCTACAATGATAGAAACATTAGATTGGCAACAGACCTATCCACAGAGACCTGGCAGGCCAGAAAGGACTGGCATGATATATTCAGAGCATTAAACGAGAACAATATGCAGCCAAGAATGCTATATCCAGCTAGGCTGTCATTGAAAATAGAAGGAGAGGTAAAAAGCTTCCAGGACAAACAAAAACTAAAGGAATTTGCAAACACGAAACCAGCCCTACAAGAAATCTTGAAAGGGGTCCTCTAAGCAAAGAGAGAGCCTAAAAGCAACATAGACCAGAAAGGAACACAGACAATATACAGTAACAGTCACCTTACAGGCAATACAATGGCACTAAATTCATATCTTTCAATAGTTACCCTGAATGTGAATGGGCTTAATGCCCCAATGAAAATCACAGGCTATCGGATTGGATAAAAAAACAAGACCCATTGATATGCTGTCTGCAAGAGACTCATTTTAGACCCAAAGACACCCCCAGATTGAAGGGGAGGGGGTGGAAAACCATTTACCATGCTAATGGACACCAAAAGAAAGCTGGGGTGGCAATCCTTATATCAGACAAATTAGATTTTAAACCAAAGACTGTAATAAGAGATGAGGAAGGACACTATATCCTACTTAAAGGGTCTATCCAAGAAGAAGATCTAACAATTGTAAATATCTATGCCCCTGACATGGGAGCAGCCAATTATATAAAGCAATTAATAACAAAAACAAAGAAACACATAGACAACAATACAACATAGTGGGGGACTTTAACACCCCCCTCACTAAAATGGACAGATCATCTAAGCAGAAGATCAACAAGGAAACAATGGATTTGAATGACATATTAGATCAGAAGGACTTCACAGATATTCAGAACATTTCATCCTAAAGCAACAGAACACACATTCTTATCAATTGCTCATGGAGTATTCTCCAGAATAGATCACCTCCTGGGTCACAAATCAAGTCTCAACTATTACCAAAAGATTGAGATTATCCCCTGCATATTCTCTGACTACTGTGCTTTAAAACTTGAACTCAATCAGAAGAGGAAATTTGGAAGGGACTCAAATACTTGGAGGTTAAAGAGCATCCTACTAAAGAATGAATGGGTCAACCAGGAAATTAAAGAATTTAAAAAATTATGGAAACAAATGAAAATGAAAACACCACTCTTTGAAACCTTTGAGATGCAGCAAAGGTGGTCCTAAGAGGGAAGTACATAGCAATGAAAGCCCTTCTCAAGAAGCAAGAAGAAAATTCTCAAATACACAATGTAGCCTTACACCTAAAGGAGTTGGGAACATAACAGGAAATAAAACCTAAATCCAGCAGGAGAAGAGAAATAATGAAAATTAGAGCAGAAATCATTGACATAGAAACCAGAAGAACAATAGAAAAGATCAGTGAAACTAGGACCTGGTTCTTTGACAGAATTAATAAAATTGATAAACCCCTAGCCAAACTTATCAAAAACAGAGAGAGAGAGAGAGAGAGAGAGAGAGAGAGGAAGGGCTCAAATAAAGAAAATATGAAGAAAAGGATAGATTACAAACAACACTAAAGAAATACAAACAAACATAAGAACATATTACAAGTTACTATAGGCAATAAATTAGACAATCTGGAAGAAATATATAAACTACCAAAAGAGAAATAAGAAGAAATAGACAATCTGAACAGATCAATAGCCAGCAAGGTAATTGAAGAAGTAATCAAAAATCTCCCAACAAACAAGAGTCTAGGACCGATGACAGGGACTCCCATTCTCACCATTGTTAGTTAACATAATACAAGAAGTGCTGGCCTCAGTAATCGGACAACATAAAGAGAGAAAAGGCATTCAAACTGGCAAAGAATTCAAACATTCACTTTTTGCAGATGATATGATACTTTATGTAGAAAACCCAAATGACTCCACCCCAAAATTGCTAGAACTCATACAGCATTCAGCAACGTGGCAGGATACAAAATCAATACACAGAAATAAGTTGCATATCTATACACTAACAATGAGAGAGAAGAAAAGGAAATTAAGGAATTGATTCCATTTACAATTGCACCAAAACCCATTAGATACCTAGGAATAAACCTAACCAAAGAGATATAGGATATGTACTCCAAAAACTACAGAACACTTATGAAAATAATTGAGAAAGACACAAAGAGTTGGAAAAACATTCCATGCTCATGGATTGGAAGAATAAACATTGTGAAAATGTCTATGCTGCCCAGAGCAATTTACACATTCAATGCAATCCTTATCAAAATACCATCGACATTTTTCACTGAGCTAGAACAAACAATCCTAAAATTTGTATGGAAAGAAAAGACTCCAAATAGCCAGTGGAATGTTGAAAAAGAAAAACAAATCTGGTGGCATCACAATGCCTTACTTCAAGCTATATTACAAAGCAGTGATCACCAAGACAACATGATACTGGCACAAAAACAGACACATAGATCAATGGAATAGAATAGATACCCCAGAAATGGCCCCTCAACTCCATGCTCAGCTAATCTTTTACAAATCAGAAAAAAAAATCCAATGGGAAAAGGACAGTCTCTTCAATAAATGGTGCTGGGAATATTGGACAACCACATGCAGAAGAATGAAACTGAACCATTCTCTTACACCATTCACAAAGATAAACTCTAAATGGAAGAAAGACCACAATGTGAGACAGGAATCCATCAAAATTCTAGAGGAGAACACAGGCAGTAACCTCTTCGATCTCGGCTGCAGAAACTTCTTTCAAGACATGTCTCTAAAAGCAAGGGAAACAAAAGCAAAAATGAACTTTTGGGACTTCATCAAAATAAAAAGCTTCTGCACAGAAAAGGAAGCAGTCAAGAAAACTAAAAGGCAACCTATGGAATGAGAGAAGATATTTGCAAATGACATTACAGATAAAGGCCTGGTATCCAAGACTATAAAATCTTATTAAATTCAATACCCAAAAAAACAAATAATCCAGTCAAAAAATGGGCAGAAGACATGAACAGACACTTCTCCAAAGAAGACATACAAATGACCAACAGACAGATGAAAAAATGCTTCACGTCACTTGCCATCAAAGAAATAGAAATCAAAACCACCATGAGATACCACATTACACCCATCAGAATAGTTAAAATAACAAGACTGGAAACATCAAATGTAGGTGAGGATGTGGAGAATGGGGAACCCTCTTACACTGTTGGTGGGGATGCAAGTTGATACAGCCCCTTTGGAAAACAGTGTGGTGGTTCCTCAAAAACTTAAAAATAGAGCTATCCTATTACCCAGCAATTGCAGTACTGGGGATTTACCCCAAAGATACAGATGTAGTGAAAAGAGGGCCACATGCACCCTAATGTTCATAGCAGCAATGTCCACAATAGCCAAACTGTGGAAGGAGCTGAGATGCCCTTCAACAAATGAATGGATAAAGAAGTTGTGGTTCATATATACAATGGAATATTACTCAGCTGTCAGAAAGGATGAATATCCACCATTTGCATCGACATGGATGGAACTGGAGGGTATTATGCTAAGTGAAATAAGTTAATCAGAGAAAGACAATTATCATATGGTTTCACTCATATGTGGAACATAAGAAATAGTGCAGAGGATCATAGGGGAAGGGAGGGAAAACTGAATAGGAAGAAATCAGAGAGGGAGACAAACCATGAGAGACTCTTGACTCTGTGAAACAAACTGAGGGTTGTGGAAGGGGAGGAAGGTGGAAGGATGGAGTAACTGGTTGATGGGCATTAAGGAGGGCATGTCATGTGATGAGCACTGGGTGTTATACACCGCTGATGAATTATTGAACACTATGTCAGAAACTAATGTTGTATTATATGTTGGCTAATAGAATTTAAATAATAAAACTAATTAATTAATTAATACTTTGGGAACACAGACACAAAAGAATGGGGGGGGTATCATGCTAAGTGAAATAAGTCAATCAGAGAAAGAGAATTATCATATTCACTCATATGTGCAAGGGGTGAGACTGTTCACTCTTCTTGGAGTGCATCTGTGAGGGGTAATTTCACAGAGTTTCCTCAGGGGACAAAAAAGCCAGCATTCACCATCTCCCCTCCCCTCCACCCTTAAGCGTAGGTGCAAAGACACCTACTCGGGGCAGCTAAATCAGACACTGGTTGTTTAGCCTGCTTTGCTCAAAAACCCATTGTCTTGTGCTCTGGCACAACTGCCTTTCTTGGTCAAACCTATATCAGTCCCAGCACACTGAGACCCACCCCAGAAGATTCTGCAGGTTCCTGCCACATCAGTTCCCTAAAGTTTGAGTTTTAAAAGTCAGCAGGCTTGGCTGGGATAGAGCCCACCAGGCACTGCACTGGCCCAGGCAGGAAAGCAAACTGGAGACAGACAGCATGAAAACAGCGATCTGAAAAATGACTGGGATGCATGAGGTGAAATTATTTGCTCTTCTGGGAGTACTTCCCTGATAGCAGCAAGCATCATAAACCCTCTCTCAGGACAAAGATGCTGGCTTGTGCCATTTCCTACACCAGCCCCTGAGCATAAACCAACTTCAGTAAACAGCACAATGCCAACACAGGCTGCCTAATCTGCTTACACCAAGTCCCAACTACCTGCTGTCTGCTGGTACTTCTTTTCTCAGGCAAGTGAGCCTAAGGACCAGTTCAGTGGGCCCCATCCCCAGAAGAGCAGCATAAATTTCCACACACACAATGTTAGCAACCATAGAGTTCTTCAAGGCTTCAGTCCTAGTGGAAGTAGCATCAGGTCTCATTTAACAAGCCAACCAGAGCACACCCACTTAAAACTCACCACAGCCTGGCCAAGGGCTGAACACTGCCCACTGGAGGCAAGGAGAACCTCTGCAGATAAATGATCTGAGGAATAGAGTAGCCAAAACAAAGCAGCAGAGTACACACAACACATAAAAGACATACTCCCTGAAGCAACAGGCCCTGGACACTATATGACCTCTTCCTCATAAAGCCATTATTCTCAGGAACAGGAAACGTAACAAGCATTTCTAACACAGAGAATAAGACAGAGACCTAGACAAAATGCCAAATTGGAGAAATTCACCAAAAGAAAGAAGAAGAAAAGTTCACAGCCAAATATTTAATCAAAACAGATAAAAGTAATATGCCTGATGCAGAATTTATTTTTTTTATTTTTTATTTATTTTTTTAATTTTTTATTTAAAGATTTTTATTTATTTATTGAGAGAGAGAGAATGATAGAGAGAGAGCATATGAGAGGGGGGAGGGTCAGAGGGAGAAGCAGACTCCCTGCTGAGCAGGGAGCCTGATGCGGGACTCGATCCTGGGACTCCAGGATCATGACCTAAGCCGAAGGTCTTAGGTCTGAGCCACCCAGGCGCCCCTGATGCAGAATTTAAAGCAACAATCATAAGGATACTCACTGGGCTTGAGAAAAAGATAAAAACATCAAGGAGATCCTTACTGCAGAGATAAAAGAACAAAAAACAATCAGGCAGAAATGAAAAATACAGTATCTCAGATTCAAAATTGACGATGTAATGACAACAAGGATGGAAGGAGTGGAGGAATGAATAAGTGATATAGGAAAATTATGGAAAATAATGAAGCTGAACAAAACAGAGAAAGAAAAATCATGGAAACAAATGAAAATGAAAACATGACAATCCAAAACCTTTGGGATGCAGCAAAAGCAGTCAGAAGAGGGTAGTATATAGCAATACAGGCCTACCTCAAAAAGAAAGAAAAATCTCAAATACATAACCTAAACTTACACCTGAAAGAGTTAGGAAAACAAACAAACAAGCAAACAAACAAAGACTAAAGCCAGCAGAAAAGGGAAATAATAAAGATTAGAACAGACATAAATGATATAGAAACAAACAAACAAATAAAAAACAGTAGAACAGATCAATGAAACAAGGGGCTGGTTCTTTGGGAAAAAAAATAGTAAAATTGATAAAAACCCTAGCCAGACTTACCAAAAAGAGAAGATAAAGACCCAAATAAATACAATCACAAATGAGAGGAGAAATGACAACCAACTCCACAGAAATACAAACAATTATAAGAGAATATTATGAAAACTTATATGCCACCAAATTGGACAATTTGGAAGGAAAGGATAAATTCCTAGAAACATAAACTACCAAAACTGAAACAGGAAGAAATAGAAAACTTGAACAGACTGATAACCAGTGAAGAAATTGAATCAGTAATCAAAAAGTCCCCAAAATTTTAAAGTCCAAAGCCAGATGGCTTCACAAAGGAATTCTACCAAACAATTAAAGAGTTAATACTTATTCTTCTCAAACTAGTCCACAAAATAAAAATGGGAGGAAAATTTCCAAAGTCATTCTATGATGCCAGCGTTACTCTGATTCCAAAATCAAAGATTCCACTAAAAAAGAGAACTATGGGCCAATATCCCTGATGAACTTTGGATGCAAAAATTCTCAACAAAACACTAGCAAATTGAATCCAAATGTACATTAAAAGAATCATTCAGGGGTGCCTGGGTGGCTCATTTGCTTAAGCATCTGCCTTTGGCTCAGGTCATGATCCCAGGGTCCTGGGATCAAGCCCCACATCAGTGGAGAGCCTGTTTCTCCCTCTTCTTCTGTTGCTCTTGCTGCTTGCTCTCTCTCTCTGTCAAATAAATAAATAAAATCTTTTAAAAAAATAATCATTCAGACAATCAATTGGGATTTATTCCTGGATTGCAGGGGTGGCTCAATATTAACAAATCAATCAACGTGATACACCACTTTAGTAAAAGAAAGGATAGAATCTATATGATCCTCTAAATAAATGCAGAAAAAGCACTTGACACAGTTCAATAGTCATTCATCATAAAATCTCTCAAAAGGTAATAATAGAGGGAACTTACTTCAATATAACAAAGGTCATATATGAAAAACCCACAGCTAGATTGGGAAAAGATGGCAGAGGAGTAGGGGACCCTATTCCAACTGGTCCCCAGAATTGAGCTGCATATCTACCAGACACCTCTGAGCACCCACAAAATCAGCCGGAGATGTAAGAAGATCTGGATCTCTACAAACAGAATATCACAGACGGTTGGTTCCAAGGTATGAAGTGGGGAGCCATGATTCTGTAAGCAGATAAACAGCAGCAGGAGGAGCCTGGCCGTGGGGATCCTACACCGCCAGTGAGCAATAGCCTCCCACACTGGGGATGGGACACAGACTCGCAGACCAGTAGCAGCGGGGAAAGGACTTTAGGGCAGACCCCAGACTGAAACCTTGAGTGGCGGGGCCGCATGTGTGAACTGGGGGTAGATGGCGGTTTTAGGAGCACAAAGGGCAGAGACGTGTTGGGACCTGGAGGCAGGACTGGGAGCACTGAAGAGCAGGGCACAATCCAGGACGCTCCAGTTTATAGCAGCACAGACAGAAACAGAGACACTGTGGCCTGGAGAGCTCACTGAAGAACACTGCAATCTCTCTGCTCTGAGGCAGAAGGTTGGAAATGGTCTCTTCTGCTCTGACTTTTGGAAGAGACGCAGAAAGCCTCCAGGGAAAGCTGCCAGAGAACAAAAGCCCCCCAAAACCAGTTTTCACTGAGACCATCCCCTGCCACAGGGGGCAGGGCAACTCTGCCCAAACAGGGTTGCCGGAGTAACAGTGCAGCAGGCCCCTCCCCCAGAAGACAGGCTGGGAGAACAAGAGGCCAGCAACCCTAAGGTCCCTAGAAAACAGGTGCATCTTCCTTGGGCTGTGGTCAATAATTTGGACTCTATAAATTCCCTCAACCACCCATCAACAGAATGACTAGGAGGAGGAACCCTCAAAATAGGAAAGACTCAGAGATTATGACTTATGCCACAGATTTACAAATGGATAGAGATATAACCAAGATGTCAGAGCTGGAACTCAGGCTAGCAATTGTGAAGACAATAGCTAGAATGGAGAAATCAATTAATGGCAACATAGAGTTTCTGACGGCAGAAATGAAAGCTTATTGGCAGAACTTAAAAATGCTATCAATGAGGGCGCCTGGGTGGCTCAGTCATTAAACGTCTGCCTTCGGCTCAGGTCATGATCCTGGGGTCCTGGGATGGAGCCCCACATCGGGCTCCCTGCTCGGTGGGAAGTCTGCTTCTCCCTCTGCCACTCCCCCTGCTTGTGTTCCTGCTCTCGCTATCTGTCTCTCTGTCAAATAAATAAATAAAATCTTTAAAAAAAAATGCTATCAATGAGATCCAATCTAATCTAGATAATCTAACAGCTAGGGTAAGTGAGGCAGAAGAACAAATCAGTGACCTGAAAGACAATTTAATAGATAAAAAGGGAAAAGAGGAGGCCAGGGAAAAACATCTCAGAATCCATTGAAATAAAATCAGAGAAATAAGTGACACCATGAAGTGTTTCAATATCAGAATTATTGGATCCTGGAGGGGGGAGAGAGAGAGAGAAGACTAGAAGATATATTTGGGCAAATTGTAGCTAAGAACTTCCCTAATCTGGGGAATGAAACAAACATTCATGTCCTAGAGGCAGAGAGGACCCCCCCCCCCAAGATCAAGGAAAACAGGCCAACACCCCCGCATGTAATAGTAAAACTCACAAATCTTAGAACTAAGGAAACCATCTTAAGGGCAGTTAGTGGGAAGAGATTCCTTATGTACAGAGGGAGGAACATCAGAATAACTTACACCTATCCACAGAGACCTGGCAAGCCAGAAAGGCCTGGCACGACATAGTCAGGATACTAAATGAAAAGAACATGAAGCCAAGAATACTTTATCCAGCAAGGCTGTCATTTAGAATGGATGGAGAGAGGCAGAGCTTCCAAGACCAACAGAAATTGAAAGAATATGTGACCACTAAGCCAGCTCTGCAAGAAATATTAAGGGGTTTTCTATAAAAAGAGAAAGACGCCAAGAGTGATATCCAACAGAAATTTACAGGGACAATCTATAAAAACAACATCTTCGCAGGCAACATGATGACCAATAATTCATATCTTTCAATAATCACTCTTAACGTGAACCTAAATGCTCCCATAAAATGGCACAGGGTTGCAGATTGGAAAAAAAAGACAGGACCCATCCATATGCTGTCTAGAAGAGACTCATTTTGAACCTAAAGATACATCCAGACTGAAAAAGAAGGGATGGAGATCCATATTCCATGCCAGCAGACTTCAAAAGAAAGCTGGGGTAGGAATTCTTATATCAGACAAATTAGGTTTTAAACTAAAGACTGTAGTTAGAGACACAGAAGGACACTATATCATTCTTAAAGGGTCTATTCAAAAAGAATATCTAACAATTGTAAACATCTCTGCCCCCAACATTGGAGCAGCCATCTATATAAGCCAACTGTTAACCAAAATAAAGAGTCATATTGATATCAATATGTTAATTGTAGGAGACCTCAATACTCGACCCTCAGCAATCGACAGATCATCTAAGCCAAAAATCAACAAAGAAACAAGAGCTTTGAATAACACACTGGACCAGATGGACCTCATAGATATATACAGAACATTCCACCATAAAACAACAGAATACTCATTATTCTCAAAGGCACATGGAACATTCTCCAGAATAGAGCACATACTGGTTCACAAATCAGGACTCAACTGATACCAAAAGATTGAGATTATTCCCTGCATATTCTCAGACCATAATGCTTTAAAACTGGAACTCAATCACAAGAAAAAATTTGGAAGAAATTCAAATACTTGGAAGCTAAAGACCACTCTGCTCAAGAATGTTTGGGTCAACCAGGAAATCAAAGAACTTAAACATTTCATGGAAACCAATGAGAATGAAAACACATCAGTCCAAAACCTATGGGATACTGCAAAGGTGGTCCTAAGGGGGAAATACATAGCCATCCAAACCTCACTCAAAAAACATAGAAAAATCCCAAATTCACCAACTAACTCTACACCTTAAAGAACTAGAGAAAAAGCAACAAATGATGCCTAAGCCACACATTAGAAGAGAAATAATTAAGATTAGAGCAGAAATCAATGAATTAGAAACCAGAAACACAGATCAATGAAACTAGAAGCTGGTTCTTTGAAAGAATTAATAAGATCAATAAACCACTGGCCAGACTTATCCAAAAGAAAAGAGAAAGGACCCACAATAATAAAATTATGAATGAAAGGGGAGAGATCAGGACTAACACCAAGGAAATAGAAACAATTATTAGAAATTATTATCAACAACTATATGCCAGTAAACTGAGCAATCTGGATGAAATGGAGGCCTTCCTGGAAACCTATAAGCTGCCAAGACTGAAACAGGAAGAAATTGACAACCTGAATAGGCCAATAACCAGTAACGAGATTAAAGCAGTGACCAAAAACCTCCCAAAAAACAAGAGTCCAGGGCCTGATGGATTCCCTGAGGCATTCTACCAAACATTCAAAGAAGAAATAGTACCTATTCTCCTGAAGCTGTTTCAAAGAATAGAAACAGAAGGAAAACTTCCAGACTTATTCTATGAGGCCAGCATTACCTTAATCCCCAAACCAGGCAAAGACCCCATCAAAAAGGAGAATTTCAGACTGATATCCCTGATGAATATGGATTCCAAAATCCTCAACAAAATCCTGGCTAATAGGATCCAACAATACATTAAAAGGATCATCCACCACGACCAAGTGGGATTTATCTCCAGGATGCAAGGGTGGTTCAACATTCGCAAATCAATCAATGGGACAGAACACATTATAAAAGGAGAGAGAAGAACCATATGGCCCTCTCAATTGATGCAGAAAAAGCATTTGACAAAATACAACATCCTTTCCTGATTAAAACTCTTCAGAATATAGGGATAGAGGGAACATTCCTCAAGTTCATAAAATCCATCTATGAAAAACCCACAACAAATATCACCCTCAATGGGGAAAAGCTGAGAGCCCTTCCCTTAAGATCAGGAACACGTCAAGGATGCCCACTCTCGCCACTATTGTTCAACATAGTACTAGAATTCCTAGCAACAGCAATCAGACAACAAAAAGAAATAAAAGGTATTCAAATTGGCAAAGAAGAAGTCAAACTCTCTCTTTTCACAGATGACATGATACTTTATGTGGAAAACCCAAAAGACTCCACCCCAAATTACTAGAACTCATACAGCAATTCAGTAATGTGTCAGGATACAAAATCAATGCACAGAAATCAGTTGCTTTCTTATACACTAACAATGCAACTGTAAATAGAAATGCTATTTACAATAGCACCAAAAACCATAAGATACCTCAGAATAAACCTAACCAAAGAGGTAAAGGATCTATACTCTAGGAACTATAGAACACTCATGAAAGAAATTGAAGAAGACACAAAAAGATGGAAAAACATTCAATGCTCATGGATCAGAAGAATAAACATTGTTAAAATGTCTATGCTACCCAGAGCAATCTATACCTTCAATGCCATCCTGATCAAAATTCCAACGACATTTTTCAAAGTGCTGGAACAAACGATCCTAAAATGTGTATGGAATCAGAAAAGACCCCGAATCGCCAAGGAAATGTTGAAAAAGAAAAACAAAGCTGGTGGCATCACGTTGCCCCATTTCAAGCTATTTTACAAAGCTGTGATCACCAAGACAGCATGGTACTGGCACAAAAACAGACATATAGACCAATGGAAGAGAATAGAGAGCCCAGAGATGGACCCTCAACTCTATGGTCAAATAATCTTCAACAAAGAAGGAAAAAATTGTAATGAAAAAAGGCAGTCTCTTCAATAAATGGTGCTAGGAAAATTGGACAGCCGCATGCCGAAGAATGAAACTCGACCATTCTCTAACACCATACACAAAGATAAACTCAAATGGATGAAATACCTCAACATGAGACAGGAATCCATCCAAATCCTAGAGGAGAACAGAGGCAGTAACCTGTATGACATTGGCCACAGCAACTTCTTTCAAGATGAGTCTCCAAAGGCTAGTGAAACAAAAGCAAAAATGAACTTTTGGGACTTCATCAAGATAAAAAGCTTCTGCACAGCAAAGGAAACAGTCAACAAAACAAAGAGGCAACCCACAGAATGGGAGAAGATATTTGCAAATGACACTACAGATAAAAGGCTGGTATCCAAGATCTATAAAGAACTCAAACTCAACACCCAAAGAACAAAGAATCTAATCAAGAAATGGGCAGAATACATGAAAAGACACTTCTCTGAAGAAGACATACAAATGGCTAACAGACACATGAAAAAATGTTCATCATCATTAGCCATCAGTGAAATTCAAATCAAAACTACATTGAGATACCACCTTACACCAGCTAGAATGGCAAAAATGGATAGGGAAAGAAACAACAAGTGTTGGAGAGGTTGTCAAGAAAAGGGAACCCTCTTACACTGTTCTTGGGAATGCAAGTTGGTACAGCCACTTTGGAAAATAGTGTGGAGGTTCCTCAAAAAATTACAAAATCAAAGTACAGAAATCTGTTGTATTTCTATAGAGTAACAATGAAGTAGCAGAAATAAAGAACAAGTAATCAATCCCATTTACAACTGTACCAAAAACAAAAAACAACCTTCAGAATGGGGGAAGATATTTGCAAATGACATATCTAATGAAGGTTTAGTATCCAAAATATGTAAAGAATTTATAAAACTCGACACCTAAAAACCAAATATGGTTAAAAAATGTGCAGAAGAAATGAGTAGACATTTTTCTGAAGACATAGATTGCTAACATACACATGAAAGATACTCAGCATCACTCACATCAGAGAAATACAAATCAAAACTACAATGAGATATCACCTCACACCAGTAATAATGTCTAAAATTAACAACACAGAAAGAAGTGTTGGTAAGGATGCAAAAAAGGGGAACCCTCTCATACCATTGATGGGAATGCAAACTGATGCAGCCACTCTGGAAAACAATATGGACATTCCTCAAAAAGTCAAAAATAGAACAATCCAATAATCCAGAAATTGCAGCACTAGGTATTTATCCAAAAGATCCAAAAATACTGATTCAAAGGGACACATGCAACCCAGTGTTTATAGCAGCATTATCAGTAATAGCCAAATTATGGAAAGAGCCCAAGTGTCCATCAACTGATGAACACATGAAGAAGAAGTGGTATATGTATACAATGGAATATTATTCATACATTAAAAAGAATGACATCTTGTGGGTGCCTTGGTGGCTCAGTCAGTTAAGTGTCTGACTCTTGATTTGGGCTCAGGTCATGACCTCAGGGTTGTGAGATTGAGCGGAGTCTGCTCGAGATTCTCTTCTTTCTCTCTGCCCCTCCCTGTCCTGCTCTCTCTCTCTTTCTCTCTCTCATAAATAAATAAATAAATTAATAATAAATAAATAATAAATAAAAATAAATCTTAAAAAAATGAAAGAATATCATCATGCCATTTGCAATGATGAGGATAGAGCTATAGAGTATTAAGCTAAGCAACATAAGTCAGTCAAAGAAAGACAAATACAATAAGCTTTCAGTCCTATGTGGAATTTAAAAAATAGAATAGATCAACATATGAAAAAAACAAAAGACAAAGAGGCAAACCAGGAAACAGACTCTTAACTATAGAGAACAAACTGAGGGTTACTGGAGGGGAAGTGGGCAGAGGAACGGGTTAAAAGGGTGATCAGTTTGTTACAGAACCTGGACTGGATCACCTGATGGAAGAACCAAGTGACACCTGGAGATCTTGGAGGATAGGAGGTTTATTTAATGCCAAAGGGCTCAGAGGAGAGTGGTCTCCAAAGGTCTGAGCCTCCAGCACAAACAAAGGGGGCAATTTATACACTTGTATTTCCGCATATTTGACATTTTTGGCGCATGCGCAAAGTGGGGCATGGAGAAGGACCAAGATTGGTGCGCGGGGGAAGCAGAGCAGGGAGAAGAACCCAGAAGAGCCCCAGGGCAAGGACTCTCTTGCTGGCTTGCTCGGCCATCTTAGGACACAGAGTTTCCTTATCATTCCCCCTTTTGATCCCCCTTTAAACACCTAGTTTAGAGGGCATCATTTTCATCTTCTACTGGTGATAGTGAGTAAGGAGTAACTGGAGTCTGATTTTAGCAATTTGAGTAGTGATAAACCTAGTAAGGGCATTTAGAATATAAGGACCAAATGCTACTATGAGGCAATAGGAGGGGCCAACAAGGGGGGGTGAACAAAGGGAACCATTGTGAGAGGGTATCCCACCAAGTTGTCTCCTGGAGTGATTCCCACTGGCGATGTACTCATTCCTGTAATTGGGTCACAGTTTCTTGGACCACCCCTGACTCATTAGCATAGAAACATTCCTCCTGTAAGAAGAGGCAGAGCCCCCCCCTGCGTGGCTGTGAGTAAGTCAAGCCTGTGGCCGTTTTGGAGGACCACTGAGGCCAGTGAATTGAGTTGGCGCTGCAGGGCCACGGCTGACTGAGTGAGGGCAGAAAAGTCTGCTGTGAGTTGTTGAGTTAACCCCTGGTACTAAACCTGAGACATCCCTATGTCAGTGGCGCCCAGGGCAACACCTGATTCGGCCAGCAGGCTCACGATAAAAGGGATGGCCACGGGGGAGTGTCGAGGGTAGCTAGTAGGTCTCCATATGATTGGGACATCGCTCCCAGTGAAGATTGAAAAATCGGGTAAGAAGGGCGCCTGGGTGGCTCAGTCATTAATCATCTGCCTTCAGCTCAGGCCATGATCCCAGGGTCCTGGGATCAAGCCCTGCATCGGCCTCCCTGCACCGCGGGAAGCTGCTTCTCCCTCTCCAACTCCCCCTGCTTGTGTTCCCTCTCTTGCTGTGTCTCTCTCTGTCAAATAAATAAATAAAATCTTAAAAAAAAAAAAAGAAAGAAAGATCGAGTAAGAGATTGACAAGTGTGCATGATTGATTGTGCGGGGTGATGCAGATGTATACACCTTGATCACAAGCCAGAAAAGTGTTGTTAGGGGCACAGACCAGACTGTGGCGCATGATGGGAGAGGAAGAGTTGCCATGCAGTGGTACCAGAGCCAGAAAGAGATAATCTGAGGTCCCCGGTGCTGAGATGGAAGGTGACACGGTAGATTGATTGAGGATGACACCTAGGTATTGGACGAGACCAGGATTTATACAGATCCAGCAGTCAGATGCTAAGGGTGGATTTGAGTTGTTAAGCGCTTGGTGGGAGACTTTAATCATACCTAACAGTTGCACTATATATGCCAGCTGCGTGTGGATGGGGGACCCAAGGATGCACCAGGGTGAGTTATTTTCTGTCTGACTCAGGGGGTTGACTGTAAGCCTTGGAGTGAACATGGACTTAATCATAAATTTGGCCATGGGGTCGGTTCCCATAGGGTGATACTGGCCCAACAGGAGAATGATTCCTGTAGCCCATGAGGTGGCATTGGGTTCTAAGACTGAGAGGGTGAGTGGTATACAGTGATTGTTGGAGCAAAAGGATGGTGTGGTATTGCGTGACAAGGAAATCTGGATGTCACTGTGCTGTTTGAGGTTGCCACCACCTGGTGGACCATCGTTCCATTCCCAGCCAAGTCGCCACCCATGACTCACATCCCCAGGCTTGCAAGCAGAACTGAGGGCAGGTGTTTGGCTTTTGAGGCATAGGGCCCCCACAGATGTAGATATCTACCAGCCAGTAACCTGAGTGAGGGCCATGGTAGGAGTACTGTCTATGAGGTTCCCAGGAGGTATCAAGAAGCTGGCATCCATCAAAATAGAGGTTAACATTTGGTGTGTGCCCATCCCAGGTGGAAGAAGTCAGTGGGGGCGCTGGTGTGGGATTGAGGAGGATAAGCTGGAAAGTCCATTTGCCAGTAATGGTGATATGAGAGTTTGCCCCTCTTGCCTGGCTGGGCAAGCTAGAGACAGTGAGGAGGAACAGCACACCAGGAACACCACACCAGGTAGCAGAAGACCAGGACTGACTGGGGCCAGGAAAACCATGGTGAAATGCACTCAGGAGTAGACAGCAGAGGGCCAGTAAAAGTGGGATCTATGACCTTAGGTAGAGGGAGCCATCGTGGCTAACCCATTAGCAGATGAAACCTGTGGAAAAGTAAGTTCAGTAATACACCCTAGAGACACCAAATAAGCAATGACAATAGTAAGCCTGTCCAGTCAGGAGGGGCAACAGTGTAGAGTTGGACTCCCAAGATGAGGAAAATCATGCCAATGAGAGCCAGGGACCACGGTGAGCAGGTATCCATCAGTCAGTGGGGTCTTGTCGAAGGTGAATCTGGAGTGGGTTCGTGAAGTCCAGCTGGACTCTCCACTGGCACAGCTCCTCCTTAAAATGATGAACTCTCCTCACTCTGGAGTGGTGGACCCACGGGGTGACACCTGAGACCTTGAGGGCAGTAGGGGCGGTTGGGGCCCTGTCCA
>NC_058413.1:80045216-80137265 GCF_002201575.2 Neomonachus schauinslandi | reverse complement strand
TGAGACCCTAAGGAGATTGGGGCCCTCTCGATGGTGTACTTTTGTAATTTATTTAGGGTGGCCCCAGGGCCTGAAACTGCTCCTTTTTCCCTTTATCTCCAACCTGATGCAAGTTTCCTGGAAGGCTTCCCAAGCACAGGGAAGGCCGTCCATATATTAATTCAAATGGGGAGAAACCTGATGTCCCAGGCGTGCAGTGAGCACGCAGGAGACCTAGGGGTAGCAGATCTGGCCATGGGAGGTTAGTCTTCTGACAAAACTTCGCTAAGGTTCCTTGAGGATGTGATTCATTTGCTCTACTTTCCCTGAACTTTGGGGCGGTAAGCGATGTGGAGCCTCCAGGTGATGTTGAGAGATTTGGTCAAGACCTGTCCAATGTCTGCCACAAATGCGGGCCCATTGTCACTATGGATTGTTGATGGCAGGCCAAACCGGGGCATGATCTCCCACAAGAGGATTTTAGCTACTTCCCAGCTTTGCTCTGTCCTAGTTGGGAAGGTTTTGACCCACCCAGAGTATGTGCATACTATTACTAGGAGATATCTGAACCACCTGCTCGGCTGCACATCTGTGAAGTCTACCTCTAGATCTTCGAAGGGGGTTGCTCCCATCCTCTGGACACCTGGCAGGGGCCGTGGTGCAGACCGAGCATTATTTTTAGCACTTGTTATGCATTTTTCACTCATTGCTCAGCACAGTGCTGGCTGCTGACTGATGTAGTAGTGCTTCTTGAGAAAGGCAGTTTTTCCCAGATGAGTGAGTTGGTGGTATTCCTTGACTAGATGCCCTCCAGTTGCTGTTGGAACAAAGATGTGCCTATCTGGCATCATCTACCATCCCTTTTCAGTCAGGGTGGCTCTCTCAGCCATGGCCCATTCCTTTTCCTTTTTAGTGTAACTGGGTGGAGGGACTTCTTCCAGAGGTGTTAGGGTCATGGTGAGGGAAGGGGCTCTGTCCATGTCCTCAGTGGCTGTGGTCTTGGCTGCCCATCTGCCAGATGATTTCCCTGCGCTACGGGGTTGTCTCCTTTCTTGTGTCCCTTACAGTGTAGGATTGTTACTTCCTTTGGAAGCCAGACGGCTTCAAGGAGTCTCAGTATCTCCTCCTGATAGGAGCTGATAGGAGCTGTAGGAGGGCCTTTGTGCCTTTTGTCCGGTCTTTTTGTGTGTCACTGGCGAGGAGGTGGTCATCCACATACTGGAGGAGGGTGCATCATGTGGCCTCTCTTGGGACGCTGGCGAGGTCTGCAGCCAGCACTTCCCCGAAGAGGGTTGGTGAGTTTTTAAACCCCTGCAGGAGGCACGTCCAAGTCAGTTGCTTCTGGGGTCCTGTATCAGGTTCAGACCACTCAAAAGCAAATAGTGGCTGGCTCTGGGAAGCTAAACGGAGGCAGAAGAAGGCATCCTTCAAATCTAGGCAAGTGAACCATCTGGCCAATCCTGGAATTTGGCTAAGAAGGGTGTATGGATTTGTGACCACTGGGTGCAGAGAGATAGTCACCTTGTTGATGGCCCGCAGGTCTTGAACTGGTCAGTATCCCCCTCCTGGCTTCTTGACTGGCAGGAGTGGGGTATTCCAGGCTGACTGGCACTCGACTAGAATACCTGCTTCTTTGAGTTTGGTCAGATGTTCTTGGATGCTGATCTTAGCTTCTTGTGGAAGGCCTTTTGCCTTGAGGTTGGGCTCCTGGGATCAGTTCAACAATGATAGAGGTCCAATTCTGGGCTAGTCCAGGTGGGTTGTCTTCAACCCATACTGAAGGGAAGGTAAGTCTGAACTCTGGCAGGCTGCTCGGTTGGGCCTGGGCACAGAATAGTCTCCATTATTCTTCCTTTGGTGTGGTAATTGCTAGTATTAGACACTCCGTCTCCTCTTGCCTTGGGTTCAATCAGAGGCTAGTGTGTCCTGTGGGCTCAAAGGTTATCTGAGCCCTAAGTTTGGAGAGTATGTCTCAGCACAGGAGAGGGATGGGGCAATCGGGCTGATAAAGGAATTCGTGTAGGACCTTGTGGCCCCCAAGTTAGCACTGGCGAGCCTGGCAAAAGGACTATTGTACCACCGGCGTCCCAGTGGCCCTTAGGATGGCTGCAGTCCTTTTGCTGAAAGTTGCCACTGGAGAGGTGACAACAGAGTGCTCGGCCCCTTTAATGGGATCAACCATTAAAGTCACTGGTTGCCCCCCCACCTTCATTTTGACCATGGGCTCATGGAGGCCAAGGAGGAAAGAGCCCGGTCGCCCTCAGTCTGAGTCCATTCCCTCAAGGCCTATGAGGTTCTCCTCTTGGGTTCTTCTTTGTAGCAGCTGGGCTTTTGAGCCTTTCCTTGGTTGGGACATTCATTTTTCCAATGCCCTTTCTCTTTACAATAGGCACATCGATCCCTTGCCAAGGGGGTTCTGGGCTTCCCCCTTTTTGGTGGTTGGAGTCTCCCCATCTTTGTGTTGTCCTTTTCTTTCAGGGCAGTGGCAAGGAGGCTGACATTCTTTTTCATCTTGTTGTCGGCTTCCGGTTTGGCTGCGACCTCCCTGTTCATGTAGACCTTATTGGCAATCTCTATTAGTTGGGTGATGTTCATTCTGGCAAAACCCTCTAGTTTTGAAGTTTTTTTCTGATGACTAGGGCAGCCTGAGCCACGAAGGAGGTGTTTACCATCTGTTGGCTTTCCTGTGCCTCGGGGTCAAATGGAGTGTATATCCTGTAAACTTTACATAGTCTTTCATAGTAGTCCCCCGGGGACTCCCAGGTTGTTGAGTGACAGAGGATACCTTAGTCATGTTCATGGGTTTCTTAGTTCCTGCCTGGATTCCCTGGAGGAGGGCCTCCTTGTACTGATGGATGCGGGCCTGTCCCTCAGTTGTGGTGAAGTTCCGGTGCGGCTGTATTAGCCCAGGCAGCAGGGTCAATGACTCCCGCTGGTGCGTGCTCTTCCAGGTACTGCCGTGCACCTTTCATTATTCCCCTCCTTTCCTCTGTGTTAAACAGTGTGTGGAGTAACTGTTGGCAGTCTTTCCAGGTGGTTGATGAATCTGAAAGAGGGATTCTATGAGGTATACCATGGCCTGTGGTTTGTCAGAGTAGGATGGGGTGTTATGTTTCCAGTTGAGGAGGTCGGTGGTGGTGAAGGGCTGATAATACATCAGGGAATGGCCAGGTTGGACCGTCCCATCTTCATCGTGCCTCTTGGGTTCCCATGTCTCTCATACCGGCATTTGGAGAGCGCTAGCACCCAGCCTGGAGTGCAGCCTGGCTGTTGGTCCTGGAGAAAGTGGATCTTTTGGGCCTGGGGGTGCCAGTGGATCCTCTCTGCCTGGGGGCACTGGTGTATCCTCTGGGCCTGGGGGTGCTGGTGAAACTGATGGCAGCAGAGTGTCTGGAGCTGAAGAGCCAGGTGTAGGTGGTCTTGGGGTACATACGGTAGGGACAGGTTTGGTTCATCCTTGGGATCTCCAGCTAGGATTCGTGGAGACTGGGGCTTTTGCTGATTTTCTTTAGGTCACTTGGATGAGACAATTAAGACTCTGGCCTGTCCCTGCCTATTGCAAGTGAATCGCACCCAGGGGGGGAGGGTCTGAGCAATTCCTAGCCAGGAGTCAATGTACAGAAACTGGTCAGGGTGTCTTGGTTCTCCTGTTATGACTCACCATACTCAACAGATCATTGGGACATCCAATGTAACTTCTGAAGGCCACCTGACATCAAAGGTGGGCCATTCCAATTCACATAAGGTTCTCAACTTGCTGGGGCTCATCCTGACTCCATAGTCTCCTGAAAACCCCTTCTTGAAATTTTTGATCACGGTCTCTAGAACCATAGGTTTACTCTGCCCTGACCCCATGGTGATGTTCCCATGTGCAGTGACGCAGAGACAGACAAGGGGCTGGGAGTGCCGCCCATGGTGAGGAGACCAATCAGATGCCTATCTGGCCATGTCCCGAAGGAGTTTAGGTGAGGCTTAGCCATAGCGGTCTCAGTGTTGTGACTTATGACTGGAAACTATTCCAATGCTGCCAAAGACTGTATGCCATTCACCACGGAATCACAGATGGACCCAGTCAGACTCCATAGGCTTTTGGGGACCTTAAGGGTGCCCTCCTCTGGAGTCACAGAATCAGTCCACTTGAGCAAGCTAGGTCGGACTGCACATTCACTCACACATTCACACTCCAGAAGTTATTACATTCCCTCCCTGGGAATTCCTACCTGGGAGACCTCTAAGAGCTCTCTGGGAGGTGATCAGGCTCCCCTTCCACCCCAATGGGGTGGGCCTGTCTGGGTCCTGGGGCCCCAGGCCTTACCAGAATCTGACATCAGGACCAGGTCCTCACCTGCCAAGTCTCCTCAAGTCTGGCAGGAACAGTGGAGCGGGGCCAGCCTGAGGCGACGGGGTCAGAGACTGCCAAAAATTAGGCAGGGCTCACCTTCTCCATTAGGATCCCTCATTCTGTCACCACCCCACCATTGCCCCAAACCGGTGGCAACAATGGGCCAGCACGGTTGGGTTTCCCTGTCACGGAACCAAATGTTACAGAACCTGGACTGGATCGCCCGACAGAAGAACCAAGCGACACCTGGAGATCTTGGAAGATAGGAGGTTTATTTAATGCTGGTGGGCTCAGAGGAGAGTGGTCTCCAAAGGTCTGAGCCCCCAGCACAAACAAAGGAGGCAATTTGTACATTCCGCATATTTGGCACTTTTGGCGCGTGCACAAAGGGGGGCAGGAAGAAGGACCCAGATTGGTGCGCGTGGGAAGCAGAGCAGGGAGAAGAACCCAGAAGAGCCCTGGGGCAAGGACTGGGACTCTCTCACTGGCTCAGTCAGCCATCTTAGGGCAGAGATTTTCCTTATCAGGTTATGGAGGGCATTTGTTGTGATGAGCAGTGGGTGTTATATGTAAACGATGGATCACTAAATTCTACACCTGAAAGTAATATTACAGTGTATGTTTATTAACTGGAATTTAAATAGAAACTTGAAAAAAATTTTAAAAAATTAAAAATGGTTGAAAACCCAGATGATGAAAAAGGATACACCATGCAGCATGAAGAAAAACAAGTCTTATGTAACTATATTAATATCAGATAAAATACATATTAAGGCAATAAGCCCTACTAGAAAGAAAAAGGGACATTTCAAATGAATGAAAAATAGCACAAGGACAGATAAAGAAAATTATGTCACTAAATTTCAAAATTAGCTTGGATAGATTCATAAGAAAACATAATTAACCAAAACTGACATATGAATAAATATAAGATCTGAATAGACCTAATCAGTATTAAATAAACTGAGTTAGTAAATTAAAATCTTCCCACACAGAAAATCCCAAGTCTAAGTGGCTTCACCAGAGAATCCTTCCAAACATAATAAAAATAAGCATAAAACACAAATTCTTCCAAATAATAAATTAAAAGATTAGATGTTACACACTAAAGGGTGTGTGGCAAAAGGTAAGACGTGTCCTCAAAAGAGTTGGCTATAATTTAGGAAGAGCATACTCAGCCTTACCCAAGTAATATGAATGAAATTTGTAGTTAAGCCTCAAAGGGGTTGCTACAGATAGATTTGTGTATTAGAGTATACTAAACCACTAAGTAAGTATTTAGACATATTCTAGTTTACTGTGACTCCATGTTGGTGTTCTATATTTGTGAAAGGTTTGTCTTCTTACACCATGGTGAGGTATCTCTTGGCTCAGACACATTAACCAATGGAAATTCAAAGGGGACACTGAGAAGAATCAGATCTTCAGGTTTGGGGGACTGAGGCTATCACCATGCCTCTGTAGCATACTCATATATTTAAATACTATATGCATTGTTTTTAAGAGAAAGCTTTCTCTCCTTTCACCACAAGTCTATCTACCATCTGTCACCATGCGATAATATTACAATGTCATTGACTATATTCCCTATGCTGCACCTTTTATATCCATGATTTATTCATTCCATAACTGAAAGACTGTATCTCCCACTCCCCTTCACCCATTTTGCTCATCCCCCACCTTCCTCGCCTCTGGCAAGTTTGTTCTTTGTATTTATAGGTCTGATCCTGCTTTTTATTTGTTTGTTTATTCATGTATTGTTTTTTTTTAATTCCACATATAAGTGAAATCATGTGGTATTTGTCTTTCTCTGTCTGATTTATTTTACTTAGCATAATACCCTCTAGGTCCAAGGGCAGGCCTTATTAAGGAGAATAAAATACTCTGGTTTATTTCAAAATGGTTACTTTTCTTCTCCCCCTGCTGGAAGCACAAGGGAATTTTTTTCAATCTTCATTGTGAGAGTCTGGTAGGACAGTTGAAGATAAAACTCACACTGAACTTCCACCAATTTGTCAATTACAGATTAGGTTTTCTACCCTGGTACTGGTTCCTGCAGAGGCTTCTGCTCTGGTATGCTGTGATTCTCTGTATTTGTCTGTCTCCAATCTTGGAACAGCAGTTTGTGCTGTGATCTCAATTCTTTCATGGATCTAGGAAAAGTTGTTCATTTTTAATTTGTTCAGCTTTTTTTTTTAATTAATTAATTTATTTATTTATTTTATTCTTATGTTAATCCCCATACATCATTAGTTTTAGATGAAGTGTTCCATGATTCATTGTTTGTGCATAACACCCAGTGCTCCATGCAGAATGTGCCCTCCTCAATACCCACCACCAGGCTAAACCATCCTCCCACCCCCCTCCCCTCTAGAACCCTCAGTTTGTTTTTCAGAGTCCATCGTCTCTCATGGTTCGTCTACCCCTCCGATTTCCCCTGCTTCATTCTTCCCCTCCCGCTACCTTCTTCTTCTTTTTTCTTCCTTAACATATATTGCATTATTTGTTTCAGAGGTACAGATCTGAGATTCAACAGTCTTGCACAATTCACAGCACTTACCAGAGCACATACCCTCCCCAGTGTCTATCACCCAGTCACCCCATCCCTCCCACCCCACCCCCCACTCCAGCAGCTTTTATCTTGTTATTAGAACTTTCATATACACATGCCAGACTAGAAATCAAAGGCTTCACAGCCTTTTTATGCCTTCATTATAGCACTCACCATCTACTATTGCAACCTGCTGTTTTTGTATTTATCTTCTCCAAAAGGATATGAGTTCTCGGTTGAGGAGGGAGTACATGTCTTATTCACCTTTGTGCCCCTACAAAATAAGCCAGAGTGTTCTCTTTGAGCTCTTGTTGAATAAATAAATAACATTTGTTTTATTTTATTTTATTATTATTATTTTTTAAGATTTTATTTATTTATCTGAGAGAGAGAATGGGAGACAGAGAGCATGAGAGGGAAAGGGTCAGAGGGAGAAGCAGACCCCCCGCTGAGCAGGGATCCTGATGTGGGACTCGATCCCGGGACTCCAGAATCATGACCTGAGCCGAAGGCAGTTGCTTAACCAACTGAGCCACCCAGGCGCCCCCTAACATTTGTTTTAATGAAATTTTAATTTCACTCACTCTATCTCATTATTTCTGAATTACTTTTGAATTCTAATTTTATGAACCAATCTATTAGTTACTAGTACTGGTTTTAGGTCATTCACATATTAAATAAGTGTATGTTTTCTGTGTTCATTTATTATTGGCATAAAATACTTCACAGAGCAGAGCTATGGGTGTCCATTACTGTGGGGCAAGAGCTCAAAGAAGGGAAATCTGGGAAAGTGGTATCAGAAGAGACTCTTGGAGTTAAATGGGATTTATTTAGATTTTCATAAGTGGAGCAGAAGAACAAGGACATCACTGGTGATGAAGGGAACAGGAGCAAAGGCTGAGAAGGTGAGCAGTCATTTCAGAGACAAAAAGACTGATCTGGCCTGGCCCACTTGGGGGTTTGATGTTGGGTATCAGGAATAGACTTTTGGAGATAGTGTTGGGTCTTTTCTTCATCTTCTCATTCTGCTTGTTCTCCATGATCTCTCTCTTTCCATCACAGTACTACCTGTTCTTCAAGGTACAGCCACATATCTCTTCTAGGAGCTCTCCCTTGTTCTCCCAAATCTCATGTAATATTCCTTCTTCTTAGAATTCCTGAAACAATTTGTAGCTGTCTTATGGCTCTTACTTTACTGTTTTCTTTGGTCAACAAATATTTACTGAACATCTTTCAATATTGCAGGCAATGTTCTGGGCATTGGAGTATGAATAGAGACATCTCACTTTATACTGATTTATTTGTCTTACTCCATACTAGTACGTCATGGGCAAGCTGTGTAGCAACTTTGAGACTAGATTCCTCACCTATAAAAATGGAGATAATAATACTTATATTTAGAGAGTTATTGTGCAGATTAAATGAAATTATATCTGTAAAGGACTTGGCACAGGGCTTGGCACATGACAGAAACCCAATGCATAGATGCTTCTCCCTCCTCATATCAAACTGAGAGAAGCAAGGGTCTGTCTCCTCTGGGGACTCTTCCAGGTCTAACAGGCTATGGTTCTACTTTACAGTTTACTAATTGTTCTGGCTTCTCTCTTTTCCTATCCCTTGTATTGTTTGCTTCCCCAGAGATCAGGATCTGCCACGCTGGTGGGTTCTCTCTCCTACCACATTCTTCCCAGTGCCTCCTCTAGACTCAGGCTTCCTCCACATGTGTTATGCTTTAACATTCTTTGAACTATTTTCTGTATTTGAGAAATATTTAAAAATTTTTTCAACTGCAGATGGTCTATATCATTTTAAAAATTTTATTGACTTATATCACTTTTAATTTCCTCTTTACTATTTTAATAGAATCTTATAATGGAAGGGAGAGAAATGTAGGAGTTTAGGCTGCCAATTTAAATAGAGAGATCAAGAGTTTTTGTTTGTTTTGCTTGTTTGGGGGGGTTGATTTTGGATGAGCTCTGTCTGAGGAGGGACCAGGACCTCAATGGATAACAATGATGAAAGAGATTACAAAAGGAAGTTAGGGAACTTACAAGAGAGGGAAATAAAACAAATAAAACAAATGATATCATATATTAGATAATGATATTAGATAATGAAGAGGTACATCAGTAGTGGTGAAGGAGAATTCCTTAATTCTATTATATCCCCTTTCCTCTCTTCCTCTTTCTCTCTCTCTGTCCTATTTTCCAGCCTAGTAGCCCAATTCAGCCCCTCTCAGGTAAATTAAACAATTCACAGCAACTTTGATGGTCAGCATTTACAGTTAAGAGGGAATACAAATTTCCAATTTAAAACAGCTACATTTGGGGCACATTTTGATTCTTGATTTCAGCTCAGGTCATGATCAAGCCGCGCATTGGGCTCCCTGCTCAGAGGAGAGTCTGCTTGAAATTCTTTCTCTCCCTCCCCTTTTCCCCTCCCCCCACTCAGGCAGTCTCTCTCTCTCTCAAATAAATAATCTTTAAAAAAATAAAAAATAAAAACAGCTATAATTATTCTCACTCCCACTGTTACTGTGACCTCTGTCTTTCCAATATAGCCTCTGTTTTGATTTTAAAATTATTAAAACATATTTATTTGTATTTATATATTATATTTATTTTAAATATATTCAAATTTTATGTTAATTTCAGAAACTACGTTCCATAATAAAATGAGAACATATTCAGCTCACCGTCTTATTTACAAATAAATGTTCCTACCGATGTTTATTTAATATTCCTGCAAAATTAAAAAAAAAAGAACTATTAGATTTCTGGTTCTGACCATGACACAATAATAGATATCAGAAATACCTTACTGACCAAGATGGCCCTAATGTTCCCCTCAGCTTGACCACACTTTGGGCAGTTTCTTCCTGACTGTAGTCTCCTAATCTCCCTTTTTTTAGAGCATTTACTTTAGAAATCTCAAAATTGCAGATTTTTTTTTTCTCTGCTTGCTTGAAGTGTAAATCTTCTCCCAGCTTCTTGTCAGTTTTACAACCTGGAATGTCTTTCTCAAGGACCTGGGAGATATCCTTGAATGGACAAAGAAAATGTGGTACATACATACAATGGAATATTTCAGCCATAAAAAAAAGAAGGAAATCTTGCCATTTGTGACATGGATGAACCTGGAGGACATTACACTAAGTGAAATAGGCCAGACACATAAAGACAAATACTGTATAATCTTACTTATTTGTGGAATCTAAAGAAGTCAAACTCAGAACCAGAGAGTAGAGTGGCTGATGCCAGGGACTGGTGGGGGGTTGAGTAATGGGGAGTGTTGGTTGAAGGGCATAAACTTTCAGTTACAAAGAGAATATTCTGGGGTTCTAGAGTTCAGCATGATGACTATGTTCTCATACACACACACACACACACACACACAAAGTAACTATGTGAGGTGATATATGTGTTAACTTACTTTATTGTAACAATCATTTCATAATAGAAATGTATATCAAATCATCATGTTAGAAACCTTAAATTTATGCAATTCTGTTTGTAAAACAAAAAGGATCTATGTAAAATTATGGATGTGTTAACTTGATTCACTTCACAAAGTATATGTATATTAAATCATCACAATGTACATCTTTTTTAAAAATCACATTGTACAACCTAAGTTTATAAAATTTTTCTTTACTAATCTAACCTCAATAAATCTGGAAAAAAATTGAAATGTAACCATCAAGAAAGATAGCATCCCTATCTCCCAGTTTCTGTAAGAGAGTAGGAGCCTTACTTCAATGTAAGTGACAATTAATGAACACAGATTTCTTAATCACATTGAACATCCTCCCCTTTAACAGCCTTCAGTACTTTTCTACTTAACTCATTCCAATGTTCAAAATTCCTCCTGCCTTCAGATTGGATGGAATTGAGTTCAATCTCTCCCTATTGCAATAACCTTGAACAAAGTCTGAATTTTCTGTGTAGCTCCAGCTACTGCAAATTTTATTTGACATTACCACAGCAAGCAACTATAAAACAAGACAAAACACATGAAGAGAATTTTTGCAGGCACTGGAAAACAGATAGAACAGGGCTATGATCCTTAAGAGAAGGGAAACACAGTTGAGCTCCACATTTACTCTACCTTTCCACCTGGAGCCCTTTCCAAACCATGTATTTTATTTCCCTAATACTGCTATAACAAGTTGCCACAAACTTAATGGATTAAAGCAACACAAATTTACTGACAGTTCTGGAGGCCAGAAATCAGAAATGGGTCTCACTGGGCTAAAACTGAAGTGTTAGAAAGGCTGCATTCCCTTTGGAGTCTCTAGGAGAATCTGTTTCCTTCCTTTTTCTAGCCTCTAAAGACTGCCCTTTTTCCCTGACTTGTGGCCCCATCCTCCATCTTCAAAGCCAGCATCTTCTATCTCTTTCTGACTTTCACCTTCTGTCCCTCCTTTCCACACTTGAAGGATACTTAATTACATTGGTCACAACTGGATAATGCAGGATATTCTCCTTAAAACATCCGATTATCAACTGTAATTCTATCTGCAAACCCCTTGCTATGTAACATAATGTGTTCACACATTCCAAGGATTCGTATAGGGACATCTGTTGCGAGTGCCATTATTCTGAATACCACACCAAGGCCCAAACAAAAATTAACCATCTTTCTGAGGAAAGGAAACACATAGTAATATAAGGTGACTTGGGTTACCATAACTTGGAAGATAGTAGTACCAGAGATGAAGGAGCTATGCAGGGAAGGTAAGTGTTGGAATGTTTGAATGTTTTGGTCTGAATGTTTTTTTTCTTCCAAAATTCATAGGTTTAAACCTAACCCCCAAGATGATGGTATTAGGAAGTGGGGTCTTTAGAAAGTGATTGGCTCATAAGGGTAGAACTCTCATGAATAAAATTAATGCCCGTATAAAAGAGGTCCTAGAGAGCTCCCTGGCCCCTTCCACCATGTAAGGATATAGAAGTCTGCTGTGTATGAAACTCAATTTATTATTTAAAAAAAATCTCTTGGGACACCTGAGTGGCTCAATCAGTTAAGTGTCTGCCTTCAGCTCAGGTAATGATCCCAGGGTCCTGGGGTGGAGTCCCGCATTAGGCTCCTTGCTCAGTGGGAAGCCTGCTTCTCCCTCTGCCTGCCACTCCCCCTGCTTGTGCTCTCTTTCTCTCTCTTTCTGACAAAAAGGTAAATAAATAAAATCTTTAAAAGAAAATCTTCCCAGAGAGAAATGTCCAGGCTCAGAAGGCTTATATGTGTGTGTGTCTGTGTGTGTGTGTGTGTGTGTGTCTGTGTGTCTGTGTCTGTGTCTGTGTCTATGTGTGAACCTTTATTGCTGCATCTGCCTTTCCTCTTAACAATTGTATCTTTCCATGATCTAGCCCTGGACTTTCCCCATATGTTCATCATTATATGCATTGTGCATGAATAATAATGAGTAAAAATACAAAAAAATAACAAAAATAATAATGATGACAAAAATGATTGATGCTGTGTCAGATTTCTCTGAAGGAAGAAAAGAAACTGTTATTTCTGAAGATAACATAGTTGGAGAACTGAAGGGCAAAATATATATTCAAACCAATTTATTAAGTTTCTATTTTAAGCCTTTAAGTGTAATACATACGAGTTGCTTAACACTTCTGAGTGACTACTAGCAAAGAGGTTTATGTATACATTTTTAATGGCATAAAAAATATGAATAGCATTGTGAATATTTGAAAGATGCTTCCTGCCTATACATATACTCAAGGCAAACTTGGCATTGACTTGCTACTTTATTGTCTATTAATATCCTCCAGGGAACACATTCATAAAAGTGTATGACTTCTTATTCTGAACTTATTCATCATCAGTAGGAGCTTCAACATTATCTGGATAGCCTGCTTTTAATTTTTTTGTGGTGAATCATTGTGATTACTTGACTTAAGTTGTTTCAAGACTCCAGAAATACACATGATCATTGTGCTTGTTTGTTTTCAGAATATCTTTGGAAAATAAAGTTCTGTTTTAGGGAAGCAGATTTTGCAGAGTACTGAGGGAGGCTATTTCTGTGCAGGCTCCTGCCTCTCTGACACTGGAAACAGCCTTCTTTCCCATTCTATGTCTTTGTTCTCCACCCTGCCAGAACAAACTCCCTTCATCTTTTAAAGCAATGGAGACTATATATTGGCTAATTGAATATTTTTAAAAAATAATTAAATAATAATAATAATAATAAACCAATGGAGAGGTCTTGCCTCCTAGCAGTGAGTTTATTGCCTGACTGGGCAGGGACTCTGGGGATTGGAGTAATAAGTGAGGGGAGAGAAGGCTGGTTCTCAATCAGTATTTGTCCTCTGGTCTGTGCATTTCTCACATAAACTTGCAGTTTATTCACTGTTCATTCATTCCTTTATTCCATCATCCAGGATTTTCTCTGTGCCTGCTTTGTGCCAGCTGCTGGGTTGAGGTTTGGCTTTTGACTTCTGGAATGATAAAGGAGTAGAGTTACTAAGGACTTTCATCTGTTCAGAAACAACTCCAGAGAACAGGAACTTTACATACCTGAACGTATTTCTCCCTCACAATAACCCTATGAGTTCAGTGATATTGTCATTTCCATTTACTAGATGAAAAAGCTGAAGTGACACTTGCCTATAGCAGCATCCAGGGAATAGATAAGACTCCACTTGCTCTATTTCCAGGTCCATGCTTCCCCCCTATGCTATGTTGTTGGCCTGGGGCTCCCTATCCTCTCCACATTAACCTCAGCCTAAGATGATCTTCAAACACACTCTCTACACCTGGGTTTCTAATTGGGACTTTTACCAATTGGGAACCTCTAGTACCAAATCAATTTTCAAGTATTTGTGGAGAACCCATTCTTTCAGTCAATAGGGCAGGGTCTTCACCCAGATTTCTCTACTTCTCCTCCTCTCACATGATGTTCAGATCCCATACCCTGGTCACTGTTAAGGTGGATGTTTCCTGTTTATTAAAAACCCTTTCAAAATGTGGTACCCAAAATGTTCTGATGAACATCAAGCATAGTGGGGCTATTAGCAGTCTTGACCTGGGCATCATTTTTTCCATAAAGCCTAAGATTGCATTTGTAAAAAAAAAAAAAAAAAAAGGATAGTAGTTCTTCTGCCCATCTCCCTTTACAGCTACCCTCACACCACACATACATACCACACAAACACACACACTCTAGGAAGAAGAATTGCTAACTTGATTGCAATAGTTGGTCTGAAAAGTAATGGCCTTGGTTCAAATTCTGGTTTCACTACTTGGTAACCATGTAACCTTGGGCAAGTCACTTAACCTCACCATCTATAAAAGGAGAATAAAAGTGGAATCTGCCTCAAAGAATGATTGTGAGGACTGAAGGACATAGCACAGAGTGCTTTGCTCACAGTGGAATATAACAGGGCCTCTTTTAGTGGCAATCAGAGATCCATGTGATAAAAGCATGTAACATGCTCTTCTGCCTCTTTTTTCTGCTCCATGGGGGCAGGATAAGTCATCCCTTTCTCTTGTTTTTCCTTTTTCCCTATGCATGAAGCTTGGTAAGAAGTTTGAGACAGGATCTGCTGTGCCAACCAAACCAATTCTTTCCCTCAGTTTCCTCTCCATTTTGGAAGATGCTATTTTGATTGTACCTGAAATTTAATTTATAGACATGACTAAGTGACAACACGAAGAAGTCAATGCCATTGAAAATAGTTGTATTACTCAAAATTCCCAAGAGTAGAGGGCATGCCACACCACACAAAAACACACAGGGAAGTATCAAGGTCAATCAGAAGACAGAAAAAGTGAGGGGAAAACATGCCTCAGAGCCTTTATTACAGCTTCCTGGGAAGAAATGCATGAGGCAAGACAGGCAAATTTGAAGAAATTTAGGATTGGGTAATTTGAAAAATTTTGGCAAACTTTGGACTATAGGAGTGGTCTCTAGTTGTTCTCCAGTACTTGCCCCTTGGGTGATTTAGGGCATGGAAAATACTGTCTTTGAATGCAAGTTAGGTAAAGAATGTAGTTGTGTAAATGAGTTTTGGATTGGTTAGTTTGCATATGAAAGGTGTGCTAAAGACAATTTGTTTGCTATCTCTAGGAATTTGCTAACTCTGGGAAGTATGGGTCATTCAGGATTAGCAACCTCTATAGATGGTCAAAACAGCATGAAATATAGAAAAGAATGCATGGGATTAATACACAAGGAAAGAAAGATATGGCCAAGAAATTCATGCATTTCTGGGCTCCAGCCCATACCATATGTCCAAATGATCCCTAATATACTGTTGCTATCTAGTTTATCAGTATGGGTGATACATGGCCTACAGTGTTAGATTGCCTTGGTTCAAATACCTACTCTGCCATTATTAGCTGTGTGATTTTTGGATGTCAACTTTATTTCTCCTGCCTCAGTTCATCCATAAAATGGGCATATCAATAACACCTAACTCTATGGGTGTAAGGATTTAGTAGATTGCCATATGTAAAGTACTTAGAGAAGTATTGGCACAGTATGTTGTAATCTTGAAGATATCAAACAGGATCTGAGCAGAGCTCCAGTAGGGACAAGTGAGAGTAGGCTGATGATGCAGGCTGGCCTGGTTTGAGGGCATAAAGCAGGTCCCACAGTACTAGCCAAAAGGGTTCTTGGCTTCACACAGAAGTCAAATGCAGGCTGAGAGGAAGTGATAACAGAGTTTATTGAAGACATAGAGAAAGTGTAGATACCGAGTGTCTGGGAGACTCAGAAAAGAAAGAAGAGTGAGTCTCATTTTTGCTTGGGGTCTGGGATTTTATTGAGGGTTGTGGTCCACTGCATGTGTCTTCTCAGGCATCCAGGAACAAAGACAAGTGTTTGGGTGTCCTCTATACGTCACTTATGCCCTCACGCCAAGGGTCTTGGTGAGTCCCTGGTCACGACAACTCCACCTGGTCACTCCTTAGATGTTATCTATTGTACTGGAAGACTCCAAAGAAATCATTATCTCCTTGACCTTTACAAGGACACATATCTGTTCTATAAGGCACATGTAAGGCAGGGGTATAGATCCTAGCAAGAATGGAAACAGCAAAAGGAGTAAAAAAAAAAAAAAAAAAAAGTTTTTCATGGGGTCCCTCTAGTTGCCCTGTCTCACTGAGATGTGGATCACACTTAACTATTTTCTGGGCTGTGAGAAGTCTCTGCAGCTACCTGAAGAGCCCTGGGTGAAGAGCCTGGGAAGGTCTGGAGACAGATGTGAAAGGGGAATACAAGGATGGGGCTGAGGGTGGGGACAAAAAGATCGCCAATGAATACAAACAATGATATTTTCAGAGGCTGCTCTTAAGTTAAATGGTTGTGAGGCTTCTTTATTTTAGGGTATTTGTAAGTGCTGTTTTATGGTTCCTGGAGATGTCAGGATGCTGCTTAGACAGCAGATCAGAATTTCATCAGAACCTTCAATAGTGATCATGTAAATTCCTGATAGACTTGGAGGAGGACAGTCAGCAGGATCTCACAGGAGGTGGATTCATAATCCCATAAATGTGTAGAGCAACATCATCCTCTAGGATCCTGGGGTCTTTCCTCTGCCTTGTCCAGTTAGCCTTGTAATCAAGAACTTGAAGAAAAGCTGAGGACTTACCCTTGGCATTTCCACTGATTACCCCAGCACCCATTCCTAAATGATTCCAGAAAATCCAATTTCTGATTGACTTTTTTCTGTTTTTCAGTGATCTTTACTCACTGGACCCAAACCCTTGACTCTAAATTTACCCCATCCACTCCCACCCCAAGCTCACTGTTCTTCCTTACCTCTCTCTCAATAGTTTGGTCCTTGTTCTTTGGCAGGGCTTTGGCATCTACCATTGTCTGCAAAGGGCTAATCCCTCACATCCTCAAGCCTCCCTAACCCTCTCCAGCCACCCATCAATGAGGAGCACTCAGTCGGCTTTACCAAACATGTGGGTGACATGCGAGGGGCGTAAATACTTTATACAAAGGCAGAATATATATTAATATCTATATACACTATCCATTGGTACAACAAACCCAGAATAAGGGAATTAAGTTTAAAAGGAATAAATAGAAAATCCTTCATTTGTATACAAAACAGGTATAATATGGGAAGTGGGAAAACTTCAGTACAATACATACATAATGGTGAAAAAGGCCTAAGGATTTTAGCTGTGTGGAGTGATCCAGCAGAGACTTCTTGCCCTCATTAACATCTCTCACCCACAGACTTTGATGTTCTTGCCTTTCTTCTCTCTTCTGAGTGAGAGTGAGAGAAAATGAGAGAGAGATTTATCTCATTTTGCATCTGGGAAGAAGGAGGCTTAAAGAAATGCATCTCCTTTAAGGTTATATTGCTATTTGGTCCACGCTTGTAAAAAGGAAGTGAAATGGTTAATAATTCATATAATTAACAATAAAACACTTTTTTTTTTTCTTAACGAACTGAATATTTTAGATCAACTACTGGGTAATTGCAAATAATCTTCATTCAATGTGTCAGTGGAGATCCTATGGTTATGTCAACAGTTTTAATATTTGTTTAGGAAATTTATGTTTTATTATTTGTTACCTCTTCGTTCCATCTAAAAAGCAAAATATATGATTTGAAAGAGAAAAAAGGAAGCAAAGACTTAAATCTTATGATAGGAAAAATGTGGTTTTCTTTTGAGTTATTAAATAAGCACAATATATTAGAAAGTCTTTCCAATTTTTTTAGTCTTGTTAGAAGCAATTTTGGGTACTTGAAAGAAAAGATAAAAAATTGGGGTGTAATTAAAAAGCACATTTTGAGAGTGATTTACTTTCATTTTGGGTGATTAAACATCACACATTTTGAAGGTGCTTTACTTGTGCAAGAGGCAGACTTCTGGAGGTTCAGAGTCACTCAGACAAATTATCGTGCTGGCACCGCATCTTGGAAATGTGATTCCAGAGTGCCTGAGCCAGGGCAGGGGAACCTGTGTTCCCTGACACATTCTTGATACCCATTCTTATCTTTTTAAAGATTTTATTTATTTATTTGGCAGATAGAGAAAGAGCACAAGCAGGGGGAGCAGCAGAGAGAGAGAGGGAGAAGTAGGTTCCCCACTGAGCAGGGAGCCTGATGCAGGGCTTGATCCCAGGACCCTGGGATCATGACCTGAGCTGAAGGCAGACACTTAACTGACTGAGCCACCCAGGTGCCCCAATACCCATTCTTAGACACCTCTCTCAGAGAAGAAATCCATCACTGTTCTCACAGAAAAGCACATCACAACTTCTCTTCCACCAAAGTTGTTGGGAACTCATTTCTCAACATATTAGTGAGAATCTCTCACTGTCCCCTTTTCTGAATGGCAGTGCCTCTCACTCAATTTTCCATTTATGCTAATCTATACTGACATGCAAATAAATGCACCATCTTATCTCATAAAACACATTTCTTCCGAGAGTCACAAAGCATTATGCTGATTCATTTGCATAATAAGCTGCCAAAAATGTGGAAAACTATATATTAGTCCCTTCAACAGATACATCAGAAGATGCCTGGAACAAGCGAAACCCTTGGGTCATTAATATGGACATCCCATTCACAGAGGATGCAGCTTCCAATACAATACTTGGACCCAGTAGATGGTGCCACATTTTCTAAAATGTCTTGTCCTGAGAGGTTCCGGGGCACCTCTATTTTCTTCTCTAGGGTCCTGGTGGGCCCCAAAGAGGACAGGGCAGGGGAAAAGGGCGTGCATCAGCCAGACAAAAGGTGCTTACAGGACACTGACCCTGAACCAGGTTCATACATGGAGGGGAGAGGCAGCAGTGAGTGATAGGAAAGCTCAGGCTTCCCCTGGCCAGACTAAAAGTGTCTTCCTTTTTATTCCTGATGGTTTGTCCATATTCTGGTCAAAAGGCCAGAAAGGTATTCTTCAAAGTGTCATAAAGAACTTTGGTGAGAAAAACAGGAGAAAATTGTTACTGATATGAAAAGTAAAAGCTTGGATCTAAGAAGGGAGGAAAGAAAGAAGAGGATACTACTAGTGTCAGACTATACTTAGGAAAAGAGAGGTCTGAGAAGAGAGAGGGAGGGCTGCTGCCTGGGAGGAGCTGACAGTGGAGTGAGAGGGATGGAGTGCACTAGGAAAGAGAGGGACCTTGAAGAGGTACCTGGAAGCCCATGTCCAGACTGAAGGAGGGAGAAATCTTCATGTCATCTGGGTCTTGGACTGGCCCCAACTAATGATCTATGTTGCCTGTGAGCCCAAACTTGGAGATAAGGGCTGCTGAGCTCAGCTCTTGGACTTTACAGGTCCTCAGAATTATAGGTGTAGGGAACTCACTTGCAACAGCAGAGGTTTTCCTCCTCATCTGGGAAACAAAACAACTAAACAAAAACACAAACAAACAAGCAAAAACCTAGTAAGGCTGTAGGTCAAACTTAGCTCCTCCAAGGCCTTGTAAGGAGAGTCTTCCTACGAGGACAGCTGGATCACACGGGACCTTCTAGCTTCCCCAGAGACATATGTTCTCTTTGAGGATCTCTCACCATTTGTTTTTATTGCCCCCACCCTGACTTTAGGTAATGTTGTCCTTCATTTACTGGTCAGGGTCATGCTTAGACACCTGAGACCCAGGTGAAGCTTTTGAATCTGAGCTACATCCCACAAGAATTATAATGTGTTAGCCCTGTAAAACTCATTTATCGGGTTACCTCATAGCTTTCCAACTCAACTTCTCAGAGAATGTTCCTGTCCACACCAGGAGAAGTAAAACTCAGCACCTCACAGGGCTGCTTTTACTTGTACCATGTGCCTCAATGGACCATGTGTATGATTCAAGAATTGCTAAGAAGACTATGTTTTAAAATCAAAACATCTCCTTTATTCATGATCTTAGTGAGAATGGATGTTATTATGATGGCATTTTGACCAGCAGGTATAGGAATACACAATTCCTATCTTGTTTTACCAACCCTCCACCCCATGTTATTTCCAAGGCAATGTATAGATAATGATACAAGTAAATCAAAGTAACTTATTATTAGTTAGGGCTTTGCCTCCAAGCCAAATTTCAAGGTCTATTAAACTAGTTTTTACCCTCTGGAGAATTATCTTTGTTTAGTCTTGGGGCATATTAGAGCATAGAATCAAATAACCTTCACCCATACACATCTTCAGACCTTATAACTAGCCAGTGCTCACCACTGGAGAAAAAAAATAAAATGTCACGGCTGAGCTATTAATCATATGTCTGGTTGTCATTTAGAGGAAGAGAAAACAGCCAAAGAGAGGAGGAGCTGGTTGGTCCTTGAGCACTTACCACTTAAGCCACGTGGGTAGGTGAGAAAGAAATCAGGGGCCACACCTACCTCTGTGACTTCTGGAAACTCTACATCTAGACAGACTACCCAATCACTGACTTAGAGTAAGTGTTCTAAAGTGTGGTCTGGCCTCAAGCTCACATTGGCCTCAGTGAGAACCTGTTAGACATGCAAGTTCTCAGGCCCCACCCCAGGCATACAAGATCAGACACTCTGGGGGTGGGGCCTGAGATCTGTATTTTAAAGATCTATCCCCCCCAGGCAGATGCTATGCAGATGAAATCTGGGAACTCTAAGCCAGTTGGGCTTAGAGCTGGGATTGTCCTGCTCTTCATTCTGACTCATCTTGAGCTGTATAACATTTGCTGAGATTAGAACAGAATGTGAGAAAAAGGGAGAGATGGAAGTGGTCAAGCTCCTCTTAGAGGTGGACTCATACTAGCATTGATGCTTAAAATTCCACTGTGGGACCACTCCTCTTGATTACAGTATAGGGCCTCAGCTAAGTTATCAAGTTGCTATTCTCACTCATTACTCAAGCTTGGACCCATCACTGAGAATGGCTATTTGTCATCTTAGAAATTAGAAAGACTAAGGAAAGCCTGACACATAAATTCCTATCAGAGGGATGGGAAGATGTTGCTGAGGAGATAGGAAATGTAGGGATGCAGAAGTGAGCACATATCTAGAGAATGTAAAAGAAAGATCTCAACCCTGCTGGCTTTGCAATGGCCCCTGGAGCATTCTTCCAAGAAGCATTTTTAGGCTGGGTAGGAAATGTCATCTAGTCATACATCAAAAACCTCCTCTAATCACTTCTTTAAGCAAAATCAGGCCCTGTGAACAGGGGTATGTAGTAGACATATTTCTTAGGCCCTGGAGCTCCTTTTATAAAGGATACATAAAACCAAATTGTCCTTATTTAATGTATGACTGAACATACTATGGGAATTTGTACATTGTAAGCAGAGAATATCATTTAAGTCTTTTCAGTTGTAGATAACAAAAAGACTTTGGAAAGATATAGGGGAACTCATATAATGAAAAATCCAGAGACCTGGATTCATAAAGCATAAGAATAAGAGGAGTGGTCCCAGTAATATGGGTCTCAGGAGCCAACGACCATATCTTCAAGGTATTCTATATTCACAACATATAAACTCCAATTATTTCAAGCTCTAGGTTCAAATTTTAGGGTAAGAATATCTGCTTGGCCAGATTTGCTCACATGCTCATTACTTGGCTGAAAAGGGTGAGGTTTCTTTTCTTGGCTGAAAGATGATGAAGGTTCTGGATAAAGGTTCTTTTCCCAAAACAAAATCAGGAGCTATTATACCAAGTGTTGGCTATATACTGTGTGGAGGAGCCTCAAGCTGCATGGGCTGAGCCAGCAGTACCTGCATTCTGTGCATCTTGTCCCTGATTTTTTTATTGTGTGGAACTTGTTATCAACACTAATAACAGCCACAGGATCAGAAAAGTGTACAGGAGCTAAGAGTTTATCTACCTACCCCAGCAGTATCCAAGTATATGAGAGGGTTCAGAGATTATCAAAAGCAGCAATTGCCGGGCGCCTGGGTGGCTCAGTTGATTAAGCGACTGCCTTCGGCTCAGGTCATGATACTGGAGTCACGGGATCGAGTCCTGCATCGGGCTCCCTGCTCAGCGGGGAGTCTCCTTCTCCCTCTGACCCTCCTCCCTCTCATGCTCTCTATCTCTCATTCTCTCTCAAATAAATAAATAAAATCTTTAAAAAAAAAAAAAGCAGCAATTGCCAACTCTCCGAGGAGACTCAGAAGTTGTCCACAGCAGTGGTCCCCAACTCTCTAAGGGGCTCAGAGGTTATCTGTACCAGCGTTCCTAACTATCGAGGAATCAAGTTTTGCTTGTTTGTATGTTTATATTAATTCCCAATCTGTTGTGGACTGTAAAATACCATAAACATTTTTTAAGAAGAAAAAGATAACACCAAAAGAAGCAAAAGAGTAAGAAGAAAGCAAAACCAAAATAAAAGAAAATATAAAGAAATATTTGAAAAATAGTAGGCAATAGACTTCGCGTGCATGGCCCTGCTGCCCCATGCCCTGAGCACCAGCACCTGGCCCAAGCTAGCGGCGGGCAGCGCGCGCCTTCCCCCGCTTTCCACTGCCTCTGCCAGGGCCCACCCACGCCCTCTCTGGTTCCATGACGTGCAGGCCAGAGCCTCAGCCACAGTGCCCTCCGCCCGCCGCCGTCATCGTGGCCTCTTAAGACTACCTGGTAATGGGGGCTGCTCGGGCTGTCTGGCCAGTGCACGCAGGGTGGCAGAGCTGGGTGCTAGGGCCGCCATGGTGGAGAGCCACAAGCTGGGCAGCACATGCGTGAATGTTGGATGTGTACCCAAAAAGGTAATGTGGAACACAACTGTCCACTCTGAATTCATGCACGATCATGTTGATTACGGCTTTCAAAGTTGTAAGAGTAAATTCAATTGGCACGTTATAAAGGAAAAGCATGATGCCTATGTGAGCTGCCTGAATACCATCTATCAAAATAATCTAACCAAGTCCCATATAGAAATCATCCAGGGCCTCGCATCATTCACGTGTGATCTCGAGCCCACAGTAGAGGTCAATGGGAACAAATACACTGCTTCTTGCATCCTGATTGCCATAGGTGGCTTGCCCTCATGTCCTCAGGAGAGCCAGATCCCCGGTGCCAACCTAGGAATAACCAGTGATGGATTTTCCCAATTGGAAGAATTGCCTGGCTGCAGTGTCATTGTTGGTGCAGGCTACATTGTGGTAGCGATAGCTGGGATTCTTTCTGCTCTGGGTTCAAAGACATCACTAATGATACCAGCTTGATAAGGTACTTAGAAATTTTGATTCAATTATCAGTTCAAACTGCACTGAAGAGCTGGAGAATTCTGGCATAGAGGTCCTGAAGTACTCACAGGTCAAGGAAGTTAAAAAGACTTCCTCAGGCTTGGAACTGTGCATGATTACTTAAGTTCCTGGTAGGAAACCCATCTTGACCACAATTCCAGATGTTGACTGCCTGCTATGGGCCATTGGGTGGGACCCAAACTCCAGTGGAGTCTGAATTTAAACAAAGTGGGGATTCAAACCGATGACAAAGGTCATATCATAGTAGATGAATTCCAGAATACCAGCGTAAAAGGCATCTATGCAGTTGGGGACATGTGTAGAAAAGCTCTTCTTACTCCAGGTGCCATAGCTGCTGGCTGAAAACTTGCCCATAGACTTTTGGAATGCAAAGAATATTCCAAATTAGACTATGACAACTTCCCCACAGTCATCTTCAGCCACCCCCCCCCCCCCCCGCCCTCCTGTTTGGGATAGTGGGACTCACAGAAGATGAGGCCATTTATAAATATTGAAAAGAAAATGTGAAGACCTATTCAACCACCTTTACCCCAATATATCACGTGGTTACCAAAAAGAAAACAAAATGTGTGATGAAAATGGTTTGTGCCACCACAGAGGAAAAGGTGGTTGGGATCCATACACAAGGAATCGGGTGTGATGAAATGCTGCAGGGTTTTGCTGTTGCAGTTAAAATGGGAGCAACAAAAGCTGACTTTGACAACATGGTTGCTATTCACCCTACCTCTTCAGAAGGACTGGTCATGCTTTGTTGAAAACCCAGAGACTCTTATGGAGGGCAGCTGGACCAGGAGACCCAAAAAGAATCAAGTTACCATGTTTACTTACCGTTCCCATTTTACTGTAATCAGGAAATTCTGATAGCGGAAATTTTCAGTGCATAATAGGACTTATTTATGTAATTAGAAAGTTGTTTTGTCATCCGGGGTTAATTTTCATTTGATTGCACCTCACAGTAATCAATATTTTAAAGTTGGGTTTTCTTTTCTTTCTTTTTTTTATTTATAAACAGCTCTGTGCTAGCTGGTTTTTTATTTTGTTCTGTTTTGTTTTTGTTTGAGCCTCATCCCAGCTATAAAACTATATGAAGTACAGTTAATTAAGGTGCTTGAATGAGTATCACTTGCTAATTTTTATAGGCTCTGTATATTGCAAAGTTGCTTCAGAGATGTGACCTTTCTCCAAAAGTGTTTAACATGAGAAACCCGCCTTCCCTATTTTATTTCTTTTCCTTTAAATGATTAAAAATAATGTTCCTTTTATGAGGTGAAGTACATCAAACTTGGGAAAGATTTACACAAGTGAGGGACATTTTGGAAGTGATTTCTGCTTTCAGAAGGAGAGGAATTCAAAGTCTCTTTCTCTGCTGAGAGATCATAGTTCAATGAATGATTTCAAGTTTTTTATGTGTTCTTGTCATTTTTTTCCTGAAAACTATTTCCAAAAATCTGAAAATAAAATCATAGCCTTTTCTTCTTACAAAAAAAAATAATAACAGATAATAAAGAGGAAATTATCCTGATCACTTGGATAGAGCAGCAGTGTCAAATTGTTATAAAGTTTCTAAATGCTTATTCCGATTTTCAGTATTTATCTACTCTAATGATAATAATAACAGTGATTTTGACCACCAGTTCTCAACTTTAACCACATATTGGAATTACCTGAGGTGATTTAAAAAATATTAAAGTATGAGTACCCTCAGACTCCAAAGAAGACATACAAATGGATAACAGACATGTGAAAAAATGTACATCGTCATTAGCCATCAGGGAAATTCAAATCAAACCACATTGAGATGCCACCTTACACCAGTTAGAACGGCAAAAATTGACAAGGTAAGAAACAAGTGTTGGAGAGGTTGTGGAAAAAGGGGAACCCTCTTACAATGTTGGTGGGAATGCAAGTTGGTATACAGCCACTTTGGAAAACAGTGTGGAGGTTCCACAAAAAGTTAAAAATAGAGCTACCCTATGACCCAGCAATTGCACTGCTGGGCATTTACCTCAAAGATACAGATACAGTGAAAAGAAGGGCCACATGCATCCCAGTGTTCATAGCAGCAATGTCCGCAATAGCCAAACTGTGGAAAGAGCCGAGATGCCCTTCAACAGAAAAATGGATAAAGAAGATGTGGTCCATATACATAATGGAGTATTTTTTTTAAAGATTTTATTTATTTATTTGACAGAGAGAGAGAGATAGCAAGAGCAGGAACACAAGCAGGGGGGAGTGTTAGAGGGAGAAGCAGCCTTCCTGCCAAGCAGGGAGCCTGATGTGGAGCTCGATTCCAGGACCCTGGGATCATGACCTGAGCCACAGGCAGATGCTTATTGACTGAGCCACCCAAGCATCCTATACAATGGAATATTACTCAGCCATCAGAAAGGTTGAATACCCAACTTTTACATCAACATGGATGGAACTGGAGGAGATTATGCTAAGTGAAATAAGTCAAGCAGTCAATTATCATATCGTTTCACTTATCTGTGGAACATAAGGAATAACATGGAGGACATTAGGAGAAGAAAGGGAAAAATGAAGAGGGGGAGATAACCATAAGAGACTATGGACTCTGAGAAACAAACTGAGGGTTTTAGAGGGAAGGGGTGTGGGGGTATGGGTTAGCCCAGTGATGGGTATTAAGGAGGGCATGTATTTCCATGGAGCACTGGGTGTTGTACACAAACAATGAATCATGGAACACTACATCAAAAACTAATGATGTACTGTATGGTGACTAACATAACATAATAAAAAAATAAATAAAAAATAAATAAATAAAATGTAAATGGAGCAAACAAAAAAAAAATGAGTCCCCTCAGAGATTTTGATTTAATTAGTCTGTAGTGAGACCTGTAGATTAACATTTTCCATTTTTTATTTAAATTCAATTAATTAACATATAATGTTTTATTGGTTTCAGAGATAGTGGTCAGTGATTCATCAGTATTATATAATACCCATTGCTCATTCCCCCACTTCCCTCCGTTCCAGCAACCCTCAGTTTGTTTCCTATAGTTAAGAGTCTCTCATGGTTTTTCTCCCTCTCTGATGACTTCCCATTCAGTTTTCCCTCTCTTCCCCTATAATACTCTGTGCTGTTTCTTTATTCCACATATAAGTGAAACCATATAATTGTCTTTCTCTGATTGACATATTTCACTGAGCAAAATGCCCTCCAGTTCCAACCACTTCAATGTAAATGGTAAGTATTCATCCTTTCTGATGGCTGAGTAATATTCTATTGTATATACATACCACATCTTCTTTATCCATTCAACTGTTAATGGACATCTCAGCTCTTTCCACAGTTTAGCTATTGTGGACATTGCTGCTATGAACATTGGCATGCAGGTGCCCCTTTGGATCACTACATTTGTATCTTTGGGGTAAATATCCAGTAGTGCAATTGCTGGGTCATAGGATAGCTCTATTTTTAACTTCTTGAGGAACCTCCATACTGTTTTCCAGAGTGGCTATACCAGCTTTCATTCCCACCAACAATGTGAGAGGATTCCCCTTTCTCCACATTCTCATGAACATCTGTCATTTCCCGACTTGTTAATTTTAACCATTCTGACTGGTGTGAGGTGGTATCTAATTGTGGTCTTGATTTGTACTTCCCTGATGCCAAGTGATGTGGAACATTTTTTTATATGTCTGTTGGCCATTTGTATGTCTTCTTTGGAGAAGTGTCTGTTCATGTCTTCTGCCCATTTCTTGATTGGATTATTTGTTATTTGAGTGTTGAATTTAATAAGTTCTTTATAGATCTTGGATACTAGCCTTTTATCTTATATGTCATTTGCAAGTATTTTTTCCATTCTGTAGGTTGTCTTTTGGTTTTGTCAGCTGTTTCCTTTGCTGTGAAAAAGCTTTTTATCTTGGTGAAGTTTCAGTAGTTCATTTTTGCCTTTGTTTCCCTTGTCTTTGGAGATATATCTAGCAAGAAGTTGCTATGGCCAAGGTCACAGAAGTTGTTGCGTGTGTTCTCCCCTAGGATTTTGATGGATTCCTGTCTCACATTGAGGTCTTTCATCCATTTAGAGTTTATCTTTGTGTATGGTGTAAGAGAATGGTTCAGTTTAATTCTTCTGCATGTGGCTATCCAATTTTCCCAGCACCATTTGTTGAAGACACTATCTTTTTTCCATTGGATATTCATTCCTGCTTTGTCAAAGATTAGTTGACCATAGACTTGAGGGTCCATTTCTGGATTCTCTATTCTATTTCATTGATATATGTGTCTGTTTCTGTGCCAGTGCCATAACATCTTGATGATTACAGCTTAGTAATAGAGCTTGAAGTCCACAATTTTGATGCTACCAGTTTGGATTTTCTTTTTCAACATTTCCTTGGAGATTCAGGTTCTTTTCTGGTTCCATACAAATTTTAGAATTATTTGTTCCACCTCTGTGAAAAAAGTTCATGGTATTTTGATAAGGATTGCATTGAATGAGTAGATTGCTATAGGTAGCATAGACATTTTAACAATATTTGTTCTTCCAATCCATGAACATGGAACATTTTCCATTTCTTTGTGTCTTCCTCAGTTTCTTTCATGAGTGTTCTACAGTTTTTTTCTGAGTACGGATCCTTTGCCTCTTTGGTTAGGTTTATTCCTATATATCTTATGGTTTTGGGTGCAGTTGTAAATGGGATCAATTCCTTAATTTCTCTTTGTTCTGTATTTGTTCTGTCTCATTGTTAGTGTAGAAGATAGAAGATAGAAATGCAACTAATTTATTTGCTTTGATTATTTTATATCCTGCCACACTGCTGAATTGCAGTATGAATTCTAGCAGTTTTGGGATGGAGTCTTTTGGGTTTTCCACATAGAGTATCATGTCATTTGCAAAGGGTGAGAGTTTGACTTCTTCTTTGCTGATTCGGATGCTTTTTATTTCTTTCTGTTGTCTGATTGCTGAGCCTAGGACTTACAGTACTTTGTTGAACAACAATGGTGAGAGTGGACGTTCCTCCCATATTCCTGACCTTAGGGAAAAGCTCTCAGCTTTTCCCCATTGAGAATGATATTCACTGTGGGCTTTTCATAGATGGCTTTTATGATACTGAGGTATGTATGATCCCTCTATCCCTACCCTGTGAAGAGTTTTAATCAAAGAAGAATTCTGTACTTTGTCAAATGCTTTTTCTGCTTCTATTGAGAGGATCATATGGTTCTTGTCCTTTCTTTTACTTATGTAGTGTACTTATGTAGTGTATCATATTGATTGATTTGTGGATGTTGAACCACCCTTGTAGCTCAGGAATAAATCCCACTTGGTCTTGGTGAATAATCCTTTTAATGTACTGTCGGATCCCATTGGCTATTATTTTGTTGAGAATTTTTGTATCCATGTTCATCAGGGATATTGTTCTGTAATTCTCCATTTTGGTGGGGTCTTTGTTTTGGGGAAAAAGGTAATGTTGGCCTCATAAAATGAGTTTGGAAGGTTTCCTTCTGTTTCTATTTTTTGAAACAGCTTCAGTAGAATAGGTATTAATTCTTCTTTAAATGTTTGGTAGAATTCCACTGGGAAGTCTTCCTGCCCTGGACTCTTGTTTGTTGGGAGATTTTTTATTACTTCTTCAATTTCCTTGCTAGTTATGGGTCTGTTCAGGTTTTCTATATTTTTCTGTTTCAGTTTTGGTAGTTTATACATCTCTGAGAATGCATCCATTTCCTCCAGATTGCCTAATTTGTTGGCATATTGTTGCTCATAATATCCTATTATAATTGTTTATATTTCTTCAGTGTTAATTGTGATCTCTCTTTCATTCATGATTTTATTTATTTGGGTCCTTTCTGTTTTCTTTCGGATAAGTCTGACCAGGGGTTTATCAATCTTACTAATTCTTTCAAAGAACCAGTTTCTAGTTTTGTTCATTTGTTCTACTGTTCTTTTGGTTTTTATTTCATTGATTTCTGCTCTGATCTTTCTTATTTCTCTTCTCCTGCTGAATTTAGGCTTTATTTCCTGTTATTTTTCCAACTCCTTTAGGTGTAAGGTAGGTTGTGTATTTGAGGACTTTCTTGTTTCTTGAGAAAGGTTTATATTGCTATATACTTCCCTCTTAGGACAGCCTTGCTGCATCCCAAAGGTTTTGAACAGTGGTGTTTTCATTTTCATTTGTTTCCATGAATTTTTTTAATTCCAGTTTAATTTCCTTGTTGACCCATTCATTCCTTAGTAGGATGCTCTTTGGCCTCCATGTACTTGAGTTCTTTTCAAATTTCCTCTTGTCCAGTTTCAAAGCATGGTGGTCCAAATATATGCATGAAATGATCCCAATCTTCTGATACTTGTTGAGACCTGATTTGTGACCCAGTATGTTATCTATTTTGGAGAATGTTCCATATACACTCAAGAAGAATGAGTTTTCTGTTGTTTTAGAATGGAAAGTTCTGTATATACCTGTTATGTCCATCTGGTCCAGTGTGTCATTCAAAGTCTTTGTTTCTTTATTGATCTTCTGCTTAGATGATCTGTCCATGGCAGTGAGGGGATAGACCCTTTAATTATGATTTAGTGTCTTTCCTCATCTCTTATCATAGTCTTTGGCTTAAAATCTAATTTTTCTGATATAAGGATTGCCACTCCAGCTTTCTTTTGATGTCCATTAGCATAATAAATGGTTTTCCACCCCTCACTTTCAATCTGGAGATATCCTTGGATCTAAAATGAGTCTATTGCAGACAGCATATCGATGGGTCTTGATTTTTTATCCAATCTGATACCCTGTGTCTTTTGATTGGGGCATTTAGCCCATTTACATTCAGAGTAACTATTGAAAGATATGAATTTAGTGCCATTGTATTACCTGTAATTTACTGCTTCTGTAGAAGGGCTCTGCTCCTTTCTGGCCTATCTTACTTTTGGGCTCTCTCTTTGCTTAAACAATCCCCTTTAATATTTATTGCAGGGCTAGTTAATCACACATTGTTTTAATTTCTGTTTTTCCTGGAAGCTTTCTAACATTCCTTTTATTTTGAATGACATCCTAGCTGGATAAAATATTCTTGTCTGCATATTTTTCTCATTTAGCACCCTGAATATATCATGTCAGTCCTTTCTGGCCTGCCAGGTCTCTGTGGCTAGGTCTGCTGCCAATCTAATGTTTCTACCCTTGTAGGTTATGGACCACTTGTTACGAGCTGCTTTCAGGATTTCTTTTCATCTCTGAGATTTGCAAGATTCACTATTATATGTTGGGGTCTTGACCTATTTTTATTGATTTTGAGGGGGGTTCTCTGTTCCTCCTGAGCTTGGATACCTGTTTCTTTCCCCAGATTAGGGAAGTTCTCCACTATAATTTGCTCCAATATACCTTCTGCCTTTCTCTCTCTTTCCTTTTCTTCTAGGATCCCAATTATTCTAATATTGTTTTGATTTTGGTATCACTTATCTCTCAAATTCTTGTTTATCTCTCTTTTTCTCAGCTTCTTTATTCTCCATAATTTTGTCTTCTATATCACTAATTCTCTCTTCTGCCTCATTTATCTTAGCAGTTAGAGCCTCCATTCTTTATTGCATCTTGTAAATTTCCTTTTTGATTTTGACGTGGTTAGATTTTAGTTCTTTTATTTCTCCAGAAAGGGATTCTCTAGTGCCTGCTGTGCTTTTTTAAAGCTCAGCTAAAATCTTTATAATCATTATTCTGAGCTCTAGTTCCAACATCTTACTTATGTCTATACCAATTAGGTCCCTGGCAGTCAGTACTACCTCTTATTCTCTTTTTTGAAGTGAGTTTTTCCATCTTCCCAGTAGAAAGTGGTTGCTGTTATATTTATAGAGTTGCAACTATTCTTAGATCTCTGGTTGAATTTGCAGGTGTTCAGAATTACTTGATAGCTATATAGCTGAATTCCTAGGACCAGAAGGAACTAAGGTCTCCTACTCCTCTGCCATTTTGGTGATAATCCTGCAGATTAACATTTTTAAAAACTTTTCAGGACATTATGAAATGCAGCCACAGATCTAGACCAATGTTTTGAACCTAGGTAGGCATCAGAATCACCTGTGGAAATTTATAAATATATTTGTGCCCAGGACCTACTCAAATCTCACAAAATTCAAATTTCTGGTGGTAGTTCCAGGGCAGTGGTACATTTACAAAGTGCAGCAGAAGATCCTGATGGACACTCTGGGGAAAAGCTGTGATTCAGGCCAAATATCTTATTTTACTGATAAAGAAATGGAGGTTCTAAAAGGTAAAATGTCAAACCCAATCATACACAAACCTAGTTATTATGTGAGAGAGACAGAGTATTTAAGTTTTTAATATTATATAAATTTTAAACTATATACATCAGGTCCTCTTAAGAGTGAAGAAAGAGACCACATACAGCCATGAATTATTAGGGCAAGGCAAATGAAAGAAAAAAAATCTTGCTCCAACTATGAGGAATTGATGCATTATGTCATTGAATTTGCTTGATGAGTTGAATTAAATAATAGTATGTTTAATAGATGTTTGTTGTTGAGTGTATGTAGATCTAAAAGATAAGAAATGGAAAAGAAAATAGACTCATTTAAAAACTGTTGCATCCATATTGGTCCAGAACAATGAACAAAAAATTCACAGCATAATTAGATAGTTTTTAATGTTATGATATATGATACTGTACATGAAGAATGGAATAGTGTGCTCTATGTAGAGTCAGGTAGGAGTGAGACTTGAAGGTTACTTCTGAACAAACTCAGTGATTTGGGCTCCACAGGGAAAGAAAGTCTCACAGGAGTGAGACTTGAAGGTTACTTCTGAACAAACTCAGTGATTTGGGCTCCACTGAGAAGGCATGGAAGTCATTTGCTACCAGAAATGTCCTGGATCTAAGAGGGGAAGATGGGATTATTCTGGCTCAATGACACCATACAGATTAATCAAACAGTTAAAGTAAAGATAGAAAGACTAATATCAATATCAAGTCTAAACTATATTTGTAACTAATTTTATCTTATTTAAAAAATATTATTTTCTGACATTGCTAATTAGAGGCAATAATATAAGGACATAGAAAAACAAGAGAAATGACTTACATGTGATATTATTCAGTGAGCAATTTTTAAATCATAAATATGATTGCTCTGATCCGAAGGTAGCATGGTAAATGTGATTAATATGTCCTACTGCCAAGCTGTCCTGAGATATGATTTTTAATACAATGTTGGAACAGGATACAGGCTATTAGCATTGATAACAATAGTTTTCTACTGTGTATTCTGTCTCATTACCTTCCTGCCAATTGGAAGGTTAAGCTAAATCAGCATAATCTCCATCCAGGTAAGAACTCCAGAGCTGAGACCAATGAGAGCACAGCAATCAAAATCCTATTTGAAGGTCAGAAGGATACCAGGCTCTCTAAGGACAGCTTAGGCATGTAAAACATTCTTGGGAGCACAGCCATTCAGCCACATCCCACACCATACCTCTCCCTAGGTGAGCTCACCTCCACCATGACATCTAGACCATCCATGTGCTAGCAACACCCAGATCCACACCTCCAATGTAGACCTCTCATCTGAACAGCAAGCAGACTGTTCCACCTGACAGCTTCACTTCAATAGTTTACTGATATGCCCCCCCAAAAGATGTTCCAAATGCCTTCCTTTCATCAACCTGTTCTCATGCAGTCTTTGTTATCTTAGTAAATTTCCAACCAGTTGCTTGAGTCCTATATGTACAAGATATACCTGACACCTTCCTTTTTCTATCCCTTATTTGAAATTAACCCCCAAGTCCTGTCAATTTTACCTCCAAAACATGTCTAAATTTGTCTACATCAAGCCACAATCATCTCTACCCTAGATATTACACAGAGACCTTACCAAAGCCTTCCAACTATTCTCCCTGTGTCCACAGTACTGCTACTCAAATGTCAGGCTGGTCTTTAAAAACCATTATTAGACCACATCACTTCTCTGCTTGAGGAAAGTATGTTGCTTATTGCCCTTCAAAGTCCAAAACTCTTAACCAGGTGTGATGGTTAGTTTTGTGTATCAACTTGGCTAGGCTATAATAATGTCGATATTGCTGTGAAGGTATTTTGAAGATGTGGTTAACCTCTACAATCAGTTGACTTTACGTAAAGGAGATTATCCTCGATAATGTGGGTGTGCCTCATCTAATTAGTTGACAGGACTTAAGAGCAAAAACTGAGGTTTTCTGTAGATGAAGCAATTCTACCTCAAAACTGAAGCATTAGTTCCTGTCTGAGTTTCCAGTCTGCAGCGTTGTCCTACAAATTTTGGCCTTACCAGTCCCGCAATCACATGACACATAAGCCTTGAATAAATTTCTACTCCCTCCTCTTTCTGTATGTATATGTGTATATATAAATACATATATATGTATATGCATTATTTGTGTGTTATTATGCATATGTATGTGTATCCTGCTGGTTCTGTTTCTCTGTAGAACCCTGAATGATGCATCTGATGTGAGATGCACTGCACAGAGTGTGGCCATTCCCTTCCACTCCAACTTCATTTCACAAATTTTCTCCATAGTCATTCTCCAGCCACAGTGACTGTTTAGTGGTTGGCATCAGAGTGTTTGCTGAGCCTTTTGGGTGTGCAAGGTTAGGCTGGGCTTGTTGACCTAAGCAGAGTCTACTGAGCCCCAGCTGCTGGAGTTGAGCTCTCCTTCCCCACTGCCAGGTCAGCAGTCCCTTGATCAGCATCTGGTCATTAGAACTGCTCACAGACATGAACTCAGACTTGGACACTCCTCAGGAGGGAGTCAGGGCTTTTGTCTCACCAAGTTTTGTCTCTTTGGCTGGCAGACTCCTTCCTCTGCAGTCACTGCACCAGCAGGAGGTAGTGGTGAAGAGGGGGGAGAAATAAATTATTGCCTTGGGAATTATAGCTAGAGAATGAGAGAGACTCAAAGTAAGAGAAAGAAAGAAAATACAGTTGGAAACTCTGTATGGATGTGGTGTGTGAGATACAAACTGCTATAAAAGATGATGTGTATAAAAATAACATTATAGTTATTTGAATATGCTTATAGGAATTGTTATAATAATTTGGCAAGAAAAATTGGTACCTAACATATAACTTAAATCCAAGATAATTTCTTAGTCTGAAAAGCCCACAGTGGCTAAACAAGGCTCACATGAGGTGATGGGTTTTTTTGTTTGTTTTTTTTTTGTTTTATTTTGTTTTTTAAAGATTTTATTTATTTATTTGAGAGAGAGAGAATGAGAGAAAGCACATGAGAGGGGGGAGGGTCAGAGGGAGAAGCAGACTCCCCGCCTAGCAGGGAGCCCGATGCGGGACTCCATCCCAGGACTCCGGGATCATGACCTGAGCCGAAGGCAGTCGCTCAACCAACTGAGCCACCCAGGCGCCCGAGGTGATGTTTGTTAAAGCTAGTTTTAACCCCCCTAAAGTGCTACACAAATATTTGTGTGTGGTATTTTAATGATATTTTAGTATTACTACAGTTGATATAGCTCATATGGAACCTCCCAAAGGACTAAAGTATACCTCACAAAATTCTATGTGGTAAAGGGGAGTAGGTACTATTATTTCAATTTTGTGGATAGAGCTAAGGTGAAGGACAAAACAATTGGAAATATATATCCAAATTTGGCATAGAACCAGGTCACATGATCTTCTACATGTTGTAATTTCTATTGGGCCATGCTGCTTCTCAATAACACATTTAGATAAGAAGTCTGCATCAATCTGATATGAAGGACAAACAATCATTCATTGGAATAAATGTTTATAACAACATATAGAACTGCCGAGGACAAGCCAGTAATTCATTAGCAGGAGGTTTTGTGAGGAAAGAATACATGTGAAATCCTAAGATCCAAGTTCCCAGCTGCCATGCTGTGAAATTCTGTTTATTGACCAACCCAACAGGGATTTCTGTGTACATTTTATCATCTGCCAATCACTATGGAGAATCAAAACTCAATATTCCTTTACAGTTCTGGCTAATGGGATAAAGTATACACTTTGGTAGATTCTCAGAAGGATTTTCTTTTCCTTAAAAAAAGAAAAGGTTAAATCAGAGGCCACCACTCTTTCTTTTTCCTTCTTCGAATGTAGATATGTTATCTGGAGCTACAGCTGCCATCTTCTAAACAGGAGGCCACAAGTGTGAGGAAAATTCCAGTCAAATTACAGGACCACTACCCTGACATTAGAACCAACACCAGCAGCTGCTAAGAAAACACATAAAACTATTTGTTTAAGCAATAGACAAAGTTTTATTTTATGTGATACTAATACATATGTAACTGTTAGAAACTTTAGTGACATTGGGAATTGGACATATCACAAACTTCCACTAAGCTGGTACAGGTTACAAGAGACTTCCTAACTAATAAGGAAGTAGAGGGAATTAGCTGAGAAAACATGTGGAAGGATGCAGCAAAAGCTGCAAGATATTCTTAATGGACTTTGTTTTCAGTATCGTTCTCAACACCCCCCCCTTTTATTTATTTATTTTTTTGCCTGTTCTTCTTTCTTTTTCTCCTCCTCTACTTTCTCATTTGGGCATTTATATCCCTGTCAATGCTAAATTCAGTAAAATTTTCTTCATTGGACTTATCCCAAGATGAGGTATTAATTTGAATAGATCGATGAATAGATGGATGGATGGATGGATGAATTGATGATGGGTAAGTAAATAAGATAGGTAAATGGGTGGATTAATGGATAGGTGGGTGGATAGATGAGGGAGATGGGTCAATCAATGGATGGATGAAGCAAAATGGTAAACCAGGTGATATTTATTCTTTGAATTTTTTCTCTGTATTTTTTTTTAAGATTTTATTTATTTATTTGAGAGAGACAGTGAGAGAGAGAAAGAGCACAAGAGGGGGAAGCGGGAGAGGGAGAAGCAGACTCCCCACCGAGCAGGGAGCCCCAGGCGGGACTCGATCCCGGGACTCCAGGATCATGACCCTAGCCGAAGGCAGTCGCCTAACCAACTGAGCCACCCAGGCGCCCCTCTCTGTATTTTTTTAAAAGAGCATTATCCTGTAGAAATAGAGAAATATTATGTGTCACATACATAATTTTAAATATTCTAGTAGCCACATTTTAAAAAGTAGAAAGAAATAGATGAAATTAATTTTTAAATGGTTCATTTAACCCAATATAGCCGAACTATTCTTTCAACAGATAATCAATACAAAAAATAATCAACATGATATTTTTATTATTTTTTCTTGCTAAGTCTTCAATATCAGTGTATCACTTACACACTGTCTCAATAGCCACATTTCAAGTGCTCAATAGCAGCATATGGCTACTGGTAATCATAGTGGACATGACTCAGATCCTCAATATGAAATTGTCCAGAAGCCTTGTTAATGTTCTTCTCCTTTTCACTTTATTCAGGAAGTACACCGCTCTCAGCTACAGGACACAGTTCTGTATCTATGTCCCATTAAACCCTCATGTTTTAGGTTTGTGCTGGTAAAGGTACAAAATGTAACTTCTACCCGCAATATTTGCATTTGAATGAAGCCAGAAAAACTTCAGGCCCCCAAAGAATAAATGTTCTACCACTGACATCTGTTTCTCAGGTCGTGGGTAATTAATTATTATCCTTGCTTGACCCCTATAATCCCATCTTGATTTCAAGGTCACAAGGTTAGAGATCATGGGGCAAGAAGATAGTGTTTGTAGCTCAGAAATCTCTAGCAAGAAGCTAAACATATCCTGAATCCAAGAACTTAAGAATCCTTCCCATCATGGTTCTCTCTCTCCAGAAGCTTTCATGGGTCTTGTTTTGCTGGAGATTTCTGTGAGTGCACGGGTATGTCCAGCACTCTGCAGCACTGGGTGTTGTGGGAAAATGGGGGACAACAAACACCACAGGAGAGAGCAGGAAGAGTGGGGGGGGAGCCCATTCAGTGAGCAGTCTCAGTCCCTGCAGTAACAGCCCTGTGTTTCTGGGAGGTTAACCAAAATTCTGAGCCCAGGTTTCTGGGAGAAGGGAGTTAATGACATCCATCTCAGGTGTCTGGGCACATGTACACTGGTCCCCACAAATGAGTGTTATATAATCATGTCATATTCTAGTGTATTAATTAGACAAATGAGGATGAACAGATGGAGCCCAGACTGGGTGAGCCCAATTGTGAAGGCAAAGAGCCCTGTGAGGTGGGAACAGGTCTGAGAACCTAGGTCAACAGGCCAGAGAGCTGTTTGTGAAAAACAAATGATATGAAGGAACATGTGAAGGTTCCAGGTATCAAATCACAACCCAGCATATCAGGGTAAATGGTTCCCTAAGAAATCAAGTAGTGATATGTGGCAGGAAGTATTAAGGCACTATACCAGGGAGAATTTCCAAACCAGGAAGACTGAGAGGAAAAATCCACAAAACTATATATATATATATTTTTTTAATTGCTGAAACAGGAAGATGGTTTAACCCCCTGTCCACATTCTCTAGAATGTTTAATATCAGTCCAAACTGAGCAGTGGAGATAGCAGGAAAAATGGGGTTCTTTGACAGAGAGACCATTAGATCAGGCAAAATCTCTCAGGAGGTCATATGTTTCCTCGTTGAATATTGATTAGTATCCAAATGGCATCCCAGGTGACACTGTAATGGGGCTCATCTCTACAGCATCCTCATACACTGTCCCCAGCAGCCCACGGTTCTTTTGTTTCACTGAGGCAACAGAGAGCCCACAGGGCTTAGAGTTTCTGTTTAACCACAAGTACCATCCAGGGTGAGGTGACCAGAGCCAAGTGCACAGACACTTGAAAATGAGATATGAGGTTCCCCCCACCAGAGGTCGCAGGCAGCTACATTTGGAAAGACAGGCTCAGTCCTAAATTCTGTTTAAGATACGGCTGAGACAGATCACAAAAGTGAATTTGGACACATGTTTATAATATTGTAGTTTCTCTCTCACACTGGAAGATCAACACCAGTGTGTGGGGAGACCAGTTGTGCTCCAATTGCTGGAGAAGAGTAAAGAGAAAATAGCCCGGAAAAATAGCCTGAAGGATTGGAATCAGCCAAAAAGAAGTTCTTACTAATGTGGATACAGTTGGAAATAGGGATCAGGTGTTTCCTAGGCTAGTACCCCCAAAATCTTCATAACTGACATGGAGCAACCAGGGAAGAAATGCATGTTCATTGAGTGTCCATTACACACCAGACATTATGTTCTTTTTTTTAATTTTTTTTTTAAGATTTTATTTATTTGAGAGTGAGAGACACAGCAAGAGAGGGAATGCAAGCAGGGGGAGTGGGAGAGAGAGAAGCAGGCTTCCCGGGGAGCAGGGAGCCCGATGCAGGGCTCGATCTCAGGACCCTGGGATCATGACCTGAGCCGAAGGCAGACACTTAACAACTGAGCCACCCAGGCGCCCCCAGACATTATGTTCTTGCTCCCCTTAATCCTTGCAACTCCTTAGAAATAGGCTGCTATTGTCCCCATGACGGAAGTGAAGACCAGGGAGATAAAGATTGCACTGGGTTACATGACAACAAACATTAAAATCAATGGAAAATACTCATTTTGCTCTTACTATATGCCACTTCCTAAGCAGTTCCCATGCCACAACAATTTGAGATGCACCCACGCTTTCCAGATGAAGACACTGGATCACACAGCTAAAATTTGATAAACCTGGAATTTAAACCAGGGCAAGAGCTCTATGTCCAGGTCTTCCCACCATACCTGGCTGCTTCATGACACTTTCAGGGGATGATGATGAGAATATGATCCCAGGCCCACCTGCCTTAAAGCCTACATGGCTGCATGTTTCCAGCTTTGTGGTCACAGGAAGGTATAGGGCTAGAGTAAGAATGAGTCGAAGCCTTTGCTTTACATAAAGCAAATGGAAGGTTTTCTAGAACAGTAAACACTCAACAAATGTTCCTTAGTTTTAATAATTCATGCCTGTAGGCTTGTGATTTTGCAGCTTTCTCTGGCTAAAAGGCCTCCATTCAAAGTAGACTACAGTGAGCACACTAGATAAATTTGGTCCTGGATTTTAATCCAATCCTGCTACATACTACCTTTGTGACATTGGGCAAGTTAATTACTAAAACTCAGTTTCTTCCACTGTAATATGGGAATACAAGTAAAAGATGACTATTGTGTGGAGGAAATGAGAAAACATTTTTAAGCACTTAATACAATGCCTAGTAAGTAGTTGGTAAATAACTGCTATAATTTTGTTATTAACATCATTGAAGACAGCTCTGGCATTCTTTCTCCAGGATTTGTCTTATCCTCAAGGTTCCCATCCTTCCTCTGTGCTACTAGAGTGCCCTCTAGTGTTAACCAAGGGAGACACTGTGCAATCATGAACCACCCTAACCTAGAACCAGCACTTTTGTTCCAAATTCCATCTGAAGGTACTTTCACAACTATTATGAGCTACTAAGTTTCTTAATTTATTATTAAATCTATAAAAGATGAACTTTAAAAATGTGTGCATATATTTCTAGGCTTTATAGAAAAACAGGAGGTCACTTTAGTCCAAGGTTCAGGACTGGGTGGGTTTCTTTATAACCCTACAACTGACACACTGTGATTTCATTGCTAAAGTAAATAATATATAAACTAGAGTCTATTTTTACTTGTGGAACATTGTTTAAAAATGCTTCATTGTTTTTAGTAGGCTCATAGAACAGAACTAAAGAGCCTCACCCAACATAGAAAGTGAATATAACCGAGTACATTTTTTTCCCTAACATTTGTATAACCAAATGCATATTTCCTCCTCTAAATTAACCTGAGCTATACATTTTGTTCCAATGATGTGTCCACTGACCTATAGTGGGCTGAATGGCAGCCCCAAAGATATATTTACCAACTAATCCTTGGAATCTGTAACTGATTTTTTATGCCAAGTGTGAGTATTAACTTATATGGGAAAAATATGATTAAGTTAAAGAATGGAGGGGAAGAAATTATCTTAGATTATTTAGGTGGGCCCTAAATACAATCATACACATCCTTACAAGAGGCAGAGGGGACTAATTACAGAAGAGGAAAACGTATGGAAGAGAAGTTCATGTGAAGATGAAAATGTAAAGAAATTGGGGTGAGGTGGCAACAAACCCAAAAATACCGGGGAAGCCACCAGAAGCTGGAAGAAGCAAGAAATGGATTCTCCTATAGAAGCTTAGGAGGAAGTAAAGCTCTAAACCTGTAGGAGGAGGGCAGGTCCTCCCATATTTTCATGATCAAGATTTTCACTCTGTCTGGAAGAGCAGGAGCCCAACTGTCAAATCACCAGCATCTCACTTTCCCAATATTTCCAGTGGCTTCCCCACCAGCCCAAAGACTGGAGACTTTGGAGAGGCCCTTCAGCCTCAGGTGGGACAGCCAGCTCTGCAGATGAATGTAGCCTTGGCCCTCCTCCTGCCTTCTCTTCTCAATTCTGCCACCAACACCTCCCATTCTGAGCAAGGTATTGATAAGCTTCCCTTCAAACAACCAGGAGTCTTTGAGAAGTGATAAGGATGCATTATAAACATAGACAAAGAAAACCACAGAAGAGCAAGGTGGGGACTGTAATGAAAAGAGAAATTGGTTATTGACTTTGAATTTTCTTTCATTTAGTCATTTAGATAACACAGAGCATGAGGAAGCAACTTGGAACAGTGCAAAGCCTGCTGAACCAGTGGGGGTCAGAAACATGCTTCTAGTCACTGAGTAACCTACTCTACCCCCTGGGGATCAATGCTCACATTTGCACATAAGAAGGTTGCGTGGCATGTGGTGGAGACTTTGGGGTCCCAGCTCTGCTACCAACTAGAATTTGGAAATGTGAAAGTCATTAATCTCTCTGAATTCCAGGTTCCTCATCTGTAAAGTCACTTACCTTGACTTATGGGGTTATTGTGAGGATTAGAGATGGTGTCGAAGGCCTGGCATGGAGGGAGGGTATCAGAGGCCTGACAAGGCTCAATGCACGGGAGAGCATAATAAAGGAAAGAAGAAGGAGAGAGTGATATTCAGAGAGAAAGGAGAACAGGCAAGAGAAACTATCTCTGTGCAGGGCCCTTGGGCCAATCCCTAGGTAAGGAACAAAGCAGCAGCCAATTTCTAGGCTCCGATGGGGAACTTTCTTTCTTCTCAATGGGCCTTCTTTGGAGTCAGCCCTCTTCAAAAGGGATGGCAGACAAGACAGCATGTGAGTGCTTCAGGTTCAGCCGCAAAGGCAAGTAGGAGACTGCAGATATGACTAGGATCCACACATTCCTGAGGGGACCAAGGTGGGACCACTGTTCTGTTTTGAGCTCTGAGCCCCAGGCTCCTTTAGTAGTATTCATCCTGGTAAGCAAGATCTCGGTCCTACAGGGGAAGAGGACAACTGACATGATGTGACAGTGATAGGAGACAGTGATAGAGAATTAAATCAGAAAATTTAGCAGCAGCCCCAAGGCAGCAGCCAGTCCAACCAGAAAGATCCACCAAGGTTCCCCTTGATTGCTCTGTGAGTCATTTGTCTGCTCTCCACAGAGAGCTCATTTCCACAGCAGGAATCCAAATCATCTTTTATTCTGTCCCTTCTCCATTTGATCTTTTTTTTTCCCCCTTTGAACTCCATTTTATTAAGTCAGACTCTAAAGTCAGCTATGTGTTATTACAATTCAATACAAGTAAAAGCTTCCTCAGATGACTATTGTGCGGAGGAAATGAGAAAACATTTTCAAGCACTCAATACAATGCCTAGTAAGTACTTGGTAAATAACTGCTATAATTTTGTTATTAACATCATTGAAGGAACTATCTCTGGTTCCTTCAATGGAATGGTTCATTATCTGTATCCAACAAAGCATCTCCTTGAGCAGAAGAACAATGGAGGGTGGGGAAGAAAGGGGTAAAAGGAAGAGGACTCTAAATGGTGAGGATGTAGGAGAGGGACAGAGAAGGAGTGAAGGAGGGAGACAGGTGAGTAAAGGTGGAGGAGGGAGAAAGGGAAGAAGAGAATGGGAAAAAAGGGACAAAGAGTGTCAGATATGATAGTGGGTTTATGGCAGGCTGGAGTCTCTTCTGCTAGGATCCAACCCCAAATCTGAAGCCCACAAGTACAGTTGACCTCCCTCATGGACAGGTAAGCACACTTCAAAGATGGTGGATGAGAAGGGAGACATTAGAAAGGTGCCATATGCAGTGGGAGAAGGGTACTTTCCTTGCTGCAATAAAGCTCAGTTGTGACCCTGCCCCACCCCATGGCTAATGCAAAGCTCTTTAACCCTGGGATAATAAGCCAGACACACAAGGAATTTGTTTTGCACTTAGTAGGTATTCAGTGAAGGCCTGTGAATGAATAAATAAACAACTCAGGAGGGCAAGAATACAATTCATTGGTCCAGAATATAATCCCTGAGGCCCTGGGCTAAAGTTCTGGGCAGCACCTGAGGAGTTCCTTCTGGTGTTTCTGGAGGTAGAGAGGATGTACCATTGAGGGCAGGGGCTTTGGGGTCAGACTGGGCTTAGATACTGACATTGTTACTGCCTAGAGGTATGATGAAGGGTATTTAGTCATGCTCTTCTGTGTGTCAGCCGCTAATACTGACTTTAGCACTTCGGTATAACTTGACTCAAAAGAGGGGTAGATGTAACTATCCAATCTTAGGTGAGGAAACTTAGCTTACAGTGGTCAAACTGGCGAGTTCCAGGGCTGGAATTTTTATCCATGTTTGTCCCAACTTGACTGCCAAGATTTGCTTTTCCAACCAGGTCACGTGGCCCCAACCTAACTTCCTTCAATATCTGAGCCTCACCTGTAGCACAGGGAACAACATTGCCTGCCAGGGTGGCTGGGAAGATCATGTAGGTAAACAATAAAAAATCTCCAAAAACAGTAGCTTGAAAATAACAGACAGAAGGTCATATTTCTTTCCTAGGGCTTAGATGCTGCAGAAGGCCAGAGGCACTGTGACAACTTTGTAAATGAAGACACAGGCTAATGTCAGCTCTGCAATTCCCTGGCTTGTTGACACCTTTATGCATTTATTATTTGTATCTTGACTTATTCTGGAAAGGATTTGGGGCAGCTTATAAAAATCCTTACAACCAAACAAGATGAATTAAAATTCCAAATAAGTAGATAAAAAAAAAAAAAACAGGGCAAAGGAAAATTGAGAATGAGAAAAACAAAGTTAAAAGTTAGATGAGCATGCACAATATATTATATTATATATATTCCACAGTTTTTTGGAGAGAGTGTTTTTTGAAGAGACCTCTCCCAAGAGACATCTCCCCAACTGGCCACTCATAAGAATGACATCATGTTTCCCCAACCACCATCCCTTTGCAAACACAGCAACAAGCCTTATTGGGCTATTTCTAGAATATTCCTCAGTGCATTCTAATGGCACATCACCAGAATTCCATCAGATGGAGCAATTCTACAAGCATCTCAAAAGAGTGGTTCAGATCTGGAGCTTTCAGATGATGTATTTTGAGAAGGGTTAGCAAAAGCTAAATTTCCAGCAATTTGAGGTTAGGGATAGGAGGCTTAAGTGAAATGAGGACTAGAAAGTAAAAACAGCACCATGCAGAAAACTGAGTCCTCAATTCTAGCTTCAGAACTTTCACAAAACTTGATAACCTACTACAGAATCTATAAAGAGATATCCAGCATCCTTGCCTATAAAGGGAAGGGTGGCCTACACCTGCCTTTTGACTCTATAGTATTAGGCTGTGTTCCTGTGCTTGAGATTACACTCTGTGTGTCCAAAACTCAGCAGTCAAGTGTAAATCTACTTTGTCAAGTGATTTCCTGTGCTCATCTTGGGCCTGAGATGTTGCTTTTCTCTTCAGATATATTGCCTCACAACTTGAAGCACCAGACCCAAGTGAAATTTGGGAAAGCTGGATCTACACCTCCTCAGCCCCAAATCATTTCACCTGATGAAATGGTTTTAATAGCTTCTTGGAAACAGCACCCTGGGAAATAAAGTCATGGATCAATTATTATCAAGATATGAATACCAGTGGAGGATCAATACTGTCCCACTCTCTTAACATGGACTGACCTCATTTGGGGATTTAGAGGAACTGCACATCTAAACAGGTGAAAAATCGATGCTGTCTCCCACACCCTTTGGCTAGCAGCGAGCACCTGCCTTTCACAGAAGTCAGAGTATTGTGAAACACAGCTAACGAGCTCCCCAAGTACATCCCCAGGTCCCTATCCATGCTGATAGAGATATGGGGTGATGACTTCAGCTTCCTCACCCAGAAGCAGCCTGGAGCACTTGCTGACTGTATATCTCTGTTTAAGTTTGTTCAGTAATGGGGTTGTGGCCACCCTGAGTGGCGGGAGGGGGATTCCTCTTCTATGGAACCCACCCTACAGCCCAGGTATCAGCCAAATCAGCTCCCCAAAGCCGCAGGTCCCATGGTTAGCTGGGAAAGCCACTCAGAGCCACAGAAATCTGGTTTCTTAGCCCTGGTTGGGGAGAGAGGGGAAAGAGATGGCATATAAAGAAGAGCACATTATAGTGATTTGTAGCATGGGTTTAGGGGTCAATCAGGCCTGGGCTAGAATTTAAGCCTTGCCACTTACCAGCTGTGTGAGCTGGTAAGTCATTCAACCTCTGTGAGCCTGTTTCCTTTTCTGTAAAATGAAGTTAATGGTTCCTACTCCAGAGGATTGATTTAATGAGATACTACATGTAAAGCATCTACCATAGTGCCTGGTGCATAGTAGGTACTCAGAAATGTTGTTGTTCCTGCACTTCTATTTTGCTCTCTGGGGGAAATCCGATAGCAATGTATATACACACGTGCCATGACAAAGCAAGTCAGAAATGCAACTCAGTGGAAAGAACATCTAACTTGAGTAGTGGTGGTCAGTGCATGAGAAGTTGTTTGTGGTTTGGACTCAGCGACCTTTCAAAGATCTCCTACTGTGAGGCATTTGGATCAAATATTTTTGCCCCTCCCAAACTGCAGAGCAAGATCCTAGATGACCTGCATACCTGACCCCCATACTTCATGCTCCTGAATCCCATTCTCTACATCACTCTCCCAACACCTGCTGCAGAAAATGTCAAGGGCCAGCCCTTTAGGGGCACACATATCAGGGAGGGAGATAAAGGGCTCCCAGGACTTCCCCACCCACTTAGACCTCAGTACAGTAGCCAGGCTGAGCAAGGGAAGGGGAAGGTACCTGTTCTAGAAGGACTCAGGCCATGACCTATGAGCTGCCCCGGTGTGGAGAACAGAGTTCTGGGGAGTATCAGCAGCCTGGATTCCAGGGCCTCTCCATGTCCAGAGTAAACCCAGCCTCTCTGGATCTTGATTTCCCAATCTCTGAAAGGAGGCCCTGCCCCCATTTTCTGCCCCAAGCTACTGACCCAGATGAGGACACAGGCCTATAGGAGAAGAGAGATTGCCCATGACTGCCACTTTTCTTCTCTTCAGTTGAAACCTGCCCTGGGAAATTTTACCTGGACTTCTGCTCCCAGACATCCCTCTTTCTATATCCACTCTTGATCCTCAGGATTGAAAGTTATCTCATCACTACTCTCCTCTTAGTCAATACTCTCTGTCTTGGAGATGGCCTGGGATCCTTTCTGGCTCCCAGCCCTCCCACCAGAGAGGGTCCTGATATTGCCACACAAGCCTACCATTATGTATATTGTTCAGTGTGCAATTATGGGGCATGTGCTAGTCTCCTGGTGGTGCAGGGAACTATGACCCTGGGGCAAGGTGCTAAACATCTGCACAGACCTGTAATGCTGTGATGCTGAAGGAATGTGATCTTCTCATGAGCTGGGGTTGGTAAAGCAATACCCTGGGCCCTGGATATCCTCACAAGTGATAAGCCTGTGACCTGTGTGGTGCTCACCAGGTAAACATGGGAAATTTCAAAATATGGTCTTCAATTTCAGATTTCAGGGGTATGGAAATAGCATTTAGTGTATGCACACACTCTATGCAAAATTTTTACTTCTTATTTATGAAAACAACCATAAAAAGGCTTATCTAGCTATTATGTGGAAAGTGATGATATGATACCTGAGGTACAATAAGATGAAGAAGTCAAACTCTCACTCTTCACAGATGACATGATACCTTATGTGGAAAACCCAAAAAAAAAACGCCAGCCCAAAATTGCTTGAACTCATACAGTGATTCAGCAATGTGGCAGGATACAAAAACAATGCACAGAAATTAGTTGCATCTCTATACACTAACAATGTGACTGAAAAAAGAAAAATTAAGTAATTGATCTCATTTACAATTGCACCAACAACCATAAGATACCTAGATATAAACCTAACCAAAGAGGTAAAGGATCTCTACTCTAGAAACTACAGAACACATATGAAAGCTCATGGATTGGAAGAATAAACATTCTTAAATGTCTATGCTGCCCAGAGCAATCTACACATTCAATGCAATCCTTATCAAAATAGCATCAACATTTTTCACAGAGCTCTAACAAACAATCCTAAAATTTGGATGGAATCAGAAAAGACCCAGAATAGCCAGGGGAATGTTGAAAAAGAAAACCAAAGCTGGTGGCATCACAATTCTGGACTTCAAGCTATATTACAAAGCTGTGATCATCAAGACAGTATGGTATTGGCTCAAAAACAGACACATAGATAAATGGGACAGAACAGAGAGCCCAGAAATGGACCCTCAATTCTATGGTCAACTAATCTTTGAAAAAGCAGGAAAGAATATCCAATGGAAGAAAAGATAGTCTCTTCAATAAATGGTGCTGGGAAAATTGGACAACCACATGCAGAAAAATGAAACTGGCCATTCTCTTCCATACACAAAGATACTCAAAATGGATGAAAGATCAAAATGTGAGACAGGAATCCATCAAAATCCTAGAGAACACAGGCAGCAACCTCTTCGACCTTGGCCACAGTAACTTCTTGCAAGACACATCTCTAAAGGCAAGGGAAACAAAAGCGAAAATGAACTATTGGGACTTCATCAAGATAAAAAGCTTCTGCACAGCAAAAGATACAGTCAACAAAACTAAAAGGCAACCTATGGAATGGAAGAAGATATTTGCAAATGACATAACAAATAAAAGTCTGGTATCTGAGATCGATTAAGAACTTATCAAACTCAACACCCAAAAATCAAATAATCCAGTCAAGAAATGGGCAGAAGCCATGAACTAAGGAGGGCACGTACTGCATGGAGCACTGGGTGTTATATGAAAACAACGAATCATGGATCACTACATCAAAAACTAATGATGTATTGTATGGTGACTAACATAATATAATAAAATTAAATTTAAAAAAAGAAGACATGGGGCGCCTGGGTGGCTCAGTTGGTTGAGCGACTGCCTTCGGCTCAGGTCATGATCCTGGAGTCACTGGATCGAGTCCCGCATCGGGCTCCCTGCTCAGCGAGGAGCCTGCTTCTCCCTCTAACCCTCCCCCCTCTCATGTACTCTCTCTCTCTCTCATTTTCTCTCTCAAATAAATAAATAAATCTTTAAAAAAAAAAAAAAAGAAGACATGAATAGACACTTCTCCAAAGAAGACATACAAATGGCCAACAGACACATGAAAAAATATTCCACATCACTTGGCATCAGGGAAATACAAATCAAAGCACAATAAGATATCACCTTACACCAGTCAGAACGGCTAAAATTAAGAAGACAGGGAACAGCAAATGTTGGCAAGGATGTGGAGAAAGGGGAACATTTTACACTGTTGGTGGGAATGCACGCTGATACAGCCACCCTGGAAAACAGTATGGAGTTTCCTCAAGACATTAAAAATTGCAATTGCATTACTGGGAATTTACTCCAAAGATACAGATGTAGTGAAAAGAAGAGCCACATGCACCCCAATGTTCATAGGAGCAATGCCCACAATAACCAAACTGTGGAACAAGCTGAGATGTCCTTCAACAGATGAATGGATAAAGAAGATGTGGTTCATATATACATGGAATATTACTCAGCCATCAGAAAGGATGAATACCTACCATTTACATCGACATGGATGGAACTGAAGGGGATTATGCTAAGTGAAATACGTCGGTCAGGAAAGACAGTTATCATATGGTTTCACTCATATGTGGAACATAAAAAATAGTGCAGAGGATCATAGTGGAAGGGAGGGAAAGCTGAATGGGAAGAAATCAGAGAGGGAGACAAACCATGACAGACTCCAGAATTCAACAAACTGATGTTTGCGGAAGGGGAGGTGGTGGGGGGATGGGGTAGCCAGGTGATGGGTATTAAGGAGGGAACGTGTTGTGATAAGCACTGGGTGTGGTACGCAGCCAATGAATCATTGAACACTGCATCACAAACAAATGATATACTATATGTTGGCTAATTGAATTTAAATTTTTAAAAAAAGAATGCAACAGATATCTGTACATTGATTTTGTATCCTGTGACTTTACTGAATTCCTTTATCAGTTCTAGCAGTTTTTTTGGTGGAGTCTTTTGAGTTTTCTATCTATAGTATTATGTCATCTGCAAATACTGATAGTGTTACTTCTTCCTTACCAATTTGGATGCATTTTATGTCTTTTTGTTGTCTGGTTGTTGTGGCTAGGACTTCCATTACTATGTTGAATAAAATGGTGAGAGTGGACATCCTTGTTTTGTTCCTGACCTTAGGGGAAAGGCTCTCAGTTTTTTCCCAGTGAGAATGATGTTAGCCATGTGTTTTTCACATATGGTCTTTATTAGGAGGAGCTTTATTCCCTCTACTAGTTTGTTGAGGGTTTTTATCATGAATGGGTTTTATAATCTGTCAAATACTTTTTATGCATCTCTTGAAATGATCATATAGTTCTTTTTTTTAAAAAAGATTTTATTTACTTATTTGAGAGAGAGACAATGAGAGAGAGAGCATGAGGGGGGCAGGGTCAGAGGGAGAAGCAGACTCCCCGCCGAGCAGGGAGCCCGATGTGGGACTCGATCCCGGGACTCCAGAATCATGACCTGAGCCGAAGGCAGTCACTTAACCAACTGAGCCACCCAGGCGCCCGATCATATAGTTCTTATCTCTTCTGTTATTGATGTGATGTATCATGCTGTGATTTGTGAATACTGATGCACCCTTGCATACCAGGAATAAATCCCACTTGATTACAGTGAATAATTTTTTAGTGTATTGTTGGATTCTCTTTGCTTGTAATTGTTTTGAGGACTTTTGCATCTATGTTCATCAGAGATATTGTTCTGCTGTTTTATTTTTCATGGTGTTTTTGTCTGGTTTTGGATCCAGGTAATGCTGTCTTCATAGCACTGGGTGTTATATGCCAATAATGAATCATGGAACACTACATCAAAAACTACTGATGTACTGTATGGTGACTAACATAACATAATTAAAAATTTTTTAAGAATAAATTGCATTCAGGATGAAAAAAAAAAAGAATGAATTTGAAAGTTTTACTTCCTCTTCTCTTTTTAGAATATTTACAAAGAATAAGTATTAAGTCTTCAAATGTTTGGTAGAATTCACCTGTGAGACCATCTTGTCCTGGACTTTTGTTTTTGGGACTCTTTTTATTACTGCTTCAATATCTTTGCTGGCAATCAGTCTGCCAGATTTTCTATTTCTTCCTGTTTCAGTTTTGGTAGGTTATATATTTCTAGGAATTTATCCATTTCTTCCAGGTTGTCCAATTTATTGACATATAGTTATACATAAGATCCTCTTTTAATTGTATTTTTGTGGTATTTATTGTTATTTCTCCTCTCTCGTGTGTAATTTTATTAATTTGAGTCCCTTCCCTTTTTTTCTTGATAAGTATGGCTAAGAGGTTTATCAATTTTATTGATTTTTTCAAATAAACATCTCCTGGTTTCATTGGTTTCTATTTTAGTTCCTATATCAGTTATTTCTGCTCTAATTGTTATTATTCCCTTCTTTATGCTGATTTTAAGTTTTGTTTGTTGTTATTTTTCTAACTCTTTTAGGAGAAATGTTAGGTTGTTTATTTGATATTTTTCTTGCTTCTTGAGGTAGGCCTCTATTGCTCTGAACTTAGCTCTTAGAACCACTTGCTACATTCCAAAGACTTTGAGTTGTACTTTTATTCTCATTTGTTTCAGTGAAAGTTTTTTTCTTCTTTTATTTCCTGGCATGTTATTTAACCTCCATGTATTTATGGTCTTTCTAGATTTTTTTCTTGTGGTGATTTCTAATTTCATAGAGTTGTGGTAAGAAAAGTTGCATGACATGACTTCATATTTTAAAATTTGTTTAGACTTATTTTGTTACCTAATATGTGATCTATTATGTTGAATGTCCCATGTGCCCTTGAAAAGAATGTGCCTTCTGTTTTAAGATGGAATGTTCTGAATATGTCTGTTAAATCTATCTGGTCCAATGTGTCACACAAAGCCATTGTTTCCCCTTTGAGTTTCTGTTTAGCTTTATTACTTTTCATTACCCTGTCCTCCAGGTCACTGACCCATTCTTTGCTTTCTCTAGTCTACTATTTATTCCATCTAGTGTATTTTTAATTTCAATTATTATATTCTTCATCTCTGATTTGTTCTTTTTTATAATTTCTATCTCTGTCAAGGATCTCACAGAGGTTGTCCACTCTTCTCAAGGCCAGTGATTTTCTTTATGACCATTACTTTAAGTTCTTTCTCAGGCATATTACTTATCTCCATTTCACTTAGCTCTCTTGCTGTGATTTTGTCCTGTTCTTTCATTTGGGTTATTTATCCTTTGTCTCCTCATATTACCTAACTGTCTGTGTCTCTTTCTATGTGTTAAGAAATTCAGTTATGTCACTTGCTCTTGAATATAGTGACCTTATGCAGAAGAGTTCCTATAGTGTTCTGCAATTCAATGTCCCCTGTTTGACAGAACCTAGCACTTCAGGAGTGTCTCCTGTGTGTGTCATGTGAACCCTATTGTTGTGACTAAGTTGTTTTTGCCTTCAGTCAAGTCATCTGTGCTGACTTTCTTTGCCTGTTGTGGGCAGGCTTTGGCCACTGTTGTTAGTGGGCTATTTTGGGGCCATCTTGGGCTTAAGTTGAGTCAAAGCAGGCATTTACCAGAGAAGCAGTAACACCAACTGTGGGGCACTTTCCATATGTTGTCCCCTGCTATATTTTTGTTGGTGGGAGGTGCTTGCAGTCAGACCAGATTTCTGTCCCCAGTCCTTTCCTGGGGTTGTAGTAGGACTGGTGTGTGGTTGTCTCCCCCTCTCTGTGGGGAAAGAATCACTTTTGAGTGGTGTTGATTCATGTTGGGGTTGCTTGCACAGTGTCAAACTTCTGGCACCACTTTTTTGGGGGGCTCTGGCCCAGGGCCTATTGGAGGGAGAAGGTCCTCAGGAGAACATGGTGGGGAAGACATGCAGTGGTGGTAAAGTTAGAGCAAGACTGCTATGGGGGATGGGGACTGGAGCAGCTATCTTGCTAGAGGGGAGGTGTCCTCAGGAGAATGCAGGAGTGGGGTCACTGTTAGCAAAGTAGGTAGTGAATGTTGGTGTGTACTTGTTCTTACAGGTATCTATGGTGTTTAGCCTGGGGTCAGGGGAGGGAAATGTCACCTTTCAGGTCTTTTGTTCCTGTAGAAGTCCCCCAGTGACCCCTACCCCTCCAGCACATTCTCTGATTTAGTAAACAAATCTCCCTCCCTTATATGCCAGGCATTTTTCAAACCACTGCTTCAAAGCTGTATCTCAGCAGGGCTATTTGTTGTGCTGTGTCCTTAAGTGTGGGAACTCAGGTTGCTATCTCTCTCCTGGCTCTCCCAGAGCTGAGCCTTCTGATTTTCAGAGTTGTAGGTGTTAAGCTGCACTGATTATAAGAAATTGCAAAATTATGCCCCTCTAGTTTTCAAAGTGAAATGTTAATGGGGATTCCCCATGCTTAAGTTTCCTGGTGTGAGGGTCTGTTTCCTTCCCCTCTCTGTTCCCTCAGCATCCCTCACTCAAATGGACAGTCCTGCGGATCCTTTTAGCTCCTGAACAAGTCTCTGTTCTTCCTACCTTCTTCAAAATGGCCTTTTCTGTACATTTAGCTATGGAGAGTCTGTTCTGCCAGTTTTCAGGTTGATTTCTGTATTATTTACACTGTTGGGGTGTTATCTAGTTGTATCCATGAAATGAGTGAGGTCAGATTTCTCTTACTTCACCAACTACAGAAAGGGTCTCTTTTATAAGGCACTTATCCCATTCGTGAAAGCTCTGCCCTCACGACCAAATCAGTTCCCAACTGCTTCACTTTCTAATAACATCATCTTGGGGGTTAAGTTTTCAACATATGAATTTGGGGGGACATAAACATTTAGACCATAGCAAACATGAATTAAACACACCCTCATATGCAAATTATGAATAAATGTAATACCTAAATTAAAACATCCTTGTATTAAATGATGCCTATGAAAGAATCCAAAACATAGTAGAAACTTGATCCATGTTGTGTCCCATCCATTACTTCCCTTCAGACTGAAGGATAGATTGGAATGCAGGAAAAGACACAGTTATAGATGTTAATGAAGTAATGAAGGCAATAAATGACAAGGACTGTATATGGGTTGCAGCAGTAGGGAGAGAGCAACACTGGGAAAAACTTAAGGTCTTTATTTACTTCAGAACCCATGCCTGAAAATGGCAAACAAAACTACAAATATTCTCTCCCCTATAGTTTAAAGTTTACTATCTTTCCCAACTAGAGCCAAGTTAATCAAGATTTTTGCACTTGGAAGTTGGATTTTACCTTATTTTTGTCTCCCTAGTTCTCCAGCTATTTGAAGATGAGAATTAGTTTTCAAACTATTTCCTGCATGTCACTCTCTTTTTAATTTTAAATTCAATTAGCCAACATATAGTACATCATAAGTTTCAGATATAGATTTCAGTAAATCATCAGTTGCATATAACACTCAGGGCTCATCAAATCATGTGCCCTCCTTAATTCCGATCACCTAGTTACCCAATCCCCCCACCAACCTCCCCTCCAGCAACTGTCAGTTTCTTTCCAATAATTTGTCTCCCACTCTGATTTGTTCCCATTCTGTTTATCTCTCCCTATGATCTTCTGCACCACTTCTTATATCCCCCATTAGACTGAAAACATATGTTAATTGCCCTTCTCTATTCACTTATTTTGCTCAGCATAATACCCTCGTTTCATCAATAGCCATGTAAATGGTAAGATGTCATCGTTTCTGATGGATCACCATAAGGAAAGTGCCATATTCTTAACCTTAAGAAGCAACATTATAGAGAAACCGTCTTTCTTTTTTTATTGTTATGTAATCACCATACATTACATCATTAGTTTTTGATGTAGTGTTCCATGATTCATTGTTTGTGCATAACACCCAGTGCTCCATGCAGAACGTGCCCTCTTTAATACCCATCACCAGGCTAACCCATCCTCCCACCCCCCTCCCCTCTAGAACCCTCAGTTTGTTTTTCAGAGTCCATCGTCTCTCATGGTTCGTCTCCCCCTCTGATTCCCCCCTTCATTCTTTCCCTCCTGCTATCTTCTTTTTTTTTTTTCTTAACATATATTGCATTATTTGTTTCAGAGGTACAGATCTGTGATTCAACAGTCTTGCCCAATTCACAGTGCTCACCATAGCACATACCCTACCCAGTGTCTATCATCCAGCCACCCCATCCCTCCCACCTCACCCCCCACTCCAGCAACCCTCAGTTTGGAGAAACTGTCTTTCAACTAACATCTTCTTTCCTGAAGATAGAGGCGTTTTCAAAAGTGTGTGAGAAAGCATAAAGAAAGTGTCATGTACTTAACTCTGACAAAGAAGTCTGTGGACAATTCAACTTTCAACTCACATCTTGATTCATGTAGATAGAAGCGTTTTCAAATCTATGTGTGGAAACATAAGGAAATTGCCATCCACTTAAGTCTGAGAACCAAGTGTGCATAGAACACAACATTCAACTAATATTTTGTTCTAGGAAGATAGAAGCACTTTCAAATGTATGTGTGAATGCATAAGGAAATTGCCATATACTTAACATTGAGGATAAAGATGTGGAGAATGCAACTTTCTACTAACATCTAATTTCGTGACGATGCTTGCCCTTCATTCTGTCGTCGGGACAAATTTCCGCCCTGCCATCAAAATGGTGCTTATCTACTCTTGGAATGAAATTCTAACCCTAGCCTTGCTGAGGCCTTGACTACATCCCAACCATAAGTCTGAGGGTGCAATGGATCTGGGACACGTGACCAATCCCAGAATAATCAACAAGGAACACTTAAGGAAACTGAGCCACTTTCAACCCTCGGGATGTTGTGGGAGAGCGGGATTATAGCAAAAAACTGAAATCTCAGCAACTGGATGAGCATCCACCTGATGCCAAAGAGGAAAGCAGAGCCTCACCCTGATTCTAGCCCTCAGTACAACCCTCAGGGCAGGATTCTGAACAGCCATAAAATTGAACCCTTCCTTCCTCTGAAATGAAACCCTAATACTAGCATGGATGTGGCCCTGGCCAGACCCCAGCCCTACTTCTGAATGCACAGATGCTCTTTGGAGACCTGGTCAATGCCAGAGTAATTAGGCAAAACTAAAAAAAGGAATACACGCCAGTTGTACCTCTGGGGTGTCTAATGGGAGTATGATTTTACCCAAAAGCCTAAAACTCCACAACACTATGAGCATGCACCTGAGGCCAAACCGAAAGCCAGATCCTCACCCTGATGCTCTCTCTCAGTTCAACTCTCCAGGCAGGACTCCTAAATGCCATCAAATTGAACCTTACCATCTTCTGGAACAAAACCCTACCTGTAGCATGGATGTGGGCCCAACCATGCCCATGCCCTATTTCTGAATGCACAAATGATGTTAGAGGCCTGGTCAGTGCCAGAGGGATCAGGCAGGAAAACAGAAGGAAGACGTGCCACCTTATACCTTGGGGTTGTCTTGTGAAAGCACAATTTTGTCAAAAAACCTAAAATCCTAAAATTTAACAACAGTGGCAGCAGCATCCCCCTGAGGCAAAAATGGAAGCCAGAGGTTCACCCTGATGCTATCCCTCAGCTCTGCCCTCAGGGTAGGACTCAGAAAGGCCATCACATGGAACCTTACCATCTTCCGGATCATAACTCTCATTAGCCCTACCATTATGTGGCTCTGATCACACCCATTTCCTGGTTCTGAATGCACAAATGATTTTGGAGACCTGGTCAGTGCCAGACTAATCAGCTAGGAATACAGAAAGAAGACATGCCACTTATCCCCCTGGGTTGTCTAGTGAAAGCATGGTTTTACCGAAAACCCTAAAACCCAACTCCATGAATCAGCATTCCCCTGAGCCCAAACTTGAAGGTGCAGGCTCACCCTAATGTTATCCCTCAACTCAGCTCTCAGGGCAGGTGCCCACACTGCCAGCAGTTAGGTGACTACCATCTTCCAGAATCTCACTCTAGCCCTAGACGTGGCCCTGGCCTTACCTGTCCAGAAAGCTGTGTCTGAATAAGACGGGATTTGGGACACAAGAGTAGTGCAGGAAGAATCAGCCAGAGATACAGAATTAAGCCATGCAACTTGCCACCCCCCAGGATATTGTTGGAGAGCAAGATTCTAGTGAAAATTTGAAATCTCAGCCACTGTATGAGCATCCCACTGATGCCCAGCAGGCAGCCAGAGCCTCACCCTGATGCTAGCCCTCAGCTCAGCCCTCAGGGCAGGTCTCCAAACTGCCATCAAATGGGTCCCATACGGTGTCCTGGAATAAAATCCTAACCCTCGGATTTTCAAATATACATGTGGATTCGTAAGAAATGTGCCATGTACTTAACTCTAAGGAACAAGCCTGTCTAGAAGGCAACTTGCAACTAACAGCTCATTTCATGGAGAAGCATTTTCAATGTCTGTGTGGAAACATAAGGAGAGTACCATATACTTAACTCTAAGAAAAAAACACAGTAGAGAAACCGTCTATCAACTGACAACTTTCCTGTAGATAGAAACATTTTCAAAAGTCTGTGTAAAAACATAAGGAAGGTGCCAGAAACGTATCTCTTAGAAAAAGCACTGTTGAGAAATGGTCATTCTACTAACATCTTCTTATCTGAAGAGAGCATTTTCAAATGTATGTGCAGATGCATAAGGAATGTGTCATGCCCTTAACTCTGAGGTACAAGTCTGTGGTGAATGCAACTGTATACTAACATCTTGTTTCATAACGATGGAAGTGGTTTCAAATGTATCTGTGGCAGTGTAAGGAAAGGGCCATGTCCTTAACTCTGAGAAACAAGTCTCAGAGAATGAAACTTTCAACTAACATCTTGGTACAAGAAGAGAGAAGCATTGTCAAATGTATGTCTGGAAGCATAAGGAAGGGGTCATTAACTTAACTCTAAGAAACAACACTGTGGAGACACGTATTTCACCTTACATCTTCATTCCAGAAGAAAGAAAGAAGCATTTTCAAAAATGTGTGTGAAAGCAAAAGGAAAGGGCTATGCATATACTTGTCTCTGAAAAATAAGTCTGTGTAAAATGCAAATTACAAGTAACCTCTTGCTTCATGAAGATAGAAGCTTTTTCGAAAGTACCCATGGAAGCAAAAGGAAAGTGCCATATGCTTAAACCCAAGAAATAACATTGTAGAGAAACCGTCTTTCAACTAACATCTTCTTTCCTGAAAATAGAGCGTTTTCAACAGTGTGTGTAAAAACTTAAGGAAAGTGCTCACTCTTACCTCTGAGAAACAAGTCTGTGTAGAATGCAACTTTCAACCTACATCTTATTCTTGAAAATAGAAGCCTTTGGGATCCCAATAATTCTTACATTGCAATGTTCATGACATCATTAATCTCCCCTATCCTTTTTTCATAGCCTATTCATTGTCTTTCTCTCTTTTACTCAACTTTCTTTCTATTAGCCTGTTCTATAGATCACTTATTCTCTTCTGCCTCATTGACCCTAGCTGTTAGAGCATCCAATTTAGACTGCATCTCATTCCTTGCATTTTTAAGTTCAGCCTTATTAGCTCTCATTTCTACCCTTAGAGATTCTATATTGTCACTTATGATTTTTTCAAGCCTATCTATTAACTTTATGATTGCTATCCTGAATTCCATCTCTGACATCTTTCTTATATCCATATTCGTTAGCTCTGTGGAAGAGAACTTTCCTCTGGTTCTTTCTTTTGTTGTGAATTCCTCCTTATTGTCATTTTGCCCAAAGAAGGACGGGTGAGTGAATTAGCAGAGTCTAAAACAATCACGACCCAAGCAAAATACACCCTAGAAAAATTCAAAGTGATTGGGAGGCACCACAGAAAAGGAAACAAAACCAAAATGAAACAAAACAATAAAAAAAGGAGAGGAGAGAGACTATAATTTTGCAGGTGGACAAAGCAAGGTGATCCACTTGTTCCTGAGTGAATTGTGGTCTGTGTGTTAGAAGACACTGCATCCCAAAGTTGCTAAGAAAGCAAAAGGTATAGAATGAAAACAGGACTAAAATGAAGCTTATATTTATAAAATGGAGATGTAAAAAATAAAAGTTAAAAAGTGACCTAAAAACATAAGTTGGTAAAATAAGAATGTAGTTGAAATGGCAAAAGGTAAAAAAAAAAAAAAGAGAGAGAGATGGAAAATTTTAGACTGAAAGATAAATGTGTCATGAGAAAACATTGTAGTTCAATATATTATTTTTCCCTGGCACTGGAGTTTTACAGTCTTGAGGGATCCATAAAGTTTTTGTTCACCTGTTCTTCCAATTTGTCTTCTGGGGAAGAGGCCTGCTGTACTGATTTTCTGGTGTCTGCCTGGGGGGGAGTTGCCCTACCCCCTGTCAGGGGAATGGGCTCAGTGGAAGCTTGTCCCCTGTGTGGCTTTTGTCCAACACACTGGACCAGATGAACTTAACAGATATATTCAGAACACTCTATCCTAAAACAACAGAATACACATTCTTTTCAAGTTCACATGGACCATTCTGTAGAATAGGTCATGTATTAGGTCACAAAACAGACCTCAACAAATACAAAAAGATTGGAATCATACCATGCATTTTTTCTGACCACAAAGCTATGAAACTAAAAGTCAACCACAGGAAAAAAAAAAACCTAGAAAAGACCACAAATACATTGCTGTTATACAACATGCTACTGATCAATGAATGTACCAACCAATAAATCAAGGAAAAAATAAAAAAATATATATGGAAACAAATGAAAATGAAAACACGTGGTCCAAAACCTCTAGGATGCAGCAAAAGCAGTTCTAAGAGGGAAGCATATAGCAATATAGGCCTACCTCAAGAAGTAAGAAAAATTTCAAATAAACAACCTTTGCACCTAAAGGAGCTAGATAAAGAAGAATAAATGAAGCCTAAAGCCAGAAGAAGGAAGGAAATAATAAAAATTAGAGCAGGGACACCTGGGTGGCTCAGTCAGATAAGCATCTGACTCTTGATTTTGGCTCAGGTCATGATCTCAGTGTCATGAGATTGAGCCCTGCATCTGGTTCTGTATTGAGCGTGGAGTCTGCTTAAGATTCTCCCTTTCCCTCTCCCTTTGCCTCTCCTCTCCACTCACTCTCCTTGCTCTCTCTCTCTTAAAAAAAAATAGAGCAGAAATAAATGATATAGAAACTAAAAAGCAATAGAACAGATCAATGAAGCCAGGAGCTGATTCTTTGCAAAAATTAATAAAATTGATAAACCTCTAGCCCAACATCAAAAAGAAAGGAGAAAGGACTCAAATAAATAAAATCACAATGATAGAGGAGAAATAACAACCAACACCACAGAAATACAAACTATTATAAGAAAATATTTTGAAAAAGTATATGCTGGGGATTAGGTCCAAGATGGTGGAGGAATAGGAGACCTTAGTTCCATCTGGTCCCAGGAATTCAGCTAGATAGCTATCAAACCATTCTGAACACCTGCAAACTCAACTGGAGATTTAAGAAAAGAATAGCTGCAACTCTACAAATAGAAAGTGACCACTTTCTGCAAGGTTGGAGCTGTGGAGAAGTGAATCCAAGGCAATCTATGGGAAGATAAACTGCAGGGTAAGGGAGCCTCCATAAGCCAGCTACCAGAAAGTGATACAGCAGTGGAGTATGAAATCAGAACTTTTAGAAGTCTGCTCCTGTGAGGAATGTCCCTCCCTGAAAGGCATTCAGGTGACTAAGCAGAGCAGAATCCTAGGTGATACAGTGTGGTCTCAGGATCCTTGGGGTCACAGGAAGACCAGGGGTGCCTGAGTGCAGCAGAGTTCCCAGACATTGGAGTGGGGAAGCCGGCTGCAATCAGTGAGCCCAGGAGTGGTCTTTCAGCTTGGGGTTGCCATAAACTGTTAACCATGGCACAGTTGGGGCCTGTTTACCGAGCAGAGGCCCAGCAAGCAGTAGAACTGACAAGACCCCTCTTCCTCCCCTGGGAGCAGTAGTGTTGGTGTGAGCTGTAGGAGTCTGCAGGATTTGGAGATTTAAAATGGGGCTGCGTGCCCAAAATAGAAATGCTCAGTCACAGGCTGTGTGAGCATGGAGTGTGGCCAGAGACCAGGGAGACAGGAGTGAATAACTGCTTTTTCCTGAGGGCATACTGAAGAGTGGGGCCCCGAGCTTTCAGCTCCGGGGCTGGAGATTGAGAGGCTGCCATTTTCATTCTCAACCTCTAAAGCAGCCCTGAAAGCCTTCAGGGAACAAAAGCCACATAGAGCAACCTGGAGCAGATTACTTAGCCTGGCCCCCTGGCAAGGGTGGTGCAATTCTGCCTAGGGCAAAGACACCTGAGAATCAGTAGAACAGGCCCCTCCCCCAAAAGATCAGCAAGAACATAGGCTCAAACCAAGTTTCCCGATCATAGAGAACTGCAAAACTCCAGTGCTAGGGGAAAATAGTATATAGAATTCATGGTTTTCCATTCCCCTCTATTCTTTAGTCTTTCAATTTATTTTTTTCTCTTTCCTTTTTCAATGAATTTCGTATTTTATGAACTTTTAAAAAAATCTGTTTTAATTTTCATTTTTACAGTTACGTTCAATCTTTTCATTGTATTTAATTTTATTTTTGTATATATATGTTTTATTTTCTTTACAATTCTGGGATCTAGTTTTCAAACAAACAGACCAAAATACAGGATCCAATGTATTTCTGTATTCTGTCCTATTCTGTCCACATGTCTGATTATATTCCTTTTTTTCCTTTTAATTTTTTTCTTTTTTTGGTTTTGGTTTTGGTTTTGGGTCTCTTCTGATTTGTTTAGTGTATATTCTCTGGGGTCGTTGTTGCCATTTTAGTATTTGATCTGTCAGTCATCTATTCTCTAGACAGAATGACAAGATGGAAAACTCACCTCAAAAAAAAAAAAGAACAAGAGACAGGACTGACTCCCAGGGACCTAATCAGTATGGACATAAGTAAGATATTAGAACTAGAGTTCAGAATAATGAATATAAAGACACTAGCTGGGCTTGAAAAAAGCATAGAAGACACTGGAGAATAAGCGATATAAAAGAACTTTCTGGAGATACAAAAGAACTAAAATCTGAACAATTCAAAATTAAAAAGACTATTAATGAGATGCAATAAAAAATGGAGCTCTAACGGCTAGGATAAATGAGGCAGAAGGGAATTAGTGATATAGAAGACAAAATGATAGAGAATAAAGAAGCTGAGAAAAAGGGGCTCCTGGGTGGCTTATCCATTAGGCATCTGCGTTCTGCTCAGGTCATCATCTCAGGGTCCTGGGATCAAGCCCCACATCAGGCTGTTCAGTGGGGAGCCTGCTTTTCCCTCTCCCTCTCCCTCTGCTCCTCCTCTCTCTCTTGCTCATGTACTCTCTCTCAAATAAAAATAATAAAGTATTTTTTAAAAATGAAGCTGAGAAAAAGAGATAAGCAACTACTGGATCATGAGGGGAGGATTTGAGAGATAAGTGATAACATAAATGGAAACAATATTAAAATAATTGGGATCCCAAAAGAAGAGGAAAGAGAGGGGCAGAAGGTATATTGGAGCAAATTATAGTCCCCTAATCTGGGGAAGGAAACAGGCATTCAAGTCCAGGAGGCACAGAGAACCACCCTCAAAATAAATAAAAATAGGGCAACACCCTAATATATAATAGTGAAACTTGCAAATGTCAGAGACAAAGAAAATCCTGAAAGGAGCTTGGAACAAGAGGACCATAACCTACAAGGATGGAAACATTAGGCTGGCATTAGACCTATCCACAGACACCTGGGAAGCCAGAAAGGACTGCCATCATATATTCAGGGTGCTAAATAAGAAAAAATTGCAACCAAGAATACTTTATTAAGCTAGGATGTCCTTCAAAATAGAAATAGAGATAAAAACAACTTACAGGACAAACAAACTAAAAGAATTTGTAATCATTAAACCAACCCTGCAAAAATATTAAAGTGGATCCTGTAAGCGAACAGAGAGCCCAAAAGTAACATAGACGAGAAATGAACATGAACAATATACAAAAACAGTGACTTTAGAGGTAATACATTGGCACTAAATTCATATCTTTGAATAATTACTCTGAATGTAAATGGGCTAAATGCCCCAATCAAAAGGCACAGGATATCAGATTGGATAAAAAAGCAAGACCCATCCATATGCTGTCTGCAAGAGACTCATTTTAGACCCAAAGACACACCCAGATTGAAAGTGAGTGGGTGGAAAACCATTTATCTCCACCCAGAGGAGAACATTTTACCACATTAACAGACCTCAAAAGAAAGCTGGGGTAGCAATCCTCATATCAGACAAGTTACATTTTTAACCAAAGACTGTAGTAAGAGATAAAAAGGGACATACTTTTTATACTTAAAGGGTCTATCCAACAAGAAGTTCTAACAATTGTAAATATCTATGCCCCCAATATGGGAGCAGCCAATTATATAAACCAATTAATAACCAAAATAAACATATTGATAAGAATACATTAATAGTAGGAGACCTCAACTCTGCACTCACAGCAATGGACACATCTTCTAAGCAGATCAACAATGAGACAAGAGCTTTGAATGACACATTGGACATGATGGAATTAGTAGATATATACAGGACAGTCCCTCCTAAAACTACAGAATACTCATTCTTCTCGAATGCATGTGGACCTTTCTCCAGAATAGGTCATATAATGGGTCACAAATCAGGTCTCAACTGATACCAAAAGATTGAGATTTTTCCCTGCATATTTTCAGACCACAGGGCTTTGAAACTGGAACTCAAACACAGGAATAAATTTGGAAGGAACTCAAACACTTGGAGGTTAAAGAGCATCCTACAGAAGAATGAATGGGTCAACCAGGAAATTAAAGAACTTAAACAACTCACTGAAAGCAATGAGAATGAAAACACATTGTTCCAAAACCTATGGGATACTGCAAAGGCGGTCCTAAGAGGGAAAGACATAGCAATCCAAGCCTCTCTCAAAACATTGGAAAATTCCCAAACACACAAGCTAAACTTACACTGAAAGACCTGGACAAAAAACAGCAAATAATGTGTAAACCAAGCAGGAGAAGAGAAATAATGAAGATTAGAGCAGAAATCAATGAAATAGAAACCAGAAGAGCAATAGAACAGATCAATGAAACTAGAAGCTGAGTCTTTGAAAGAATTAATAAGGTCGATAAACCCCTAGCCAGAGCTTTCCAAAGGAAAAGAGAAAGGACCCAAATTAATAAAATCATGAATGAAAGGGAGACATCACAAGTAATACCAAGGAAATCAAGACAGTTGTTAGACCTTATTATCAGCAGGTATATGCCAACAAATACGACAATCTTGAAGAAATGGGTGCATTCCTGGAAACTTATGAACTACCAAACTGAAACATGAAGAAATAAACAATCTCAACAGAGCAACAACCAGCAAGGAAACTGAAGCAGTAATCAAAAACCTCCCCCCCCAAAAAAGAGTCCAGGGCCTGATGGATGCCCAGGGGAATTCTACCAAACATTTAAAGAAGAAATCACACTTACTCTACTGAAGCTGTTTCAAAAATAGAAATGGAAGGAAAGCTTCCAAACTCATTCTATAAGGCCAGCATTACCCTGATCCCAAAACCAGACAAAGACCCCATCAAAAAGGAGAATCACAGACCAATATCCCTGATGAACATGGATGCCAAAATACTCAACAAGATCCTAGCCAATAGGATCCAACAGTCCATTAAAAGGATTATTCACCACAGCCAGGTAGGATTTTTTCCTGGGATACAAGTGTGGTTCAACATTTGCAAATCAATCAATGGGATAGAGCACATTAATAAAAGAAGAGACAAGAAAGAACCATATGATCCTTTCAATTGACAGAGAAAGCATTTGACAATATACAGCATCATTTCCTGATTAAAACTCTTCAGAGTATAGGAATAGGGGGAACATACCTCAATAGCATAAAAGCCATCTATGAAAAGCCCACAGAGAATATATTTCTCAATGGGGAAAAATTGAGAGCTTTTCCCTTAAGGTCAGGAACATGACAGGGATGCCCACTCTCACCACTATTGTTCAACATAGTACTAGAAGTCCTAGACTCTTATTAATGTGTTCTATCACATTGATTGATTTGCGAATGTTGAACTACACTTGCATCCCGGGGATAAATCCCACTTGGTCATGGTGGATGATCCTTTTAATGTATTGCTGGATCCTGTTAGCTAAGATTTTGTTGAGAATTTTGGAACCATATTCATCAGGGATATTGGTAATCCTTTTTGATGGGGTCTTTGCTTGGTTTGGGGATTAAGGTAATGCTGGCCTCATAGAATGAGACTGGATCTTTCCTTCTGTTTCTATTTTTTGAAACAGCTTCAGGAGAACAGGTATTATTTCTTCTTTGAATGTTTGGTAGAATTCCCCAGGGAATCCATCCGGCCCTGGACTCTTGTTGTTTGGAGGGTTTTGATCACTGCTTCAATCTCGTTACTGGTTATTGGCCTATTCAGGTTATCAATTTCTTCCTGTTTCAGTCTTGGAAGTTTATAGCTTTCCAGGAAGGCATCCATTTCTTCCAGGTTGCTTAATTTATTGGCATATAGTTATTGATAATAATTTCTAACAATCGTTTCTATTTCCTTGGTATTAGTCGTGATCTCTCCCCTTTCATTCATAATTTTATTACTTTGGATCCTTTCTCTTTTCTTTTTGATAAGTCTGGCCAGTGGTTTATCAATCTTATTAATTCTTTCAAAGAACCAGCTTCTAGTTTCATTGATCTGTGTTTCTGGTTTCTAATTCATTGATCTGTGCTCTAATCTTAATTATTTCCCTTCTAATGCATGGCTTAGGCATCATTTGTTGCTTTTTCTCTCGTTCTTTAAGGTGTAAAGTTAGTTGGTGAATTCAGGATTTTTCTATTTTTTTGAGTGAAGCTTGGATGGCTGTGTTTTTCCCCCCTTAGGACTGCTTTGCAGTATCCCATAGGTTATGGACCAATGTGTTTTCATTCTCATTAGTTTCCATGAATTGTTTAAGTTCTTCTTTGATTTCCTGGTTGACCCAAACATTCTTAAGCAGAGTGGTCTTTAGCTTCCAAGTGTTTGAATTTCTTCCAAATTTTTTTCTTGTGATTGTGTTCCAGTTTTAAAGTATTATGGTCTGAGAATGAGACTGGATTTGTGACCCAGTATGTGGTCTATTCTGGAGAAAGTTCCATGTGCACTTGAGAAAAATGAGTATGCTGTTGTTTTAGGGTAGAATGTTCTATATATATCTATGAGGTCCATCTGGTCCAGTGTGTCTTTAAAGCTCTTGTTTCTTTGTTGGTTTTCTGCTTAGATGATCAGTCTGTTGCTGAGAGTGGAGTGTTGAGGTCTACAATTAATGCATTATTATAATATGACTCTTTATTTTGGTTAACAGTTGGTTTATGTCGATGGCTGCTCCCATGTTGGGGGCATAGGTATTTACAATTGTTAAATCTTCTTGTTGGAGAGAGGAAGCATATGATCCTCTTAACTGATGCATAAAAAACATTTGACAAAATACAGCATCCTTTCCTGATTAAAACTCTTCAGAGTATAGGGATAGAGGGAACACATTCCTCAAGTTCATAAAATCCATCTATGAAAAACCCACACTGAATATCATCCTCAGTGGGGAAAAGATGAGAGCCTTTCTCTTAAGATCAGAAACACATCAAGGATGCCCATTCTCCCTACTATTGTTCAATATAGTATTAGAAGTCCTAGTAACAGCAATCAGACAACAAAAAGAAATAAAAGTATTCAAATTGGCAAAGAAGTCAAACTCCCTCTTCACAGATGGCATGATACTTTATGTGGTAAATCCAAAAGACTCTATCCCCAAATTACTAGAACTCATACAGCAACTCAGTAATGTGGCAGGATACAAAATCAATGCATAGAAATCAATTGTTTTCTTATACACTAACAATGCAACTGTAGAAAGAGAAATTAGAGAAACGATTCCATTTACAATAGCACCAAAAACCATAAAATACCTCAGAATAAACCTAACCAAAGAGGTAAAGGATCTGTACTCTAGGAACTACAGAACACTCATGAAAGATACTGAAGAAGACACAAAAAGATGGAAAAACTTTCCAGGCTCATGGATCGGAAAAATAAATATTGTTAAAATGTCTATGCTACCCAGAGCAATCTATACCTTCAACACCAATCTGATAAAAATTCCAATGACATTTTTCAAAGTGCTAGAACACAGAATCCTAAAATGTGTATGGAATCAGAAAAGACCCTGAATTGCCAAGGAAATGTTGAAAAAGGAAAACAAAGCTGGGTGCATCACGTTACCTGAATTCAAGCTATATGACAAAGCAGTGATCACTAAGACAGCATGGTACTGGCACAAAAACAGACATATAGACCAATGGAACAGAACAGAGAGCCCAGATGTGGACCCTCTACTCTATGGTCTACTAATCTTCGACAAAGCAGGAAAAATATGCAATGGAAAAGACAGTCTCTTCAATAAATGGTGCTGGGAAAATTGGACAGCCACCTGCAGAAGAATGAAACGCGACCATTCTCTAACACCATACACAAAGATAACTCAAAATGGATGAAAGACCTCAATGTGAGACAGGAATCCATCAAAATCCTAGAAGAGAACATAGGCAGTAACCTCTTCAACATCAGCCACAGCAACTTCTTTCAAGATACATCTCCAAAGGCTAGTGAAACAAAAGCAAAAATGAACTTCTGGGGGCACCTGGGTGGCTCAGTTGGTTGGGCGACTGCCTTCGGCTCAGGTCATGATCCTGGAGCCCTGGGATCGAGTCCCACATCGGGCTCCCGGCTTGGCGGGGAGCCTGCTTCTCCCTCTGACCCCATCCCCTCTCATGCTGTTTCTCTCTCTCTCTCTCTCAAATAAATAAATAAATAAAATCTTTAAAAAAAAATGAACTTCTGGGACTTCATCAAGATAAAAAGCTTCTGCACAGCAAAGGAAACAGTCAACAAAACAAAGAGACAACCCACAGAATGGGAGAAGATATTTGCAAATGATGTTACAGACAAAGCGCTGATTTCCAAGATTTATAAAGAACTTCTCAAGCTCAACACTGAAAAAACAAATCATCAAGTCAAAAAATGGGCAGAAGACATGAACAGACACTTCTCCAAAGAAGACATACAGTTGGTTAATAGACACATGAAAAAATGTTCATCATCATTAGTCACTAAGGAAATTCAAATCAAAACCACATTGAGATACCACCTTACACCAGTTAGAATGTCAAAAATTGACAAGTCAAGAAACAACAAATGTTGGCAAGGATGTGGAGAAAGGGGAACCCTCTACACTGTTGGTGGGAATGCAAACTGGTATAGCCACTCTGGAAAACACTATGGAGTTTCCTCAAGAAGGTAAAATTAGAGGTACCCTATGACCCAGCAATTGCACTACTGGGTATTTACCCCAAAGATACAGATGTAGTGGAAAGAAAGGGCACATGCACCCCAATGTTCATAACAGCAATGTCCACAACAGCCAAACTGTGGAAGGAGCTGAGATGCCCTTCAACAGATGAATGGATAAAGAATATATGTTTCGGGCGCCTGGGTGGCTCAGTTGGTTAAGTGACTTGCCTTTGGCTCAGGTCATGATCCTGGAGTCCCGGGATCGAGTCCTGCATCGGGCTCCCTGCTCAGTGGGAAGCCTGCTTCTCCCTCTGACCCTCCCCCCTCTCATGTGCTCTCTCTCTCTCTCATTCTCTCTGTCTCAAATAAATAAATAAAATCTTTAAAAAAAAAAAAGAATATATGTTCCATATATACAATGGAATATTACTCAGCCATCAGAAAGAATGAATACCTACCGTTCGTATCAACATGGATGGAACTGGAGAGGATTGTGCTAAGTGAAATAAGTCAAGTAGAGAAAGACAATTATCATTTGGTTTCACTCATATGTGGAACATAAAGAATAGCATGGAGGACCATAGGGGAAGGGAGGGAAACCTGAATGGGAAGAATTCATAGAGGGAGAAACCATGAGAGACTCTGGACTCCGGGAAGCAAACTGAGGGTTACAGAAGGGAAGGGGGTGGGGGTGGAGGGATGGAGTAACTGGGTGGTGGGTATTAAGGAGGGCATGTATGGTGATGAGCATGGGGTGTTATAGGCAACTAATGAATCATTAAACTCTACATCAAAATCTAATGATTACTATGTATTGGCTAATTGACCATAATTAAGAAAAAGAAATAGCAGTCATTATTCTTGTTTGAGAGCAGAATTCTAATGTCAGTTTTTGTTTTTGTTTTTGTTTTTGTTTAATTCCAAGGCTAGTACTTTATGCATACAAGAACATAATGGTCAAAGAAGAGACTATCTCCAAGAGGAAAAGTATTGAAGTAATCATCAAACTCAGGTCAAGTTGCTCCTCTATCAGCAGTGAAGTTAGGTAAGAACAAATTATCTTTCAATTTACCATGCAAGGATAGCAGCAAAACAAAACAAAACAAAAAGTCAAAAGTCAGCCACTAGATGGTGCCATTACCCCTCTCTGTATGTGTGGTAATGCCCTCAGGATGTTGGCCCACCTTGCCTAAAGAAAGAGGTCCACAGGAGAAGTTTTTTAATTTTGAGGACATAAATCTGGTTCTGCTTCTGCTTCCCATGAAATTCAGGAGATCATGAAGACAATTTTCCTTTAAACAAATAGGAATCTGATCTTTATGGATGTAGATAACTTGATATGTTACCTTTGAAACTGCCTTTGAAAGTTTTTTTTTTTTTTAACTTACTAGCAAATATATAAAAATGAATAAATGAAACCCAGGAGAGAAAACAATAGCTCATGTTGTCTTTCTTGGTATAGCTTTAATTTCCTTTTTGAGGCAGAAAGGATCAGTCTGTGAATAATCAGCTTTGCCCAGTTCTATCAGGAGAGTCAGAAAGTTTGAACTTTGACATAGGATATCATAACCCTAATCTCATCCCCTAACCACCACCACCATCCAGCTACCTTACTGGACATGGGAATAAAACAGTGGACAATACAGAGACTTCTGTTCACACTGAGAACTTAATAACAATTGAAACAAATGAAGAAATGAATGAATGAATGAAATCTCTGTCTAAATACCTCCAACAGTAACAAGGTGATCATCATCTTTCCCAACTTCCCCTCCTGCCATGGTCTTGAGCTGTCCCGCATATATGGATCAATAGTGATCATGTTGAAGATCAAAAATAGATGATGTTTAGATTTGTCCTTTTCCATCCAGTGGTTACAGAGCCAGCCTTACACTTATATGATGCTTCATTGATACCTGATGAGTTGAGTACGTAGAAGCTCGCTCTAATTAGGAGTAATAGATGAAACTGAGTCATGGAAAAGAGAGTATGGAACAATTTAAGAGAGGGATTAATGATAAAATCAACTCGTGTGTGTAATCATCTCCCATTAGGAGCAGTGACTGTCCCCACCTTAATTAACTTAGAAGAAGAAAGGCCTTGAGGTCTTCCAGGGTCAGGGGAAGCACAGCAAAGATACCCGAATGGGTTTTCCACATCTAGGTTGATTGACTGTTGAGAAAAGAAAGAACAGCTTGTACTATTCTGGGTAGTACGAGCACTGTAATCTGTGACAGCTATAGGTCATGTATCTATTTTTCTGTCTGACAAGGACAAAGAGCAGCTGGTGACTGGTAGAAACCCAGACTGGCTTGTTCAGGTTGTGAACTATGGAGATAGAGCCTCGGCCTTCAGTCTAAGCTAGAAAGGAGATAGAGTATGTGCTTAATGCTTGCATGTCTGCACAAATTTAACTGGAGCTAACAGATTTCTGGCTGCAGGTGGGAAAATGAAGCTTAATGATTCTAAGAACTCTGTCCTTAATTTCCCGAGTACGAAAAGAAAGTAGACTTTACACCTTTTTCTTTTCTCTCTCCATTCCCACTGTGGCCACCTTCAGTTCAATTAAATCTAACAAATATCAATGGAGCTCTTATTTAATACCTGACACTGTGCTAGGCACTGAGAAAGTGAGGTGAACATGGCATGCTAATTGTGCCTCCAGGATTAGTTTAATACTGAAAGCAAACATATGCAACAACGTGCATGGAACTAGAGTGTATTATGCTAAGTGAAATAAATCAGAGAAAGACAAATATCATATGATATTTGGAAGACAAAAACAGAGAGGGAGGCAAACTGTAAGACTTTTAAATGTAGAGAACAAACTGAGGGTTGCTGGATGGAAAGTGGGTGGGGTGATGGGCTAAATGGGTGATGGTCATTAAGGAGGGCATTTTGGAAGGAGCACTGGGTGTTATATTTAAGTGATGAGCCACTAAATTCTACTCCTGAAACCAATACTACACTATATGTTAACTAACTTGAATTTAAATTAAAAATAAATAAATAAAATAAAGGTAATCTTTAAAAGCAAACAAACAAAAATACCAAGGGCAGACAAGTAATCAACTAGAATGGTAGTGGTGACAATAGTTCTATGCACAAAAACTACAAGATGCAGTACAGATAAAGGGGGATTTACTCTAAGGCTATAGAATAAGGAGAATTATAGAACACTTCTTAGTGGAAATGAGAACACCATACTAAAGAATGCAGTGGGTCTCCAGCACATGTAAGTCAACTAGGAAAAAGCTAATAGGTAGAAGGACAGTCTCATCTACAAAGGTAAAAGCTAATAGGTAGAAGGACAGTCTCATCTACAAAGGTATGGATTCTTTCCAGCATGCCCCCAATCCACTTCCACCCCATGCCAAGGGATAAGCCTCCTTAGCTCTGACTGTCAGCCATTCTACTAATGTTGCCTCTTTGCCCAATTTCGTTTCATTTCATTATTTTTTTTCTACAAAACTGTCTGTGATCTTCCTTTTATTTCATTTTGGACACACACAAAAAAGATCCTGGAAAATGTACTTAGCTAGAGTGTTTTGTCTCCTGTAGGCCAAAAGTACCAATGTTTCCCTTAGGCATTGTCAAAGAGCCATGTAGTTATGCCACAGGTTAATGCATGTAATTAAATTATAAATTTAGGTAGTCCAAAACACAGGATTTCCTGCCTACTTTTAGTTTTCTTTACATGCTCACTAACTCTGTCCTCATCTTCCCCTAGTCCCTTCTTCTTCTTCTTGTTTTTTTAAGATTTTATTTATTTATTTGAGAGAGAGGATGAGCAGGCAGAGGGGGAGGGAGAAGCAGACTCCCTACCGAGCAGGGAGCCCGATGCAGGGCTCGATCCCAGGACCCTGAGATCATGACCTGAGCCGAAGGCAGATGCTTAACTGACTGAGCCAAACAGGTGCCCCCCACCTAGTCCCTTCTTAATGACACCTTCCACTAACCCTCATTTCACCGGCCCTTTCCTTGTTTGCCTATTATACCTCACCAAATAGGCATACTCATATAAACTGTCAAATGACAATAGTACAACAATTTTGTAATTAGTTTAATGTTCTTTATTCAAGGGAACACAATCCATGGATTGGGGCAGTACAGGGCCTCGGAAGTAGTAGAGCACATCACCCAAGGAATTTAGGCAAGATCAAGTTCTATAGAGTATTAGAAGAAGCCACTTGGAAATAGGGAATGATTGGCTAGGAGATCGGGGATTTTCTGTTAGGGTTAGCAGGTCTTATTTTCTAGGGTAAGGTGAGTTTGCTAAAGCTGAGTTGGAGACTTGAGATTGGTGTAGTTTAGCTTTCCACGACAGTGAAACATTTCCCCTGAGTTCAGGTTGACTTAGGTTTAGATTTGTGATATGGGCCAGACCACTGGGGCAGCTTTCATTCTGTGGGTCCTGATATGTAAACACTTTACCAACACCATGACCAAAAAATAAAAATAAAATAACAAAGGGGAAAGAGGAAAGCTATAATGCACTATTGCTATAGGAGTGGCCCTGTAATTCACTTTTGGGCACAGAAGGAGGATGAGTGATGTGGGGATGGAAAACAAGCCTGTGTGTCTGGAAAATCTCATATTCATGGAATAAATCCATGCCCTCAGATCCAGTGAAAAGAAGTGAGTAATAAATGCATAAATATAAAAAAATATTGAAATAAATTCTCAATGTTATATGAAGAAAAGTCATGGAGTCTTTTAAGGAAATTGCATGTAACAACTAAACATTCCACTGTGTGGCAGCAATTTCTTTTGCATTTCCAGAAAGTCCTCTGAGGCCCGTCTTCCTGAGTTAACCAAGGAGTATTTAAAAATTGAATTATGTCCAACTGTCAGACTGGGCCTCAAGAGTATAAGAAAACCAACAAGTGCTCCTATAAGGGTATTCCTCCCAAATCCTACACTCTTAGGATTTGTGGTGAGTATCGGCCAAGCACTTAAATCTTTTTCATTTGATTTAGGCTGTTTCCCTACTTGGGTTTGTCATATGCTCATCTGTGTGGAAATAAGCCCCTAACTCCAGAGAGGAATTGGCAAAGATGTTCACTCTAAAGTAAACCAGGTTACATTCAGACCACAGTACATACCAGGAAGCTTCTGAATGTATATGCATCCTGGAAGGGTTTGCTAAATGTCAGATTTTAATGTGCAATAGGTTTGAAAACAGACCACACATAAGAAGCCTTCAAACAGATGGGAAGTCTGGACTCATGGCTGTTATGATGTGTCATATAAACAGAGACAGTTTATTTAGCAAAAGCTTGGAAGTTTTAGTGTTGCCAAAGGAGGCAGTCAGGAACATAATCCATTACCCTTCAGTGTTAAATGAATTCAAACTGTGACTTGTTTTTTCTCAGCCACCATGAACTTTGTCTTCTGATGGGACCTACCTGAATTTGGGAGGGTGGGGTAAAGAAACTGAAATAATTAACTGTACACCTCACAGTCTTGATTTGGCAACTTTTAAAGTTGAAGGCAGGGCCTAAGGTTAAACATTATCGTGCTGCCAAGGAAGCACAAAGAACTTAAAATTTTCCCATTCTTTATGGCTCTGACTGCAGGAGGTGGCATCAAGAAGGGCAAAATGGATCAGCCTTATTTCAGTTGAGACTCCTTATTCAACAGGGGATGGCATCCTACATACTTTTCATTTATCTTTGAATTTTACACATGCCAGTCTCTGAGGCATTCCTTGTGGAAAGTTACACATTGACCCCATAGATTTTGTGGTAAATAACTTTGGGAAATGTTATGTACCTTATCTCCCACTTAAAAATTCATAATGCTCTTACTCATCTTATAGACTCCTAGAAGTCCTAAAGTCAAAACATTGTTTTGTATTCCTTTATATATACGTTTTTTAGTCAAGCATTTTCATTTTTTATTTTATTTTATTTTTTAATTTAATTTAATTTAATTTAATTATGTTATGTTAGTCACCATACAATACATCATTAGTTTTTGATGTAGTGATCCACGATTCATTGTTTTCATATAACACCCAGTTCTCCATGCAGTACTTGCACTCCTTAATACCCATCACCAGGCTAAACCATCTCCCCACTCCCCTCCCCTCTAAAACTCTCAGTTTGTTTCTCAGAGTCCATAGTCTTTCATGGTTCATCTCCACCTCTGATATCCCCCCCTTCAGTTTTCCCTTCCTTCTCCTAATGTCCTCCATGTTATTCCTTATGTTCCACAAATAAGTGAAACCATATGATAATTGACTTTCTCTGCTTGACTTATTTCACTTAGCATAATCTCCTCCAGTCCCATCCATGTTGATGTAAAAGTTGGGTATTCATCCATTCTGATGCCTGAGTAATATTCCATTGTATATATGGACCACATCTTCTTTATCCATTCATCTGTTGAAGGGTGTCTTGCCTCTTCCCACAGTTTGACTATTGCAGACATTGCTGCTAAGAACATTGGGGTGCATATGGCCCTTCTTTTCACTACATCTGTGTCTTTGTGGTAAATACCCAGTAGTGCAATTGCTGGGTCATCGGGTAGCTCTATTTTTAATTTTTTGAGGAACTTCCACACTGTTTTCCAAAGTGGCTGTACCAACTTGCATTCCCACCAACAGTGTAAGTGGGTTCCCCTTTCTCCACAACCTCTCCAACATGTGTTGTTTCTTGCCTTGTCAATTTTTGCCATTCTAACTGGTGTAAGGTGATAGCTCACTGTGGTTTTGATTTGAACTTCCCTGATGGCTAATGATGATGAACACTTTTTCATGTGTCTGTTAGCCAAGTGTATGTCTTCTTTGGAGAAGTGTCTGTTCATGAGTTCTGCCAATTTCTGACTGGATGATTTGTTTTTTGGGTGTTGAGTTTGAGAAGTTCTTTATAGATCTTGGAAATCAGCGCTTTGTCTGTAATGTCATTTGCAAATATCTTCTCCCATTCTGTGGGTTGTCTCTTTGTTTTGTTGACTGTTTCCTTTACTGTGCAGAAGCTTTTTATCTTGATGAAGTCCCAGAAGTTCATTTTTGCTTTTGTTTCATTAGCCTTTGGAGATATATCTTGAAAGAAGTTGCTGTGGCCAATGTTGAAGAGATTACTGTCTAGGTTCTCCTTTAGGATTTTGATGGATTCCTGTTTCACACTGAGGTCTTTCATCCATTTTGAGTTTATCTTTGTGAATGGTGTTAGAGAATGGTGGAGTTTCATTCTTCTGCAGGTGGCTGTCCAATTTTCCCAGCACCGTTTATTGAAGAGACTGTCTTTTTTCCATTGCATATTTTTTCCTGCTTTGTCGAAGATTAGTAGACCATAGAGATGAGGGTACACATCTGGGCTCTCTATTCTGTTCCATTGGTCTATATGTCTGTTTTTGGACCAGTACCATGCTGTCTTGGTGATCACTACTTTGTCATATAGCTTGAAACCAGGCAACGTGATGCTCCCAGCTTTGTTTTTTTTCTTTTCTTTTATTTTATTTTATTATGTTATGTTAGTCACCATACATTACATCATTTGTTTTTGATTTAGCGTTCCATGATTCATTGTTTGCATGTAACACCCACTGCTCCATGCAATACGTGCCCTCCTTAATACCCATGATTGGGCTAACATATCCCCCCCACCCCCCTCTCTCTAAAACCCTCAGTTTGTTTCTCAGAGTCCACAGTCTCTCATGGTTCATCTCCCCCTCCAATTTCCCCCCCTTCATTTTTCCCTTCCTACTATCTTTTTTTTTTTAACATATAATGTATAATTTTTTTCAGAGGTGCAGGTCTGTGATTCATCAGTCTTACATAATTCACAGCACTCAACATAGCACATAGCCTCCCCAAAGTCCATCACCCAGCAACCCCATCCATCCCAACCCCCACCACTCCAGAAACCCTCAGTTTGATTCCTGAGAGTAATAGTCTCTTATGGTTTATCTCCCTCTCTTCATCTTGTTTCATTTTTTCTTCCCTTCCCCTATGTTTGTCTGTCTTGTTTCTCAAACTCCTCATATCAGTGAGATCATATGATACTTGATTTCTCTGATTGACTTATTTCGCTTAGCATAATACCCTCTAGTTCCATCCACGTTGTTGCAAATGGAAAGACTCTATTTTTTTGATGGCTGCATAATATTCCATTGTATATATATTTGTCGAAGATTAGTTGACCATAGAGTTGAGGGTCCTTTTCTGGGCTCTCTATTCTGTTCCATTGATCTATTGTGCCAGTACCATACTGTCTTGATGATGACAACTTTGTAATAGAGCTTGAAGTCTGGAATTGTGATGCCACCAGCTTTGCTTTTCTTTTTCAACATTCCTCTGGCTATTCAGGGTCTTTCTGGTTCCATACAAATTTTAGGATTATTTGTTCCATTTCTTTGAAAAAAGTTGATGGTATTTTGATAGGGATTGCCTTAAATGTGTAGATTGCTCTAGGTAGCAGAGACATTTTCACAATATTTGTTCTTCTAATCCATGAGCATGAAACATTTTCCCATTTCTTTGTGTCTTCCTCAATTTCTTTCATGAGTTTTCTATACTTTTCTGAGTACAGATTCTTTGCCTCTTTGGTTAGATTTATTCGAGGTATCTTATGGTTTGGGGTGCAAATGTAAATGGGATCAACTCCTTAATTTCTCTTTCTTCTGTCTTGTTGTTGGTGTATAGAAATGCAGCTGATTTCTATGCATTGATTTTATATTCTGCCACTTTACTGAATTCCTGTATTGGCTCTAATAGTTTTGGGGTGGAGTCTTTTGGGTTTTCTACATAAAGGATCATATCATCTGCAAAGAGTGAGAGTTTGACTTCTTCTTTGCCAATTCAGATGCCTTTTATTTTTTTCATTGTCTGCTTGTTGTGGCTAGGACTTCTAGTACTATGTTGAATAGCAGTGGTGATAGTGGACATCCCTGCCATGTTCTTGACCTTATTTTTTCCCCCATGGAGAAATATTTGCTGTGGGTTTTTCATAGATAGCTTTTATGGTATTGAGGTATGTACCCTCTATCCTACACTCTGAAGAGTTTTAATCAAGAAAGGATGTTGTACTTTGTCAAATGCTTTTTCTGCATCTCCTGAGAGGACCATATGGTTCTTATTCTTTCTTTTATTAATGTATCATATCACATTGATTTGCGGGTGTTGAACCAATTTGCAGCCCAGGGATAAACCCCACTTGGTCATGGTGAATAATCCTTTAAATGTACTGTTGGGTCCTAGTGGCAAGTATTTGGTGAGCATTTTTACATCCATGTTCATCAAGGATATTGGTCTGTAATTCTCCTTTTTGATGGGGTCTTTGTCTGGTTTTGGGATCAAAGTAATGCTGGCCTCATAAAACGAGTTTGGAAGTTTTCCTTCAATTTCTATTTTTTGGAACAGTTTCAGAAGAATAGGTATTAATTCTTCTTGAAGTGTTTAGTAGAATTCCCCTGGGAAGCCATCTGGCCCTGGGCTTTTGTTTGTTGGGAGATTTTTGATGACTGTTTCAATTTTCTTACTGGTTATGAGTCTGTTCTGGTTTTCTATTTCTTCCTAGCTCAGTTTGGTAATTGATACATCTCTAGGAATGCATCCATTTCTTCCAGATTATCTAATTTGCTGGCATATAGTTGCCCATAATATATTCTTATAATTGTTTGTATTTCTTTGGTGTTAGTTGTGATCTCTCCTCTTTCATTCATGATTTTATTTATGTGGGTCCTTTCTCTTTTCTTTTTGATAAGTCTGGCCAGGGGTTTATCAATCTTATAAATTCTTTCAAAGAACCAGCTCCTAGTTTTGTTGATTTGTTCTACTGTTCTTTTGGTTTCTATTTCATTGATTTCTGCTCTGACCTTTATTATTTCTCTTCCCCTGCTGGATTTAGGCTTTATTTACTGTTGTTTCTCCAGGTGTAGGGTTAAGTTGTGTATATGAGACTTTCCTTGTTTCTTGAGAAAGTCTTGTATTGCTATATATTTTCCTCTTAGGACTGCCTTTGCTGCATCCCAAAGATTTTGAACAGTTGTGTTTTCATTTTCATTTGTTTCCATGAATTTTTAAAATTCTTCTTTAATATCCTGGTTGACCTATTCATTCTGTAGTAGGATGCTCTTAGCTTCCATGTATTTGAGTTCTTTCCGACTTTCCTCTTGTGATTGACTTCTAGTTTCAAAGCACTGTGGTCCAAAAATATGCAGGGAATGATCCCAATCTTTTGGTACCAGTTGAGACCTGATTTGTGACCTAGGATGTGATTTATTCTGGAGAATGTTCCGTGGACACTAGAGAAGAATGTGTATTCTGTTGCTTTGGGATGGAATGTTCTGAATATATCTGTGAAGTCCATTTGGTCCAGTGTGTCATTTAAAGTCTTTATTTTCTTGTTGATCTTTTGCTTAGATGATCTGTCCATTTCAGTGAGGGGGGGTTTTAAAGTCCCTTACTATTATTATTGTTGTCTAAGTGTTTCTTTGCTTTTGTTATTATGGCTTATATAATTGGTTGCTCCCATGTTAGGGACATAGATATTTATAATTTTTAGATCATCTTGTTGGATAGACCCTTTAAGTAGGACATAGTGTCCTTCCTCATCTCTTGTTATAGTCTTTGGTTTATCTGATATAAGGATTGCCACCCAGCTTTCTTCTGATGTCCATTAGCATGGTAAATAGTTTTCCACCCCCTCACTTTCAATGTGGGGGTGTCTTTGGGTCTAAAATGAGTCTCTTGCAGACAGCATATCGATGGGTCTTGTTTTTTTTATCCAATATGATACCCTATGTCTTCTGATTGGGGCATTTAGCCCATTTACATTCAGGGTAACTATTGAAAGATAGGAATTTAGTGCCATTGTATTGCCCGTAACGTGACTGTTACTGTATATTGTCTGTGTTCCTTTCTGGTCTATGTTACTTTTAGGTTCTCTCTTTGCTTAGAGGACCCCTTTCAATATTTCTTCTAGGGCTAGTTTCATGTTTGAAAATTCTTTTAATTTTTTTTTGTCCTGGAAGCTTTTTATCTTTCCTTCTATTTTCAATGACAGTCTAGCTGGATATAGTATTCTTGGCTGCATATTTTTCTCATTTAGTGCTCTGAATATATCCTGCCAGTCCTTTCTGGCCTGCCAGGTCTCTGTGAATAGGTCTGCTGCCACTCTAATTACAGACTTCTTGTCAATTACAGACCTCTTGTCCTGAGCTGCTTTCAAGATTTTCTCTTTGTCTCTGAGACTCGTAAGTTTTACTATTAGATGTCAGGGTGTTGACCTATTTTTATTGATTTTGAGTGGGGTTCCTGTGCCTCCTGGATTTTGATGCCTGTTTCCTTCCCCAAATTAGGGAAGTTTTCTGCTATAATTTGCTCCAATATACCTTCTGCCCCTCTCTCTCTTTCTTCTTCTGGGAGCCCAAATATTCTAATATTGTTTCATCTTATGGTACCACTTATCTCTCGAATTCTGCCCTCATGATCCCATAGTTATTTATCTCTTTTCCTCAGCGTCTTTATTCTCCACCAATGGGTCTTCTATATCACTGATTCTCTCTTCTGCCTCATTTATCCTAGCAGTTAGAGCCTCCATTTTTCATTGCCCCTCATTAATAACCTTTTTTTTATTTTGACTTGGTTAGATTTTAGTTCTTTTATTTCTCCAGAAAGGGTTTCTCTAGTATCTTCCATGCTTTTTTCAAGTCCAGCGAGGATCTTCATACGTCATTCTGAACTCTAGTTCCGACATATTACTAATGTCCACATTGATTAGGTCCCTGACAGTCAGTACTGACTCGTTTTTTTTTTTTTTGAGGTGAGTTTTTCTGTCTTCTCATTTTGTCCAGAGGAGAATAGATGAATGAGAGAAAAAAATGCTAACAGGGTAACAACGACCCCAGAAAAATATACACTAAACAAATCAGAAGAGACCCAAAACCAGGGGCAAAAGAGAGGGAAAGAAAGAAAGAAAAAGAATACAATCAAATATGATCAGGCCTGTGAATAGATCAGGGCCACATACTAACTAGATTTGGGGCATATTTTGGCCTGTTAGAAGAAAGTGCCTCCCAAAATTTTAAAGAAAGAAAAACTTGCATATGTACAAAAATAAGGGTATATTCAATGAAAGGATAGAATAGGACTGTAAAGATGAAAATTATAAAAGATTTTATAAAAGGAATTGATAAGATAAGAAGTTGGTTAAAAAAAAAAAGAAGACAAATTTAAAAAAATGGAGAGAATGTAATCAGGCAGGAGACTAGAATAAAGCCATACACTAGAGATTTAGGGTATATTTTTGTCTGTTAGAAGAAACTCTATCCCAAAATTTTAAAGAGACTACAACTTATATATATACAAAAATAAGGTTCACTACAATGAATGGATAGAATATGACTCCAAAAATGAAAAATAAAAAGATTTTTTTTAAAGGGATTGATAAGATAAGATGTTGGTTGAAAAGGAGAAAAAGGAAATTTTTTAAAGAAATAGAAAAAAAAAAAGAAAATTAAAAAAATTAACTTTGAAAGACTAAAGAATCATGGGGGAAAAAGCCATGAATTCTATGTGCTGTATTCCCCCAGTGCTGGAGTTCTGCAGTTGTCATTGATCGGTAAATTTGGTCTTGGCTGGCTGTTCTTGCTGATCTTCTGGTTGAGGGGCTTGTTGCCATGATTCTCAAATGTCTTTCCCAGAGGCGGAATTGCCCCACCTTGCCAGGGCCTGGGCTAAGTAATCTGCTCAGGGTTGCTCTCCGTAGCTTTTGTTCCCTGGAAGATTTCTATATAGTTTGGAGAATGTGAATGTAAATTGTGGCCTCCCAATCTCTGACCCAGAGGTGCCGAGAACTCAGGGACTCCAAACCCAGTAGATTCCTGTGGTGCACACCTAGGCCACTCCTCCTGGGGAAGGAAGGGTAGTTTCCCTGGATCTGCTGCTTGTTGGATCAATGCTGGAAGATTAGTGGCTCAACTGTGCCACGGATCACATTTTATGGCAACCTCAAGCTGAGAGCCCACTCCTCAGCTCCATTTTTGCAGCTGGCTTCCCTGCTCTGATACCTGGGAGCTCTGCCACATTCAGGCACCCCTGGTCTTTCTGTGACCCCAAGAGTCCTGAGACCACACTGTCCCAGTGAGAGTTCCATCCCCCCCCCCACTTAGCCACTGGAGCAATGTCCCTCGTCAAAGCAGACTTCTAAAAGTTCCAATTTTTGTGCTCCACTGCTCTATCACTTACCGGTAGTGACTGAGAGAGGCTACCTCCCCCCAGCCACGGTCTATCTTCCCAAATATTGCCTTGGATTCACTTCTCCGCATGTCCTACCTTCCAGAAAGTGGTCACTTTTCTGTTCATAGAGTCATTGCTATTCTTTTCTCTGATCTCCTGTTGAGTTTGAAGGTGTTCAGGATGGTTTGATAGCTATCTAGTGAATCCCTGGAACTAGATGAAATTTAGGTCTCCTACTCCTCCGCCATCTTGTGCCTCCTCTTGTTTTTCTTTTTCAACAGTTCCTTGGCAATTCAGGGTCTTTTCTGATTCCATACAAATTTTAGGATTGTTGGTGCCAGCACTTTGAAAAATGCCACTGGAATTTTGATCGTATGGTGTTGAAGTCTGCTCTGGGTAGCATAGACATTTTACAAATGTTTATTCCTCTGATCCATGAGCATGGGATGTTTTCCCATCTTTTTGTGTCTTCTTCAATTTCTTTCATGAGTGTTCTGTAGTTCCTAGAGTATAGATGCTTTACTTCTTTGGTTAGGTTTATTCCAAGGCATCTTATGGTTTTTGATGCTATTGTAAATGGAATAGTTTCTCTAATTTCTCTTTCTACAGTTGCATTGTTAGTGTATAAGAAAACAATTGATTTCTGTGCATTGATTTTGTATCCTGCCACATTACTGAGTTGCTGTATGAGTTCTAGTAATTTGGGGATGGAGTCTTTTGGGTTTTCCACATAAAGTATCATGTCATCTGCAAAGAGAGAGAGTTTGACTTCTTCTTTGCCAATTTGAATACCTTTTATTTCTCTGATTGCTCTTGCTAGGACTTCTAATACTATATTGAACAATAGTGGGGAGAGTGGGCATCCTTGTCGTGTTCCTTATCTTAAGGGAAAGGCTCTCAGCTTTTCCCCATTGAGGATGATATTCACTATGGGTTTGTCATAGATGGATTTTATGAACTTGAGGAATGTTCCCTCTAACCCTATAATCTGAAGAGTTTTAATCAGGAAAGGATGCTGTATTTTATCAAATGTTTTTCTGCATCAATTGAGAGAACCATATGGTTCTTCTCTTTGCTCTTATTAATGTGTTCTATCACATTGATTTGTGAATGTTGAGCCACCCTTGCTCCCTGGGGATAAACCCACTTGGTCATGGTGGATGATCCTTTTAATGTATTGTTGGATCCTATTACCTAGGATTTTGTTGAGAATTTTTGAATCCATATTCATCAGGGATATCTGTCTGAAATTCTTTTTGATGAGGTCTTTGCCTGGTTTGGGGATCAAGGTAATGCTGGCTTCAAAGAATGACTCTGGAAGCTTTCTTTCTGTTTCTATTTTTTGAAACAGCTTCAGAAAAATAGGTATTATTTCTTCTTTAAATATTTGGTAGAATTCCCCAGGGATTCCAGCAGGCCCTGCACTCTTTTTTGGGGGGATGTTTTTGATCACTGCTTCAATCTCATTACTGGTTATTGGCCTATTCAAGTTGTGAATTTCTTCCTGTTTCAGTCTTGGCAGTTTATAACTTTCCAGAAAGGTATCCATTTCTTCCAGGTTGCTTAATTTATTGGTATATAGTTGTTGATAACAATTTCTAATAATTGTTTCTATTTCCTTGGTATTAGTCGTGTTCTGTCCCCTTTCATTCATAATTTTACTCTTCTCTTTGGATAAGTCTGGCCAGTGGTTTATCAATCTTATTAATTCTTTCAAAGAACCAGCTTCTAGTTTCATTGATCTGATCTACTGTGTTTCTGGTTTCTAATTCATTGATCTCTGCTGTAATCTTAAATTTTTTCTCTTCTAATGCATGGCTTAGGCATCATTTGTTGCTTTTTTCTCTAGTTCTTTAAGTTGTAAATTTAATTGGTGAATTCAGGATTTTTCTATTTTTTTGAGCGAGGCTTGGATGGCTATGTATTTTCCCCTTAGGATGGCTTTTGCAGTATCCCATAGGTTTTGGGTGAATGTGTTTTTGTTCTCATTGTTTTCCATGATTTGTTTAAGTTCTTCTTTGATTTCCTGGTTAACCCAAACATTCTTGAGCAGAGTGGTCTTTAAGTTCCAAGTGTTTGAATTTCTTCCAAATTTTTTCTTGTGATTGAGTTCCAGTTTATAGCATTCTGGTCTGAGAATATGCAGGGAATAATCTCAATCTTTTGATATCGTTTGAGACTTGATTTGTGACCCAGTATGTGGTCTATTCTGGAGAAAGTTCTGTGTGCACTCGAGAAGAATGCATTTGTTTCTTTGCTGATTTTCTTCTTAGATGATCAGTCTATTGCTGAGAGTGGAGTGTTGAGGCCTCCTACAATTAACGTATTGTTATCAGTATGCCTCTTTATTTTGGTTAACATTTGGCTTATCTAGATTGCTGCTCCCATGTTGGGGGCACAGGTATTTACAATTGTTAGATCTTCTTGTTGATAGACCCTTTACTAATGATATACTATCCTTCTTTGTCTCTAACTACAGTCTTTAGCTTATAATCTAATTTGTCTGATATGACAATTTGTACCCCAGCTTTCCTTTGAGGTTCGTTGGCATGAAATATGTTTTTCCATCCTTTCACTTTCAGTCTGGATGTATCTCTAGTTTCAAAACGAGTCTCTTGTAGACAGCACATGGATGGGTCCTGTCTTTTTAACCAATTTGCAACCTTCTGTCATTTTATGGGAGCATTTAGGCTGTTCACCTTTAGAGTGATTATTGAAAGATATGAATTTATTGTCATCATGTTTCCAGTGAAGTCTTTTTTCCTATAGATTGTCTTTGTAAATTTCTCTTCTATGTCACTCTTGGGGTCTTTCTCCTTTTATAGAACCCCCCCTTAATATTTCTTGTCAGGCTAGCTTAGTAATCACATATTCTTTCAGTTTCTGCCAATCTTGGAAGCTCTGCATCTCTCCATCCATTCTAAATGACAGCCTTGCCAGATAAAGTATTCATGGTTGCATGTTCTTCTCATTTAGTACCCTGAATATGTCTTGACAGCCCTTTGTGGCTTGGCAGGTCTCTGTGGATAGGTCTGACGTTATTCTGATGTTCCTCCCTCTGTATGTAAGGCATCTCTTCCCCCTAACTGCCCTGAAGATGGTTTCCTTGGTTCTAAGATTTGCGAGTTTTACTATTACATGCCAGGGTGTTGGCCTGTTTTCCTTGATCTTGGGAGGGGTCCTCTCTGCCTCTAGGACACAAATGTTTGTTTCATTCCCCTGATTAGGAAAGTTCTCAGCTATGATTTGCTCAAATATATCTTCTAGTCCTCTCTCTCTCTCCATCCCCTCAGGGATCCCAATAATTCTGACATTGGAACATTTCATGGTGTCACTTATTTCTCTGATTCTGTTTTCATGGATTTTGAGTTGTTTCTCCCTTGCCTCCTCTTTTTCCTTCTTTTCTATCAATTGGTCTTCTAGATCACTAATTCCTTTGTCTGCCTCTCTTACCCTAGCTGTTAGATTATCTAGATTAGATTGGATCTCATTGATAGCATTTTTAAGTTCTGCCAGTTCAGCTTTCATTTCTGCCCTTAGAGACTCTATGTTGCCATTAATCGATTTCTCCATTCTAGCTATTGTCTTCACAACTGCTACCCTGAATTCCATTTCCAACATTTTGGTTATATCTGTATCCATTTGTAAATCTGGCAGAAGTCACAGTCTCTGAGTCTTTCCTATTGGGGGGGTTCCTCCTCCTACTCATTCTGTTGAGGGGTGATTGAGGGAATGTATAGAGTCCAAATTGTTGATCACAACCCAAGCAAGATGCACCTGTTTTGTAGACCTTAGGGTTATCAGCCTCTTGTTTTCCCAGCCTGTCTTCTGGGGGAGGGGCCTGCTGCACTGTTATTCAGGCAACCCTATTTGGGCAGAGTTGCCCTGCCCCCTGTATGGGGGATGGGCTCAGTGAAAACCGGTTTTGGGCGGCTTTTTCCCTTTGGCAAATTTCCCTGGTGACTTGCTGCATCTCTTCTGAGAGTTAGAGCAGAAAAGATTGTTTCCAACCCCCTGCTTCTGAGCAGAGAGATCACAATCTGTTCTTCAGTGAGCTCTCCAGGCCACACTATCTCCATTTCTGTCTGTGCAGCGTCCTGGGTTGTGCAACCCTCAGCAGGTTGTGTGCCCCTCCTTGCCTCCAGGTTGGGGCTCGGGGGCACGTTTCTGCCCTTTGTGCTTCTAAAACCATCAGCCACCCCCAGTTGGCATGCATAGTCCGACTGCTCCAGGTTTCAATCTGGGGGGCTGTCCTAAACTCCTTTCCCCGCTGCTACTGTTTTGTGAGTCTGTGCCCTGTCCCCAGCACTGGAGGCTATCACTCACCATGCATCCCCATGTCTCCCTCCCCCTTCCATTTATCTTCAGATATGTGCCCACGAAATCATGGCTCCCCACTTCATACTTCGAAACCAACCACCTGCGATATTCTGTTTGTAGAGATCCAGATATATCTTCTTACATCTCAGGCTGATTTCATGGGTGTTCAGGGTGGTCTGGTAGATATCTAGCTCAATTTTGGGGACCAGTTGGAATAGGGTCCCCTTCTCCTCCATCATCTTTTCCTCCCCCTTTATTTTATTTTTTTAATATTTTATTTATTTATTTGAGAGAGAATGAGCATGGAGGAGAGGTAAAGGGAGAAGGAGAAGCAGACTCCTCACTGAGCAGAGAACCCAATGTAGGACTCGATCCCAGTACCCTAGGATCATGACCTGAGCTGAAGGCAGACACTTAACTGACTGAGCCACCTAGGCGCCCAGTCCAGCATTTTTAAAATTTATTTAACCATTGTTAAAAGATAAACTGAGACCTAAAAACACCAAAAAACTCTACAAGTAATAAATGAATTCAATAACATGGCAGAAATTAAGACCCAGAAATCAGCTGTGTTTCTATACACTAATAATGAAGTAGCAGAAAGAGAAATTAAGAAATCTACAAATTCAATGCAATCTGTATCTAAATACAAATAACATTTTTCATAGAACTACAATAAATAATGCTAAAATTTGTATGAAACCCCAAAAGACCCTGAATAACCAAACCAATCTTGAGAAAGAACAAAGCTGGAGGTGTCACAATCTCAGATTTCAAGATATACTACAAAGTTGTAGTGATCAAAACAGTATGGTACTGGCACAAAATAGACACATAGATCAGTGGAACAGAATAGAAAGCCCAGAAGTAAACCCACACTTTTATGGTCAATTAATCTATGACAAACGAGGCCAGAATATACAATGGGGAGAAGATGGTCTATTCAACAAGTGGTGTTGGGAAAACTGGTTAGCTACATACAAAAGAATGAATCTAGATCACTTTCTTATACCATACACAAAAATAAGCTCAAAATAGATTAAAAACCTAAATGTGAGACCTGATCCCACAAAATTCCTAGAAGAAAACATAGGCAGTAATCTCTTTGACATCAACTGTGGCAACATTTTTCTACATATGTCTCCTAAGTCAAGAGAAACAAAAGCAAAATTAAACTATTTGGACTACAGCAAAATAAAAACTCTTGCACAGCAAAGGAAATCATCAATAAAACAAAAAGGCAACCTACTTAATGTGGAAGATATTCTCAAATGACATATTCAATAAGGGGTTAATATGCAAAATGTATAAAGTACTTATAAAACACAGCACCAAAAAAACCCCAAATAATCTGATTTAAAAATGGGCAGGGTGTATGAATAGACATTTTTCCAAAAAATACATTTGAATAGACAACAGACACTTGAAAAATGCTCAACATCATCAACAGAGGCATATCATGTTTCTTCCAGTCTCACTCAAACTGACAGGACAAGAAAGAGGATCCCTCTCCCTACTCCACCTGACTAACAAGAGGAACATAGGAGGAGGTTAGATTAATCCCTAATAGGAGATTGGAATTTCTAGCTCAATAGACTTTTAATAGCATAAAGTGACCTAGATGTTAAGGAATCTGCCCAAAATGTCATGCAAGATCCTGCTCTGAGCAGGGAAGGGAGAGTCATTATTGACCACCAGCAGTGAATGAAGAAATATAAAATCATTTCAAATTGAGACAATCTGTGAAACTTGTTATAAAAATTTAAAGTTTTCCTCAGGGCAATGAGGAGACATTAAATTATTTTATAAAAGAGGGTGCTCTGATCATATTCATATTTAGATTGATACTTGGCACAATAGGGAGAATGGAGTGTAAGATAAGTTCTTCTGTGTGTGTATGCATACACTAGGAGGAGGGGGTTTGTAAATCAAGATAGAAGAAGGCAGACCAGTTGGAAGGTGGAGTAGTGTCAGTGGAAATAGAGACAAGTGGATTTTGAAATGTGAAATGAATAAGCCTTTTGAAGTTAACTGGATATTGGGAGTTGGTGGGGGGGAGGGTAGAAGTGGTCAGAATAACTTCCATATTTCCAGCTTGAACAACTGAGTGGATGTCAGTACCTCTCACCTAAATAAAGAGCATGGGGAATAGCATGCTTGAGGACAAGATAATAATTTTAGCTATAACCTCGTGAAATTGAGGTCTTTGTGGGAAAATCAAATGAAAGATGATGTTAAGTAAGTAGTTGTATATACTGATCTAGACTTCAAGAGAGAATGGAATTTGGGGGTGAAAGATAGAGACTTTAGGGTCATTAGCATATATATAATAGTTAAAACAATGGAAACGAGTAAGAATAAGCATGAAGAATGAGAAAGTAAGTGGAACTGAACAGAACTTTAACACCAATATTGAAGGAGTAGACAATGAAAAAGAAAACTCTAACAAGGGGTGTGAGAGAGTTAGGAAGAACATTAGGGAATAGGCTGTTCCCAAGAGAAGAAATGCTTTCAGGAAGAGAGATGGAGTGGTCAGCACTTTCAGAATATATATATATATATATATATATATATATATATATATATATATATAATCTGTATGTAAAAGTGACTGTGGATTTAGCAAAAAGAAATTATGGTGACTTTGAAAATTATAGCCTCAATGACATTGAAGAAGCTGGGGTCAGATTACAGAGGGTTGAAGACTCAATAGCAGATGAAGATAGTGATAGGTGTAGAAAACCACAATACAGTAGCTGAAAAGTTATTACTTTGGGGAGATGTCATTACTCTTTTTTAAAAAATTCAATTAGCCAATATATAGTACATCATTAATTTCAGATGTAGTGTTCAATAATTCATCATTTGTGTATAACACCCAGTGCTCATCACATCATGTGCCCTCCTTAATGCCCATCACCCAGTTACCCCATCCCCCCACCCACCTCCCCTTCAGCAACCCTCACTTTGTTTCCCAGGGTTAAGAGTCTTTCATGGTTTTTCTCCCTCTCTAATTTCTTCCCATTCAGTTTTCCCTCCCTTTCCTTATGGTCTTCTGCACTATTTCTTATATTACACATATGAGTGAAACCATAAGATAATTGTCTTTCCTGATTAACTTATTTCACTTAGCATAATCCCCTCCAGTTCCATCCATGTCAATACAAATGGTGGGTATTCATTCTTTCTGATGGCTGAGTAATATTCCATTGTATATATAAACCACATCTTTATCCATTCATCTTTCGAAGGACATCTCAGCTCCTTCCACAGTTTGGCTATTGTGGACATTGTTGCTATGAACATTGGGGCTCAGGTGCCCCTTCTTTTCACTACATCTGTATCTTTGGTGTAAAATATCCAGTAGTGCAATTGCTGGGTCATAGGGTAGCTCTCTTTTTAACTTCTTGAGGAAACTCCAATTTTCCAGAGTGGCTGTACCAGCTTGCATTCCCACCAACATCAAGAATATGGGCATGAGGTCATATTCTTAAGATAAGAGACATTTAAGCATATTTAAATCCTGAAAAACCACAAGTTGAAGAGTAGGGGGACCCTGAGCTCACCCCATCCCACATTTTCAGCTGGATATCATCTACATCCAAATAAATAAGCCAGAGAGTGATTTGAAGACTGGCAGAACAAACTTCACAGCTACATATAAAGAAGAAGCTGCATCTGAAAGGTTAGGAAGGTCAGAATTGCTAGGGAGGTTGCCTGCAGGAGGGAGGAAGCTGTGCACAGAGAGGACAGAGAAATGGACCCTCAAACCAGGGAGCTTACATGGGAAGACTAATCCCCATAAGGTTTGGCTTTAAAAACCAGAGGATCTGAGTTCTGTGTTTATAAAACCAGTGGGACTTGTTGCCTGGAGCTTTAAAAATCAGCTGACTCAGCAGTGGGTGAACCTGAAGGGTGAGGTCACTGCCTTTAAAGACACAGCAACCTGAATGGAGAGGCAACACAAAACTGACAGTTTACACAATGCTGGAGGCAAACAGGAGACAAATCTGTTCATACTGATTTTGAGCATGTTGGGTCTTCTCTGAAAATTAGGGAAGTGGCAGGCCATTTTCTTCCTCCAACCCCCAGCATAAACACAGATCTATGTGCAGGAGGGGAAGCTGCAGACACTAGCTATCTATTCTTCTACCAGTGTGTCACACCCATGACTTCTACTGATGACTTGTCCCCTCCAAGCCTGCTAGCCTTGGCCTTGGGCTGAAAGCAAATTTTGTTAAAGGTGCACCTGTGCCATGCCAAGGCACCATGTGCGCAGCTGCTTCCACACACTATGTCCAGCCATGCCAGAATGCCCAGATATTGCACCGCACCCAGCCACAAACCCACAGTCACCCTCACATGCTATGCCCAGGTCACTTCACCATCTCTGCATACCATATCCACACTCACACCTCTGGCAACTCCTGTGTGCAGCCATCAACCACTGCAACACATCAGGTGATTTGGCATAGGATTAATGCCCCAGTGCAAATTTTGCTAACACCACCACCCTGCACCCAATTTCCACAACAAGCATGCCTCCTCAGAACTGGCCTAAATGGGTCTCACTAAAACCACAGAGAGCAAGCGCAGCCTACAATAATACAGACAACTGCACTGAAAGGTAAAGTGACTCAGACACACAGTAGGGCATAAGAAACACACATAGGATACTCTCCTGAAGTGCTAGGTTATAGTGGAGAGGAGACACTGCACTGCAGGGCACTTCAGGACCTCTTCTTCATAAGGTCACTACTTTCTTTTTTTTTTTTAAAGATTTTATTTATTTATTTGAGAGAGAGAGAGAGAATGAGAGAGAGAGAGCATGAGGGAGGGAGGGTCAGAGGGAGAAGCAGACTCCCTGCCGAGCAGGGAGCCCGATGGGGGACTCGATTGTGGGACTCCAGGATCATGACCTGAGCCGAAGGCAGTCGCTTAACCAACTGAGCCACCCAGGCTCCCAAGGTCACTACTTTCAAGAGTAGAATACATAACTGACTTTCTTAACACACAGAAACAGACACAGAGAGGCAAGCAAAAGGAAGAGATAAGGAAATTAGTCTTAAATGAGAAAACAAGGCCACAGCCAGAAATATAATCAAAACAGACATAAATAACATGCCAGATAGAGAATTTAAAGCAATGATCATAAGGATACTCACTGGACTTGAAAAAAAAAAAAAGGTGGAAGATATGAGTGAGAGACCCTTAACAGAGAGATAAGCAACAACATCCCAGAAATAAAAGACTCAATAAATGAAATGAGAAACATGCTTGATGGAATGAACAGCAAAATGGAAGTAAAGGAATGAATTAATGGCCTAGAAGACAAGTAATGGAAAGTAATCAAGCTGAACAAAAGAGAGAGAAAAGAATTATGCAGAACAAGAATGGAATTATGGAACCCAGTGACTCCATCAAACATAATAAGAGTAGCATTATAAAAGTCCCAGAAGAAGAAGAGAGAGAAGGGTGGACAGAAAATTTGTTTGAAGAAATAATAGCTGAAAACTTCCCTAACCTGGGGAACAAAGCAGATACCAGATCCAGGAGGCACAGAGAACAAGGTCACGGCCCAACAGAATCAACAGAAAGAGATCCACACCAAGACATATTGTAATCATGTTGGCAAAATATAGTGACAAAGAAATAATTTTAAGAGCAGTGAGACAAAAGAAGACAGTAACTTACAAGGGAAAACCCACAAGTCTAGTATTTCTCAGCAGACACTTTCCAAGCCAGAAAGGAAAGGCATGATATATTCAAAGTGCTGAATGGGAAAAATCTGCAGCTAAGAATACTCTAAACAGCAAAGCTATCATTCAGAATAGAAAGAGAGATAAAGAGTTTCCTGGACAAACAAGACTTAAGTGAGTTCATAACTACTAAGTCAGCCCTGCAAGAAATATTGAAAGGGTCAGTTTGAGTGGAAAGAAGAAACCAAAAGTGACAGCATAAAGGTAAGAAACACAAAACAGTAAAATTAAATATTTCTGTTAAAAATCAGTCAAGGAACTCACAAGGATGTAAAATATGACAACATATACCTAAAATGTGGGGAGGAGAGGAGAAAAGAATGGGTTAAAAATTAGGTGGCCATCAACTGAATATAGATTGCTATATGCAGAAGAATTTATATACAAATCTAATGGTAACCACATATCAAAGACCACTAATAAGTATGCAAGAAACAAAAAAAGAAATCCAGGGGTGCCTGGGTGGCTCAGTCAGTTAAGTGTCTGCCTTCGGTTCAGGCCATGATCCCAGGGTGCTGGAATCAACCCCCCTCCTCAGTGAGGAGGCTGCTTCTCCCTCTCGCTCTCCCTCTGCCCTATCCCCTGCTCATACTTTCTCTCTCACACTTTCTGTCTCAAATATATAAATAAAATCTAAAAAATAAAAATAAAAGAAATCCAAATATATCATTGAAGAAAATCATCTAAACCATGAAAGAAAGAAAGACAAGAAAGGATTAGAGAAACTATTCAGAAACAATCACAAAACAAATAATAACATGAGAATAAATACATATCTATCAATAATTACTTAGAATGAAAATGGACAATACACTCCAATGAAAAGACATAGGGTGACAGAATGGATTAAAAAAAGCAACAAGAAAAACAAGACCCATCTATATGCTGCCTATAAGAGACTCATTTTAGATCTGAAGACACCAGCAGATTGAAAGTGAGAGAATGGAGAAATATCTATCATGCAAACGGATGTCAAAAGAAAACTGCAGTAGTAATATTTGTATTGGTCAAAGTAGACTTTAAAACAAAAACTCTAGGGCGCCTGGTTGGCTCAGTTGGTTAAGCGACTGCCTTCGGCTCAGGTCATGATCCTGGAGTCCCGGGATCGAGTCCCACATCGGGCTCCCTGCTCAGCAGGGAGTCTGCTTCTCCCTCTGACCCTCCTCCCTCTCATGCTCTCTGTATCTCATTGTCTCTCTCGCAAATAAATAAAATCTTAAAAAAAAAAAAAACTCTAACAAGAGACAAAAGGGCACTATATAATAATAAAGGGGAGAATACAGCAAGAAAATACAACAATTGTAAATATTTATGCACACAGTATGGGGGCACCCAAATACATAAAATAGTTAATAACAAATATAAAGAAACTAACTGATAGTAGTACAATAATGGTAGGAGACTTTAACACCCCACTTACATCAATAGACAGATCATCTAAACAGAATATCAACAAGGAAACAATGGCTTTGAATGACACACTGGAACAGATGGACTTAACAGATATGTTCAGAACATTCTATCCTAAAACAGCAGAATATACATTCTTTTCAAGTGCATATAGAACTTTCTATAGATTTTGAGGGAAGCTGATAGCAATACAGGCCGACCTCAGGAAGCAGGAAAAATCTCAAATAAAAAACCTAACCTTGTACCTAAAGAAGCTAGAAAAAGAAAAGCAAATAAAACCCCAAACCAGCAGAAGGAAGGAATAATAAAGATTACAGCACAAATATATGATATAGAAACTTAAAAAACAATAGAACAGATCAATGAAACCAGAAGCTAGTTCACTGAAAAAAAAAAAATCAGTAATATCAATAACTTATCAAGAAAAAATTAAGAAAAAGAACTCAAGTAAATAAAATCACAAATGAGAGAAGAGAAATAACAACCAACACCACAGAAATACAAACAATCCTAAAGGAATATAATTTAAATATATATATATATATATATATATATATATATATATATATATATATA